>NC_090934.1:621802374-622116788 GCF_040938575.1 Ambystoma mexicanum
TAATACATGATGGGTTTCATCCATTCAGCACATGCGTAGTATCCAGAAGCACAGAGCTACAATACATATCCAGCATTACAGGCCAACAATAGCAACAGTGCTTGATGTGCAGTAAGACCAGACTTTTTCTCTTGCCTATTCCTGAGAGAACACAAGCGAGTGCTATTTTATATACATTCTGAATGTAAGACTACTTCCGGAAGTGCGTGGAAAGTGCTGTGGCTGTTTGGCTGGGACCGCTGCGGAATGCTGCCTCCCTCGAACGTTTTCTCTTCCCTGCTTTGGGCCGTGTAGTGAAGCCGTCGGCAAGAGGAAGCGTGAGGTGTGTGGAAACACCTATGTAAATAGTGTTTTGATCTCTTAGCAAGATCTGCTAGACTTGCTGGACTTGTGCTGGACTTGTGCACGTATTTACTGTGCTTATCCTATTTGAATTTCGCGCCAATCCCTGTTTCTTTTTTCCCCTCAGCTCCGCCCACTGACCCGCCCATCTGCAGCTCGTCTTTCCTACATCTACTCCGGTGCCCGCGCATCTCGCGCGCGCATCCGGAAGTGCGTGGGAAGTGCTGTGGCTGTTTGGCTGTTCGGCGGAGCGGGGGAGAGGGGGTGCTCCCACTGCATATAGGAAATTCTAGGGAGGTATTGGTGTGGCACGACTAGCACGATGCACAGATTGTGTGCGTGTACTTTTTTTCTTAGTTTCACAATCGACTGTAGGGAGTGTTTGTACAAATGCAAAATAGTCTTTACAATTGATGGTAGAGTGTGTGTATGCTGATACAAATCCGGATACCTGCATAGACAAATTCCATCAATAACTAAAAATTAACCAGCAGAGTCCAGATCTTTCTCCATTATGGCAATGGGTCTGAGGAGTTTGAAGAAACTCCAGGACCCACAATGCCTCATGGAGATAAGCCATACGAATGGGGCGTGCATGTCATCTACTATGGATGACAATATGCGGCCACCATATTTGCATAATGAGGTGGTTGATGAAGTTGATAAAAATCACTCAGACATATCAGCTGAGCACAAAGAGAGGATCTTAAATGAAATGGGAATAATATCAAAAAACCTGGCAACGGCACAGGTACACAATTCCTCTACTAGCCATGCTAAATATGACTCCACACTCAAATTTGCCGTGAAAGATCTTAATAACATCTTACACTCGGATGAGTCATATGATGATCCAGATGCTGAACGTATGATACAGATGAATAATGAAGCTTCTAATGTACAAATGAAAGGACCAAAGGACAATGTAATTGATTGTTCCATGATGGGTCCAACCATTGAAGCTGAACTGGGGAAAAGGGTACGGCTATCGCTTGGCCCTTCGACCCCAGTGAATTCCAGAATTATGGGACGTGAAGACGTCTTTATGCTTAGCAACCCACCATCAAAAAAAGCCAAGATAATACTTCCTTATCTGAAATCACAGGATGTTGTTAATACAATGGTACAATGGGAACCTGATCTGGCTTTAGACTTCCTTCCAGAAAAACCCGAAATGAGTTCCTCAAAAAAGAATAGTCCTAAATCTGTCATTGATGCTCGAATGAACCTGGATTTACAGGAGTTCCAATCGACATTAAATGATAAAGATAAGGAGTTCTCGTCTCCTGTGGTGCAATCAGATATATTGGAAGAGCGATCACTAATCTCTGATTTTCCTGTAATAGCAAGAATCTTAGACCTACTCGATAAAGGACATGAACGGACAGACTGTGAGATAGGCCTTTTGAGAAGTACGATTGAAGAACTTGTGAATAAAACTAACCGAATCGAGGGACTATTATTCACATGTGATGCAGTCGCCACCCTAACAGGGAAATCTCGCTCGGGGATAACCTGTGCGGATAAAATAACTCAATTCGATTATGAGCCTGACTTATTGGGTAGAGATAAGAGAACCTTTGCGGAGGTTACCACCGCGAAAGTGATGCAAACTATATATTGCCAGACAGACTCTTTGCCCCAGAATGGGGTGGGAGTCATAAATATGGCTACTTCAATGCAAAAAATGGAAGATGATCTGAATGAATTAAAAAATCTGCTTGGGTCCATAAAACATATGGGGGCTAAAGTCTGTCTTGTTCAGGTTCCTCCTAATAATGAGAGTCCTGCTAGTCCCTCTCTTCTGACGGACTTAATTGATCTTACTGATGACTGTGCTAAGAGAGAAGGCTCTCAAGCACAGGATGTAAGAGTGGTCGACGACCAAGAGAAATCCATAGTTGTACTTACAAGAAGAGAAAAAAGATTAGCTATGAGAGCTCAAAAAAGAAGGGCTAAAGCTAATGCCACAACAAAAAAAAAGAAATACTGAATGAAATTACAAAATCTAACTTGGACCGATCCTCGCAGGAAGCTATGGGAATCCATAGCGAGGAGCGGGTCATTGATTTATCACAACTAAATGAGGAATCGAGAGTGCACTTAGATTATAAACCTGATGGTACGGCTGTGGTAGTAAAGAGCCAAAATAATTCCAGTTTAACCGCTAAAAAGGCAAAGGTTTCTGATATAAGCATCACTAACAAAAACTCAAAAAAAAAATTACTACAGGCTTCGGATATGCTGACTGCTACCTTACAATCCTCACTCTCACAATTCTATCCTATGACTCACAAAACCACTTTGGTGAATATAAAAAAGGAGATCTCTAATGGGAATTTGCCAAATAAGCAGTCCTTAATTTCACAGTATGAGTTGGATGAACCATGGATGATGGGATTCTTGGGTAATGATGAACAACATGTGGAACTTGGTACACATATAATTTTGCCCAGTTCTAATAATAAAGTGATCCCAAGTAATGCAGAAGTTAAAAATATTGTTACCCCGCCTGTGGTGGAAGGGGAAGTGCTGCATAAATCAACTACTGACCTGGTGCCTATAGAAGGGAGAGTTTCTGATACTCAAAGAGATGATTTGAATATAAGGGAAAATAGGGAAGTTTCAATCAGTCCTGAAATGCCACTCATCCTGGGATGGGAAAGCGACCCGAAAATTAATGGTAAAATCAACCTAAATCGCTCCTCCTTGCTAAAAGCATTTCACTCTATTCCATCGTTAAGAACACTCTGTTCGGATGATATTGATTTGGTGAGATTAACCCCATGCCATAATAATAGAATGATTTGTGGATTTCACTCTTTGTTGATTATGAAATTGGTATGGGAGCAGAGGGAAAACTGTATGTACGTTGGTTTATTACCCTGTTTGTTTCAAACTGATTTGGAAGCTAATACTTTTCTTGAAATGCCACTAAGGAAGGTTGATAATGACCATGTAAATGAGGTAACCGGTGCAACAATGTTTTCTAATGACGATATGATCAAACAATTAATGGCTTTGACAGTTGCTCTGAATGGTTTGAATGGTCTAACCAGTACTCTATCCAATGCTGTTTCTAAAATAACCATGCCACCCCCCTAATCAACCTTGTAAGGAGTTTAATATACTATGCCGCTCTTGGAACAGCTGTGGTCTGGCACATTTTTTTAGATGGTGGGACACAGTGAAAGAAATTTGTCATTTGGATGTCTTTTTGGTACAAGAGACAATGCACATGTCGCATTTTAATGTTGAAGGCTTTGTATGTCATTCTCAGTGTGCTAAAAGAGAAGAGTTGGGGAGGCCTTCAGGAGGTTTGGCCATACTTATTAATAATTCCTGTAAGCTTAATTCTAAAATGGTATTCAATGATGATGCTGTGATTGCTGTTGAGTTATCATCTTCCTCGGATATTGTGAATCCAATTCTGATTTTATGTGTGTATTGGAATAGGGTTACTACTACCTACAAGGAGTTGGAGGGTATAATTGACACAATCTTAGAAGATGCGTTTGGTAGACATGCGAATATTGGTGTTTTAGCGGGAGGAGACTTTAACTCTTCTTGTTTATATAAAGGACAAAAAGCTGGAAAAAAACTGTCAGCTTCTGCCCCAACCGTTAGGAATGGGAAAAAATGGGTTGCATTTTTTCTGAACTGAGACATGCAGGTGCTTGAAGTTGATGATCAAATATCTCCGTTTACTTGGTCTCGAGGAGGGTTATTTTCTCACATTGATCATTTTTTTCTGTCTATGGCATTGTATAAACTGTGTGACCCGATCACAATTGAAAATTTGGGTTTTGGAGACCATTGTGCAATCTCTATTAAACTTGTATTTGGGGAATGGGGTTATGCTATCTGTCCCGCACTTACTCTGGTGGATACGGACAGACCAGGTCTGTCAGTTAGATGGTCGCAATCAATGTGCAATCAGCTTACCTGGCGGATGAAAAATGATCTGATAATTATGGACAATCTGTCCTGTGAAAACATGGACGCACTCTCTATGGATGCTCTTCTAACTAAGCAAACTAACTTTCATCTACTGGCTTTAGCCAAGCAGACGGTTTTTGTTAGTTCTAACCAAATACATGAGCACAAATTTAATATCGAGATATTCAATCTAAAGAAAATAAAAAATGCAAAGCTGAGACATCTTGCCAAAACGGTTACTGACAGGGACTCTCATTGGGTGGCAAAAACCAGAATTTTGCAGACGTACAAAAACTCACTGAAGAGTCTCAAATTATCCCAGTACCTAACAGACAATCAAAACATGATGTACCATCTGTTAAAATGTGATACTCGCAACATCTGGGCTGTATTAAGATCTATCAATCATGAAAAGACTGCCCTTAAGGAAAATGCTATTGCGGGATTTGTATGGGTGGATCATTTTAAGTCAAAATTTACCCTACCTACTGATATTGCCAAAAAAAAAATACTTTCTCCCACAATTGTTTGGTTGACCACTACCCCTTGGTCGCTTAGCGATGTTGAAAGAGCAATTACGAAATTAAATCCATCGCGAGCGGTTGGCCCGGACGGATTTCCAGCATGCCTATTAAAATCTGACACAAAGTTCTGGGCTAGAATTATGAAACACAGAATTGATATGGTATTCGCCTCTCAAACTCTACCTCGATCTTGGTGTGCCGCTACAATAATTCCAATTTATAAACAAGGCCCCATTAATGACCCAAATAATTTTAGACCAATAGCTCTTACAGATGTTTCCTCGAAAGTATTTTGTCATCCTATTCTAGAGGAACTCCTGGAGTATATGAGTGTCAATGCTACCCTATCAAGATATCAAACTGGGTTTCGTCGCTCAATGGGATGTTCCCTAAATGCTACAATTATATCTCATATTCAATGGAACACCAAACATAATCACACGGGTGCAGTTTATATGGCTTCTCTGGACCTGAGTTCAGCATTTGACACAGTGGTGAGGGAACTATTGTGGAAGAAAATGCTGGACATGAGTTTTCCCTCGTACTTGGTATCTCTAATTGCCCTCTTGCATACTTCGACTTATTATAAGGTCAGATTAAATAGAACAGGGGCTACCACCGAGGAAATACCAACTGACATCGGTTTAAAACAAGGCTGCATTCTTGCAGCGGTATTATTTAATTTATATATCTGCGAGATCGAGGACTGTTGGAAAGATGTCATTAATTTCCCTGTGAACCTGGGGGGTGTTGAAGCTCAATTATATGGGCTTTGCTGATGACCTACTAATATTCGATAAAACTCCCTTCGGTATTCAAAACAAACTGACTTCCTTTTCTTTTTATGCATCTGAGAACAATTTAAAAGTGATACAGTCTAAATCTAACATACTTATTTTTACAGATGGGAAAAAAAAGCATTCAGATTTAATTGGTTTATGGATGGTGTTCCTGTTGAATTAGTAAAATCAGTCAAATATCTTGGTTACACCTTGTCCGACATGTATTCACTCCAAATGAAGCTGCATGAAAAAGTTAGGCCCTTAATCTCCCAGATGAAAATCATCATGAGAAAATACTGTGGTTTTTCAATATTACCTGTACTGCAATTTTATTTACTTAAAGTGGAGCCATGCATTTTGTATTTTCTGGATACATGTCTCTATGAAATTGAAGATGCTCTCGATTGCCTACAAGGTGGTATTTGGAAACAAGTATTGGGTCTGGCTATCTCGATTCCTAATGACATCATAAGACATGAAATAGGACTTCTTCCTTTATCCGTGAAATGGCACTGGCGGATGCTTAATAACTATGCTAAATGTCTGAAGCCACCCACTAATAGTCTTTATGAAAACTTAAACAAACTGATACTGCTTAAACAACCAGCGTCCATATTGGCATTTGTTGAAAAAATGAAGGATATCATGCTCGATACACTGATCCCAGAGGACCATCTAACTCTGGGTTTACCTAGTTGCAAAAGGTAAATGCAGCTATATTATGGGTGCTGTCAATCGGACAGAATAAGCAGGTATAGCACATATCAGGAATATGCCCAGATTAGAAGAAAATGGGGTACTTGTCCGAGCTATCTTACACAATTTCTATCAGTTTTAGGTAGAAACCTATATCTCCGCTTTAGATTAAATCAATTTCCCACCAATGAAAGATTGGCCCAATGGGGAAGATGTAAAGAATCATCAAAACTAGGTACTTGTAGATTCTGTCAGAAGGTCTCTGTGATTGAATCTATACAGCATCTTGTAGTTTTCTGTGATCACTTTGAGACACTAAGACTTCATACTCTTGGATCCTATTTTGATCCATCTTCATTGTTAGCAAGAATGACCCTCTGGTCCAGGTGTATGATAGGTAATAGTAACAAAATGACGATGAATTTGACTACTCTATTATGTGAAATTGATAGGAAATTGAGAGATATGAATCTTCTATCCTCATAGCATAACATTTTTAAAAATACTACGGACAAGTGCTCTATAAGGCTTGTCATGGCTAAGTCTATGTAGCTAAAAAAAATGAAATGTGAAATATTTCTTTCTTATGATTTGTTGTAGAAGAAATGTTTATTTCTTAAAAGGAAATGTTTTAGAAAGATGGTTTTAATATGTTTGTAAATATGTACTCAAAATATCTTGTTTTTTTTCTTCTGTAAAAACTGTTGTTTTGTTTTATAAATTGTAAAGGTTTGTAATCTTACCAAATACAATAAAAAAAAAAGGGGCCACACTCAAACCTGTGCAACTATAGGCCAATAGCCATTTTAGATGCTGACAGCTAGGTTGATGAGCTGCAGATATGGGCTAGGGAGGCCAGTATTCTGAAAAAATGGCAGACCAACTTTCGTAAGCATATGACTACCTCGCTGAAAGGAGTGCTGTTAAAATCTGTGCAATCTCTAGTCTGGGCAAAAACATATAATTGTTTTTATAGCCACCATCGACTTATTTGCTGCATTTGACGCAGTCAGTAGAAGTCTCCTCTGGGCTAATTAAACAAGTATGGTATTCCTTGTAGTCTACTTTGCCTTGTGAATACTCTACATTAACAGTCCATGATTCAGGTCAGACTTAATGCGACTGGCACATTGTCCAGATGCATCGCCACATCAAGGGGAGTCAGACAGGGGTGCATATTGGCCCTGGTCTGTTTAACTTTTATATGTCAGATGTGTGGGATATTTTACTTCCAGCGGCACATTTAACGACAAAACAAAATGATTTGAGAGTGACCTATTTAAGCCATGCCGATGATTTCTTACTATTTCACACCACAGAAATTGTTCTTCAAAAACAGTTGAAGGCTTTCGTCAGCTTTGCAAAAGGTCACTCATTAACAATCAATTCAAAGTAACCAAAAATTGTGCACTGTTCTTGGAGAAAGAAACAATAGACAGTTTCAACTATCTAGGATTCACTATTGTCCCTAGACCATGTAAAGTCCAGATTAGATGGTGGCTGAAGGCTTGTTCCATTAGTTTAACAAATCCAATGGTATGGGTGGACTTAAAATATGGTAAATTCTTGTTTTTAACTTCACTTAGATTCTATGAAGGGAGAATTGTACCCAAACTACTGTATGGTTGTGAAATCCATCTTTTCTGGATCATTTATTCTCTTCCGTGTATTGAAAGTTTCCTTTGGAAACAAGTCTTAAATCTGCAGAAGTCTGTAGCCATTATTCAATATGAATTTGCCATTCATTTGTTGAGGTATCAAGCAATATGGAATCTTCTAGTACTGTATGTGAAAATTGTATCCTCTTTGGCTGACTCCTTGTATCAAGACCTGGAGTCTGCAATGTTGGGTAGAGGGCTACCTTTTTAAAGAAAGTCTTTGACTTCTGTGAGAAGACCCTGACTCAGCTGGGTCTTACTAAGGACGATCTTGGGAGAAATATAACTAGGGTGAAGCAGTACTCTACCAGTAAGACTGGATTGAAATTCTCGAGTGCATGCACTCCTATTACTTTCTAAAACATGTATTGTATTTATTTTATTTGTAAGGGCACTTCATGCAACAGAATTGTGTTTCAAAGTGCCAAGGAACACAGGAGTTGGGGGGTGCTTGCGCCCTATTTGTCGATTTATCCAAATCGTAGAGCGAGGAGAACTTTTTTTTTGTTTTGTCTTAATTTGCTGCAGACTAAAGAGATATTGATTTGTTATGGTCAGTGTGATGTTTCTATGGGTAAATGTCGTTTCTGTGTGAACAACAAAGGGGTGGAAGATCCTGAATACCTGATTATGTTCTGCCCAGCATCAATAAATAATTGGGTATTGTATTTTAGGAAGTTTCATTATAAAGTTCATGGTGTTGGTGCTGAGTTGTTATCAGGACATACCACCAGTACAGGCATTGCTGTAGTAGGATTTGTTAAAAGTCTTAATTTAGAAGAAACAACAAAGGTTGTTTCGATGACTCCACTGGGGGATACTTGTGTTGGATTCACTTAGCGTGGGAAATGGTCTGTTTGGCATGTATGTGTCAAATGCTAATGATGATGCACACCACTTTTAACATGTCTGTTCTCTATGGAGTTGAAATTGTTGTTGTGTGTTTAAATATTAGATTTAGCCGTAGTAGGATTTAATTAAAGCTTGAACTGCGAAGAGATACCGAAGGCTGCCTACACGTCCCTGATGGTGGAGCCTAGAGTCAACATCACTGAGTGTAGGGAACAGTTAATTTGTTTGTGCGTGTTTTCAAGGATAATCTTGATGAACAGTGTTTTACCTTTTATGCATTTAATGGATATGAAATCATTGTTGTTTGCTTAAATATTATCTGCACATCTATCTATTTTTCTTCTATGTATTGATATTTTATGTGCTCTTTTATCTGTGTGTTCTGTTAAAGACTTTGTTGCCAACAAGAATAGAAATAAAAATATTTAAGAATATTTGTGAGCGGTCTTGTATAGTGATGTTTTGCCACTATTGATGGCCTCACTGCACTTGGCTCTGTAAGGATATGGGGTGGGGTGGACATTGGTGGGACAGTGGGAGAAGCAAATGCAAAAACACGTGGTGTTGATGGGTGCAGGTCAGAGGTACCCAGTTCCTGTGTACTATTATGCTTTGTATGGATTTGGTAGAGAAACCTGGGAGTGTGTTATCAATAGGGAAGAGTCAACGATCTGATAGTATACATTCCTTTGAGTCTGGTTAACTGCTGATATGGGAGAGTGTGATAGGCTAAAGAGGATAGCTTAGTTGCAGAATGGTTAATGTAAATATACTAATGGCAAGGCCTGTGGTAGATGTTTATCAAGGGTATGTTTGTCTAGTGTAAGGAGGTATGAGATCTTAGAGGGTAGTCAGTAAGTCAGAGGAACAGGGAGTAGCTCCTACACATTAAGAACAACCTGCAACCCTGCACTCCCTACACTGTCCTCTTGCAGACAGGTCCCATTTGTTCAGTAGCTCACATTGCTACTGCCAATTCCTCTCTCAATTTCTTTCCAATTTTGAAAAATTGCTATCAACCACATACAAATGGGTCTGTGCCATGACAAAGGCCTCTGGTCCCTATAGCATACCTTCCACTATACCACTGCTGCTACACCATCGCTTGGTTTGAGACTTGTCTATATTCAGCAATCATGCAGGCAAGGACATACTGCAAGAAACACACCCTGTCATTGACAGGTGCCATCATGGTGTCACCCAGGTGCTTCAATGACAGAGTGCAAGGCTTAATGGTTATCTATTTGACATTAATCCCACAATTGGGTGTGGTTTAACCAAGAGGGTATTTCTTATGCTTCAGTAGGCTGGCATGGCACCATCATGAGCAAGTTTGAGCATGTCCTTCTGCCTCACAAGTCATGCACATCTAACTTCCCTTTTTGCTTGAAAATGTTGCCGTTAGATAAAAGCTATTGTATTTTGGTACCTGAAGTCATAACTAGATTACAAAAATTGCAGGATCCACCTAGTCCCTAGTTAATGTAGGCCCCAGCACCATTTTATTGGTACAATGCCTATGAACAAATCATTTGATGCCAAACAATTGATCATATATTTCTGTAGTTCTCACATTTGCCAAGCTCATAGTGACAAATTGTCCATTTGTGAATGGAACCATATGGAAATTCAACAATGAGCGTAATTATGAATGAAAAGTGACGAGATGTTGGGAGATACATCAGTATGCAAATGAGTTATGGATTAATACTGTTCTGAATGTCTGGACATCATGGCATGCCACATGAAAGGCTACATGCAATTTTCATATGCCATACTAATTTGCTATTGGATTCTTTCTCATCACTACCACATAAACTTGGAGAATGATCATGGTCACTATGAAACATAGCCAGAGGGAAAATAAATAATAGTCAATTAAAGAATAGGACCTGTACATTAGAGTTATTATTAGCATGGCTCAATTTCATCTCTCTGGATAATATCACTGTGGACATACCTTCAGTCAGTTGACCATGACACTTAATTGATATATGTATTCCATTTTAATTACATCTTTTAAAAAAATGTGGCAGGAGTGGGTCTCATCTTGACTCTGTTTGAACAAACATTTTACCACTGTCTTTGTCATTATTGATTAGCTGGGTAGTACCATCATATTTGCTAACCATACACCATAGGTTGAATTCCAGAAGTCCATATCTCAAGCCAAGTGCCACTGACTGCCTGAGGATATGCAATGACTACTCATGCTTATGATTTTGTAATCCATGAATATGTCACATGTCTGCATATTGATACATAGCAACACAGTGCAAGGTAGTGGGCATGTGTGATGTGCTCAGGCTTGTGCAATTTTAGTCTAGACAATTGAGTTGCGAGCACGGACATTTGATGCTTTTTGGATGTAGGCTTATCACTGAAAGGATAGTAGAACGTGATGCATGGGATTTGGGTCACTGAGAAAAGAGATACTTGGTTGTGAATCTGAGGTGCATTGCTGTACGCTGGTATTTGGATTGCACCTGACAGGTACTGTATGCCATTCTTTGATATGATAGTTAGGTGAACCATCTTTGTTTTAGGAAATCATTCAAATCTTTCCTCTTTACAATTTGATTTGGAGCTTTTGCTTTTGACTGCTCATAGGTTACATTGAGCATTCTGTCTTCTTTGGCTTGCCCTTCATCGGGGTCAACCCTGGCCACCTTGAACTCTTCTTACAATTCTGAATATGGGCCTTCTCATACAATTTTGAATGTGTGCATTTAATTTTCTGTAATTTTCTGTAATACCTAACTTTGGGTGCTGTGGTGGAGCTGAAGAAGGACACCGACTCTGATTAGACATTTCACTGTTAAGTTTAATAAAGAAAAATAAGAATGCCTATCTTTCCCTATACTACAAGGCATTCCTACCTAACAAAACTAGTTAAGGTGCTCATCTGTCATCAGTGCATGTCTTGGAATTAAACTGTCCACCGTACAACTGTAAGCCTGCAAGACCCTACCAAAATCATAATAACAAAGTTAGGAGAATGTCTCCTTTCTCTTGGGGATTTTTGGTTTCTCATCAACTTATTTTCAATAGCTGATCTTTCAATCTGATGACTGATTTTATAAGTTTCTTTAGTTCATTTAATATTTTATTGGGCTTTTGCTTTCATCTACAAAGTGTTATTCTTTTCTCTTCCCCTCGTAAACATATCCAACAAGTATCGTTTCCTTCTGGAATATTTATTGCCTCTCAGAAAAGATCACAATCTTTGCTTTCTTCCTGTTCTTTGTCTTCAAGTATATTTACTATTTCCACCTTGTTTTTGGTCTTCTCTTTTACAACTTGGCTTTCTACTTTTATTAGGCTTTGTTAGCCCTGACAGATACAAATTTGATCAGTCCCAGAATATTTCTCATTCACTCATCTTTGTAATGTTACAATATCTTCCTCTTGCCTGAGAGGAGTCTGAGCATTCAAGTACTGTTTCTTATGCACTCTCCTTTCTGGCATTGTTATTTTAGCTCTCTCTTGACTGTGAGGAGTATGAACATTGCAATAATGATTCTCATTCACTTTTCCTTCTGATATCGTTATATTATCTTTCTCTTGACTGTGACAAATATGATTATTCCGATAATGATTCTCATTCAGCCTTCTTTGTGATATTGTTATATTACCTTTCTCTTGACTGTGATAAGTATAACCGTTCTAATAATGATTGTCATTCACTATCCCGGGTCTCCCGTTTTCCCTATTACCTTCTGTTCTTAGGGCTAAACTCACTGGGGTTTTCAGTTATTGAGGGTTGGCTCGGTCTCACTCCAAATTGGTATCGCATGGCCTTTCACTGCCTTCTCATCTGTCTTGTCGTCTTGGGTGGCTATACAATATTTTGTATGCAGGCTTGTTCCATATCTGGCATTGCAGAATGGTTTTGATGTTTTTACGAGGAGCCTCGGTCCTCCACAAACCTCCTATGGTCATGTCACCACTCTGCGTATCTTTCTCTCTCTCTGATTTGGGACCCCACACGCCCAGCTCTGCTTCTCCTGGTTTCCTCACTACTGACTGTAGTGCGTCCGTCACTTCTCCCCTCTTGTGATTGCAGGATGCTGCACTTCTTGCTTCTCCTTCTCAGCTGAGTTAGTGTTCAAACCTTTTTATAATTCACAGGCTCTCTCCTCATGTCGCTATGCTCCTCCACTTTCTGGACTTACGCAGCCATGGGGTTTCCCCTGTGCAAGCCCTTGTTCCTTTTTCTCTGTCTCTTGCAGATTCTCTTCGACTCCGTACCTCCACTTCTTGGTGTCAGTGGAATATAAAGGGAGATCTTCTACTTCCTCTTGACAATAATACATACTGATTTCCTCTTCACATACATTTTCACCAGAAAGATTTGAAGATGTTATTTTGGAATTTCCCCTACGGAGTTCCTCATGGGAACGGTAATTCCTTTCCCCAAAGGAGGAGTCTCTCCCGGTGAGGTCCCATTTGCCTCTACCCCTATGGAAGGTATTGCAGAGCGGGGTTCACCTCCCTAGCCTCACAGGGGTGGTGCTCTCCCTTGGGGAGAAGGGACGAATTGCCTTGATTTGTCACAGTGCCCTTGTTTTACTTGTGATTTTTGCATTTTTACGTGTAATAGCTGTATTTGCCCTATACCCCACCATTCACTAACCTGATCTGAACATTCCTGTGGTGCAAAACAAGATAGTTTTTTATTGGCTGTCCACATCACACTACCATATTGTGCAAGATGCAGCAGGCCAATATTATCTTGCTCACCATTTGAGGTTTGTACAACAGTTCCCCACCACTGTGGTCTAATCAACAATACCTGCATTTCATTGACTCCAGTGTGATTGCACATGATCGGCTGAGTTGTGAGTTGTAGCTGCTCTGGGCAAGTGTAGTTGGTCTTTGGATGGGTGTCAACAGGTACCTATATAAGAGGTATCCAGCATCCCTTGTTAGCCAAGGCAGATTGAGTCGACCATAATTGATATGCTTTTCAATGGCATGCTCTGTGGAGTTTGTGCATGTGAGATGCATTTTGATTTTTGCTGTAGTGCCTGTTGTTATACATTATGTGCTTGGCATTGACATTGTTGCATCCACCTTCAATGTGCCATAACATAATTCTATTGTGTAAAAGCCTTGTGTAATAGGTGTTACACGCGCATTAGATTAACGTCATGCCTCATTTATGTTAATTTCTATAGCAGGGAGGAGGCATGGATCATAAGTGACGATTCTACCTCACCTTCCTCCCCACCATTCAAATACTCCAGTATTTGCACCAGCATGTATTTTCATGATGGCACACATGCTATTATCCCTAAGGAATCTGCATGCTTTTTACACCAGAGAAATGCCACTGTATTCCATAGTAATCCATTCTAAATGCTGCCTGCCATCAATGTGTAAATGGCATGCATTGTTTACTCATTATGCACGGTTGAGTGCCAAAGGGTGGCCTCCAATGAATTTGCTACCATTTTACAATCCCGTTTTGCCCTCCGACGTGGAAAAGTTGAAAATTATAAATGTGACTTTTACACGCCAATGTGTAAATGTAACAGGCCCCCTCTGTAATTTAGTCGAAAATGAGCTCCTTTGTGTTATTAAAATGTCTTGCGTGTTGTAGGGTCATTGTTTGATTTACCAATGAGTCACAGGTTGCCATACTGCCTATCCTCCAGTTGTGTATCCACAACAGACTGGCTGAAAATATGGCTTTCATGAGGTTGCACCGGCAAGCTGGCAAACTCAGTTCGCATCAATGTGTTGGCACTGCAGATCTCCTGCATATTGATGGAGTGCCAACAATGCTTGTTGTGGTACAGCTGTTTTGTGTGGTGCAGTGGCTTTAGGGTCATATCTGTGGCCCCAACACTTGATGAAATGCTATAAAATGCAGCTGCTGTGTACGTGTCACATTCCCTCTTGTTTTCAGGGCATCAATGAATGGTGATTTCCATGCGCTGTAATGCAGCGTATTGCCTGTGTTAGGCACTGTGATTGGCTTGGTCTCTTTCCTCTAAAAGGACTCATTAGCTAGGAAGTGCAAAGTTGAAAGCACCGTCACATGCACAAGGATGGGTTCACCACTCTGTGTGAGTGTTTGGAAGTCACTTGCTCAGTCATCAACCATTTCTAGAAGGATAAGGGTAGGGAGCAGTAAATGGTAGTACCTCGCCATTAGGCACTCCAAATGGACTTCTTAATGTTTCTTCCTGACAGCTGCTAAACATATTATCATCAGGATTTATATTGATACGATTTTTTGAGCTTCTCTTAGACTTTTGTCCTTCTAAATAGAACTCAAGGATGTAATTCACATTCACACTGCTTCTTTTTGCTGAGCTCCTCTGAACTTTACCCCCTCGTTTACAATATTTTTCAACTTGAACCAGCTCAAACTTAATTTCTTTGAGCTGCTTTTAAAGTGCAAGAAGTTCAACCCGTCCCAAATCAAATTCTGGAGATTCTAGTTTTGTGCTTCAGGGTCCCTCCATGCAAACTGAAACTTGTTAGGATGAGATGCAGGTCAGAGCTGTAGCATTTTGGTATCAAACCACCATGCAATCTGTTTCCAACTGTGCAAATTGAGGGAATGGAGTGTCAAAATAGTTTATGTTAATTGTGATATGCATGCGTCAATGGGCCTCATTACACGGAAGGCGGTAATCCAGGGTGCTATTAGCACCCTGGACCATGCCGGTAAATTACCGGCACCGCCTTGGCGGAAAGGGGATTTACCGCCCCATTCCAAGGTTGGAGGGGCGGTAAATCCCCTTTCCGCCATTGCCCTTCCCCATTCCCATTTCAGCCCCATAGGGCTCTATGGGAATGGGGAAGGCGCTAATTACGGCACCGCAATTTTGCGGTGCCGTAATTAGCTCCGAGGTCCCTTAGCGGGTTGGTACTTAACGCCTGCAAGAAGCAGGCGTTAGTTCCTCCAACCCGCAAAGGGACCTCGTAGTACGGCGGTAAGGGTTAACGGTCACCGTTGCCATTAACGGTGACCGTTAACCCTTACCGCCGTCCGTGTAATGAGGCCCAATGTCTTTCTGAACACCAGGGGCCAGATTCCAGAAACTTTGCACTGGTGCAAGTGTACGTTTGCACGTTATTAACTATTTGTAAAAACACTGTGACATATTATAAAACCATGACAAGTGCAGTTTGGAATGTTATAACCACGCGGGCAAAAATTGCCCTATTGCAAAAAGGATACATTTTCACTACATTTTTGCACCAGTGCAAAGTTTTCACCAGAGCTAATACAGAATGGTATTATCACTAGGGCAAACTTTTCCCTGTTTCAAAAATGCATTGAAAGTGCATGTTTTTTCAATAGGGTAAGTGCTTATACCATGAACAATGACAATTGTCAGGGTGCAAATGTTTTTAAATATGGCACCAATGTTTCTGAAACTAGATCAAACTTTACTCTATTGCTAAGGTAACGCACCTTGAAACACTTGTGTATAGGCGCGTTATAAATGCCATATCATATCATATCATATCATAATACGGTGCAACTTTGCGTTTGCACCTGTGCAAAGTTTATGTAATCTATTCCCTGATCCATATTCTTGTGGGAGAACAAGTCACGTGATCTGCATATTTAGGTAGCAGCAGTGAACAATTAAATAGGAAAATAAGAAGTGCAGGTCCTCAACGTGAAAACGATAAATATCCAATGTTCCAGTGTTAACTGGCTCTTCCACTATTAGTCATCCTTTCATATTGCTATGTCACGGGATTTGCTGGGTTTTTCCAGTGATTTAAATAGACACAACTGCAAGCACCTTCGTGGAGTAATCATGTCATCATACACTGTAATCCCTTGAGAGATAATGTTCTTGTAAAGTGCAGTTACTCCATCAGACGTCATGGGTGAGCGTCCCCAAAGGAAGCCAACAGGCCATTCACACCTCCTTCACGAAATTCAGAACCTGGCTCCGGGAGGATCGCTCAGGGGCAACACGTATGTCTCAGAAGCAAGACAATGCACAGCAACACAGCTTCGATACTGGGGCTCGCGCTTAGAAACTGGTCCCCGGTACTAAGCACATCATAAAAGAAGAATTATAAATGTTTGAGGGGGTTCAAGAACCATCTATTATGACTTCCATTAAATCTCCACAATTCCTGCAGAAAGCCTCAAATCTCAAGAAAGGTTTGAGACAGCTGGAGAGCTTTGCATTGACTTGAGGGTCAATCCATGAAGTTTGAATTCATTTGCATGGCCCACTATGCTAATAAAATAGATCAGAGGATTAGCAGAGCTGCTGCAAACCTCTGTGCACCCTATAGATCACAGTTTTAAATTCATCTGGAAGGACACAGCCATTCAGAAATCTGAAGTTGATAAAACAAACTATTGTTTGTCAGATTCTTCCACTTTCAAGTGCTACAAAAGTCGATGTTTGTTAGCGAATTCAATGGTACTCATTTTTCTGTTCTGCAAAATCGTATAATTGCATTTGCATTGTAACTGATGACGCTTATATTCCATGTTGTTCCCTTCGCTATCCCTATCACCCCAAAGGATCCATATTGCTAATTTTCCACTGAGCCCACTTACGGAAGGTTCCATCATGCCCAACTGTATACATTAACGGCCCGATAAAAAACGAGGTATCCATTCCTCTTGATGCCCTGTGTGTTTTTAATCAGTCATCCATCATGCAAGTCATTTTAATGCCTTAGGTGTGTTTTTTGCCCCTATCACTTCATGCCCTCTTATTGTCACCGTTACCATAGCTCTTTTTTACCTTTGCCTCCAATCGCGTTGCATCCCTGCCTTGTCTATATCTTCCACACGTTAATGTTGCTCTCACGTTGAATGTCCATGTTCCCGCATACTTTGTCTATCATCTTTCACTGCGGATGACATTATGGGCCTCATTACGAGTTTGGAGGTAGCCATGGGGCTATTAGCTCCATGGCTGCCTCCAAACCGGCTCCATTACCGGGTTCCTGCAATGAGGAATAACCGGGTAATTCCGACATAGGAGGACCCGGTAATTCCTCCTTGCAGGAACCATTCCCCATTCCAATTTGAGCTCCCATAGGGCTCAATGGGAATGTGGATGGAGGTAACAAAGGGCACATTACAAATGTCCCGCTGTTACCTCCCTCTTCCCCTTGCAGGACCCGGAAAAGACGTCTGGTTTTACCAGACGTCTGATCCGGGTCAAAGGGAATCTTGTAATCGGCCCTGACGGAATGAAGGGGGCCGGTCCCGTACCGGCCCCCTTCATTCCGTCAGTGCCAGGCTCGTAATGAGGCCCCATGCCTTTTTCATGTTTGCTTGATTATTTACGGCTGTAGCTTCCTGAAATGAATTCATGAGTGCTTTTGTCACGGCTATTCCCCTATTGAGTTTATAGAATTGCAAATACAGTGCCCTGTTGTTTATTATAATATAAATGCAATCGAATTTCACTGACCACAGCATTTTATCATTTTGGGAGAAGATACTGAAAGAAAGCAAAACGCGCATCTGCCCTATATCTGCATTTGAAATGTGTAGACTATTTCAGCCAGGCACCACAGCTTTGGGAAATATATAGAATTGGATGGATATATTGCTTATCATTCATTGATGGTGTCAAGAAATCACTATTATGCAATCATACATATATTGTTATCCAACATATGACAGGACCAATGAATGCTATTTTTAATATCATGGAAACCCATCACAGAAAATGAACAAGACAAAGAGAAACTTCCTAATTTGTATTTAATGTTGTGTGTTTGAAGGGCCTTCTGAGATTATGCGTATTGCTACATATCTGGGCAGCTTGATCCGATTAAAAAATATTATTTGATTAATCGTTTCTTTATTAATTGTACAGCTTATCATCTATACATATTTATTACAGTGGTCGAAGTGTACGAAAAGAAGTAGTGGAACCATGTTCCCTGTTGGCCTGCCCCAGGTCCCTGTAAACTCCATCGTTGTGCCCCAAACAAACATGCCTGCAACACTTCTTCCTACACTTTTATTTTAAAACTAAGCCATATCCGGAACAGTTACTTTTTAAAATAAAAGTATAGGAACAGTAAAACCCAATAAAAAAAGTATAGGAGCACTGCTCCCAACTGCTCCCACCCACTTTGAGCACTCAATATTTAATCTATGTGTGCGGATAACATGGGTTACATGTGATTATAACAAATTGAGAAATAACTAATGTAAGTTTACCGAGAAAAAAAATGCAGATTTGTATTTTACTTTTTTATTTGGGGGGGTCCACCCCAAACTTCCTGGTTAGCAATGCTACTAACCCCACCCCAAAACCACCACCACACTTTTTAACCCCTTAATCCCACCTCATATATATTTAGCATTTGGTATTACTTTCAGTAAATATGCATTTGTTATTTTCTATTCAATATAATCATTGCACACCATAAAATGACTTCCAGAGTGAAGACCTCCCTAAGAGACTGTTATGGTGTCCAGCCTGGCATTTTTGTTGATACTACACATATGCAACATTGCACTGCACCTGGTTAGCATTTGGTCTTCTACAGTCTCACTCACAAAATTCCTGTTATCGATTTTTCATTTCCGGATCATTTCATTTTGCCATGCTTTTTAAAAATGTTTTACTCCATGATAGTTCCTCTCCTCGTCATGCTGCTGGATCCGGAGTTCCCTTCCTCTGTTCTCCACAAACTCTCATCAGAAGATACCATACTCCTGCAGTTATCCTTCCGCTGGTAAACAGCTCATATTTGCCACCATAACTTCCTCTTAAAAAAAGTCTCTCTGCCAGGCCTTTCTTAAACCTTGGCTTCTTAATGCTGAGTCAGCTATTAAAAATCCAGCTGATATTTCTGACCTCCCAGAGGAGGAATTGGACTTCCTTAGGGTCAGTGAGATGTAGTTTACCAATAAATACACCACTTTCGTTGTTACCATACCCACAGTAGGGTCCAAAATCTATGTTCCTAGTAGACTTTATAGCTGGAGGAGGTATATCTGTTATCTCATTTGCATATATCTCTACCAACAGGATTCCTACATCACCATTAAAGTATTTTGAATGTCTAGCTTGTAAATGCCTGACGGGTTCCAATGCCTCCCTTGTTATTGTGGCCATCTACAGGCCCTCTGGGAATATATCTATGTTTCTTGGTAACAGGTCCATCTTTAAGCCAACATTCAGACTAATTGAAAGAGAATAATAATCATGGAGGAAATTAACATTTGATTGGATTGTCCTGACAACATTACTACAGCATGCTGCTAGAATTTGTTTGATGCCTTGGCACTTAAAATCTGGCTATCTGCTTCTTTTCAATCATGTGGACACATCCTTGATGACTACCTCACCTGGGGCCGGGGTCAAGGGGAGTCAGGGTCATCCCTCTTGGTAATAGTGTTGTTACATCCTTGGTCTTTTTGTAGGCTAAATATATTTCATTCTGATTGACTAGTGCATACTTTTTTTCTTTGCTGTACAGTTCTCATATCTCTTCTCTACATATAAAAAGCATGACATCTGTTGATTTGATCCTTATACAATTCCTCACCATTCCACCGATCTGCACCAAATTTTGCATAGTTACCTGTTAGGACTCTCTGGACATTACTGACAACATGACATTTAGACACCTCACCGCTTACCCCACATTTCAACCCCTTCAAACATGAGACAGTTGCCTGAAATCGACGAAACATCAATGTGGTCGTAGAAGGAGCGAACAAAGCTCATTTTAAGTTTCTCAACATGAGGAACAAAACTTAAAGGCTTGAAAACCACATTTCAAGGCCCTAGGACACAGTGGGCCTCATTACGAGGGGGGAGGTAAGGGATTACTGGCACCGGTAAGGGCACCGGTGCTGGTAGTTTCTTACCTCCCTACTGCGAGTTCCCTTTGTGGGTCCTTCCTTAATGCCTGGTTTTTGCAGGAGTTAAGGACGGGACCCGCAAAGGGACTCTAGAGCTAATAACAGTACCGCAATTTGCAGTACCATTATTAGCGCCTTCCCCATTCCCTTTGAGCCCTATGGGGGCTCAAATGGGAATGGGGAATGGCCCTGGTGAATGGGGAATTACCGGTCCCTCCGACCTCAGAATGGACCGGTAATTGCTCCATTCACCAGGGCGGAGTCGGAAAGGTTTTGGAGGCAGCCATGGAGCTAATAGCTCCATGGCTACCACCAACCTCGTAATGAGGCCCACTGTTTCTGAGATATTTGCACCACAATGCACTGCACTGCACCAGGGTGAGGCGGCAGGTGGGAAGAGTGCAAAGAATGTCCCAATATGCTGCAGCATGCCACCTCTTGCCACCCCTTCCCAGTCAGCTCTGGGATATGTCAGCCAGACACACATGCCCATTCTGAGTGCAGTTTACTTCAGAGTGCAAAGCACATCCAGTGATAAGTGACTCGGAACAATGACCTACGAGATAATTGATTTTGAACAATTGATGAGTGTTATCATGTCTGTCTACAGAACCCATGCATTCTATGGGTACCTTTTTCTAGTTTTATTTTAATTTAAAGTTGGACGAGGTTTCATTCGGGGGGAGGGCAATGTTTTAGGGGGGGTCCCATTTTGTTTTTTCCATAGACGGAATGGGGAAACAAGCTACAGACTGAATGGCTGGACAGAGTTTCACCAAATTTGTGGCAGGAGCGGGGGCTTTGGTCAGAAAGTGTGCTTTTGTGTGTTTGGTGGAAATCGGACCAGTACATTTGTCCCATACAATTAGTGCTATCTGGGTCCGCTACGTGGACCCATTTCCCTGTTTGCTCCACCTCCATGGAGCAAAGTCTCATTGGCCTGCGGTATGCTGTGATGTCAGCGAACATTGGACGCGGCAGGTGGTTGGCTGGAGGGAAGCGTGCTGTGCGACAAAGGCTTTGGGAAATGCTGCCATTGTGTATCGGAGGACAGTGTGGCGCCGAAAGGGACTGACAAACATACTTTATGCCATGTGGTGGTGGGAAGAAGGGAAGGAGAGTGTAGGGGAATGAGAAGTGGTTCATGTGATATATGTCAGTAGGTGGAAGTAGACAGTCATGTGTCTGCAGTATCCGTGCGTATCGCGCCAATTCGCATTTGCCTCCACAGGCGACTACCTTGTGTGGGGACTGTAGGCAGTCTGTGTTACATCACTGTAGCTGGTGAGGCAACCTGATTCCTTGGTCACTGATGGCACAGAAATGTATGCAATGTTGGTTCCATGGGTGTGGGGATTGGAAGCACATCGTACAGTGTCTACTGCATGCCTGGACCTCATGGAGTGACCTGTCATTTAGTGTGTCCACTGAGTGCAGTGTTGAAGTACTGGGTGCTTAGAAGTGGTAGGGTTGGACGGTATATACCTGGCCAATTGTTCACCTGCATCGCTCTGTTATGTTCTACTGGGTGTGGGCAAGACCTACACTGGTGGGTGCATGGGCAAAAGCTGTAGGCCAGGCACTGAAGAGCCTAGGCCTGCACCGTAGCCACGGCACCATAATGCAAGTATGCAGTTTAAAGTATGCATGTCTCCGAGGGAGGTGACGTTTAAAGAATGGTGGGGCAGAAAACTGTAAACGTGGTGGAAGACCACAAGTAAATAGATATGCATAAGTACCATATTGTGTACATTATTGCACGTATTGCACAGTAGGGCGCCACATGTCGCCATTTGCCTTTGGTATGGGTTACCCTTTATACCACCCATCATATGGTACATTTGTGGATTGCGGCACGCGGCATATGTTCGCATTCCTGTTGCCAATATGTTGTTCGGGGTCTGGCCAAGGCGTACACTTTTGGGTACATGCCCAAAGTCTGTAGGCCGTTGACCATGTACCCAAGAGAGTAGGCCTTGGGCACATCCAGCACCACATAAAGCCGCCATACAGGGTTAACTCTGCATCTCTCTGAGGATGGTGACCTTTGATGAGTGGTTGTTGAGAACATTTTACACTTGGTGGAAAAAGCAAGGGGAGGTAATATGTGTTCACTAGCACATGGTGTAGGTCAGTGAACACGTTGTACATTAGGGACCAATTTCTTAATATTTCCGTTTGCTATGGGTTGCCCTGTACAGGACACTTGCTTGAAGAAGTGTCTTAACACATTGCGCCATGAGAAGAACTCGTCAGCATCACTAAGTACACATGTACTGTGAGTGTGTAATGGGACGTCTGGAGTGCTGTACAGAAATGATAGTGTTCAATGCAGTGATCTTGCATGTGATTACTACATGCTTGTGTGCCTATTTCATACAACCTAATGAGGGAGTGTTGCAAATGTAATAGTGGAAATGGAAGAAGGACTGTGTCTGCTTTTCTGGGGTGTGGCCCTCACTGTAGCTGGGAAGAGGCACATGGTACATTCTGCCCTTCTGAGCATGGTGGCCTTGCAAATGGAACTGTGGGGATTATCCAATCAGGTGTGGAGGGTGAGGTTCTCAGGAAGGGGCAGTAACATTTTCACCCAAAACTCAATGCAGTGACTTTGGCAGAGATGGCGAGATGCAGAGTTCGAATCATGGTTGATACCTTTGTGCAAGATCTGCACATGTATGCCATGGAAAGAGGCTTTGCTGCTAACTTTCAGTTGGAAGGAGTGGCGGTTTTTTGTGGCACAGTCTATGAGTGGGGTTTCGGGTGCATAGATCTCCTTTGCACATGTGTGGTCTCTGTCGGTACTGTTGATGTGGTGGTCATGCATTTTGGAGCACTACAATTGGGGTACATGTCATGCTCACGTTTGCTCACTCACCTAAAGAAGTTGATGACAGCAGTAATGCAGATGTTTCCCACTGCCAAGGTGATTTTCTCATCGATAACACCAAGAGGAGCATGGGACCATGCCGGTGTAATTTGTCCACAGCCAGAGGTTGGAAAGTGTTGGATAAACAGAAGCATGCGTGATTTTATTGCAGTGCTGGGGTGTTCTGTGCCACCTATGAAAGCATTAATAACCAGCTAGATTTCCAGTGGTTCCAAGGAAATGGCATTTTTTTTACCTCAATTGGCAATGCTGTTTTGTTTGCCACTCTGCACGAAGCGTTGCAGAGAATCCTGTACAAATGTAAGAGAAGCGCTGACCTTCAGTCGATAGCAATCTGAGGAGGAGAAGCAAACAGACAGTCAGCGAAAGAGAGAAAACACACAAAAAATGTATGCACGCACGTACATAACAAGAACACAACAAAAAACCCAAAAAAACAAATAAGTCTCTTCAGAGACAGTACTAAAGGCACAATCCCCTACCCTGTTTTACATTCCCCCACCCCCTCTCCCTCCTGTGCCTAGCATGGTAACTCCACAGATTCTGCAGTACTTTGAGGATTAGACGTGCCACATCTGTCTCTTTTCAGAATCGCAGCTATGGCATTGGTACTTTGGATGCTAAGGCATTGTGCAATGTGGTTGCTGGTTGTGGTGTGTACACAAACACTGTGGCAGAAGGTCTGTTTGTACTGAGAAATGTAGGAGGCTATGGTGAAAGTGTGCAAGTGAAGTGGTATGCATCCTGTTTGTATGCATGCACTGCACACACTTGCATAACGTTGCTGACATACATTCCGTGCTGCTTTTGTGGGAGCACTTTTCCAACATATGTAGTACATGGATTACAGTGGAAAGATATGTGGCAAGTATACTGTTGTTATGAATGCAGTGTGTGTATGATATGATATGCTGTGACATATGTACCGCGTCAACACACAAGTGTGTGAAGGCGTGACGAGGAAAGGGAGGTGGAACAGAGGCCACACAGAGACATTGATCCCACTAGGGCAGGTGGCACTGAGCATGTGCAAGTGAATGGGAAGGGGGAGGGCAAAGTGAAGTACATGGGAACAACAAAAAACAGCAATAAGTGCCACTACGGCCGGTGCTGGCAAGTGCAAAGATAAGTGTAGACATCAAGTGGTGGTTGGACTGTTAGGGTTACATAAAATAGTCCCCAAGTGCGGGGGTTGGCAGAAAGCCAGTGCAGGGGTGGAACTATCGGGAGGGAGGTGGCCTGCGGCACAAATTAGAGAGTGAGTAGGAATCCAGTGCACAATCAGTGTTAGACAGGAAGTGAGCAGGTGAGAGGAGGGGAAAAAGAAGCACATGGAAAGGTTTTGAGATGCTTCTAGACCCTAAGATTGTTCTGCGCAAGTTCCAGGAAGGCAAAGAACCTGTTCCAGAGGGAGGCCCAGCAGAAGAAAGACATCTACCTCTAAATGCTTGCATGCAGAAGAAACTGACCCTGAGTAGGAGGTTGATGATGGAAGAGCTCGAGCAAGCCGATATTTAGGAAGTGAGAGTGGAAGGTATTGAGGTCCCAGGGACCAGAAGGCCTTGTGCATAATGCACAGGGTTTTTATGTTATTCTTTGGAGCCACTGGGAGCTATTGCAGACATTTTAGTCCAGTAGAGATACAATCCCTGGCCTTCAGACCAAGGAAAAGTCACCCAGTCTTCTTATGGATGAGTTGCTGAGGGCAATAGAGTAGAAGCTGGCAGATTTAATAGTCTGTGGCAATAGTGCAGCATACAAAAAAACCACAGCTGTGCACACACTGACCTTTTGGGAACTACCTTTAGGTTGATAAGACACATTCAGTGGTGGCTTCGGTGCCATATTTTTACAATTTAACTAGGAGATGGGTTAGTAGCAAACACAATTTGTAGCATTGTTGGAAGGAAAGAAGAGAGTTCCTGTTTTGCTAATTACTGTATGATATGAAGTGCCACTTCATGGTAGGAGATGGGGAAAAATCCACTATGCTTTTGAAAAACATAATGGATGCTTAGTGGCAGACATTATGAGCAGAGGCACTCATAACAGAGTTGTAAACATACTGCCAAAAACATTTTCATACCTTTTTTTTGTGGTGATGGGTGCTCCTGTGGATGATGTGCATGCACAAATCCTGCAATGTTTCACTGAACTTTGCACTGGATGTGCTTTCCAATAACAGCACACTTGCAGGCTGAATTTGTAACAGTACATATGATGTCTTGTGGAGAACTGACAGTGTTAGATGCTGATGTCTTGGATGGCATTGGTGGATGCGTGTTTGACTAATTAACAATACCCAATGAGGGTGTGGTGGGAAGAGGACAGTCGAAAGGGAAGAAGGACAGTTTGTGCTTTAATAGGGCGCGGCCCTCACAGTACTTTGGGAAGCGCACGTGCCACATTCTGAGCTTCTTACCATGCTGGCCAATGGAAATGGCACTGTGGTGATTATCCAATCAGGTACTGAGGTTGTGGGTCACAGGAAGGGGCGGTAATACTGGTATTCATTACTGTGCATAGTGACCCTGGCGGCCATGGAGAAAAGCATTGTGTTCACTTTGGGTGATGCCTTTGTGATAGATCTGCACAAGTATGCCCAGGAAAGACACTTCCATGGCAATTTCGGTTTGGAAGCAGTGGGCACATTGTGGTGCGCTGTCGATGACCTCAGTTTCGCCGATATGCAGTACTTTGCAGAGACTGACCAATTCCGCTAATGTGCATGTTGTCCTCATGCACTATGGCGGCTTGCATTTGGGTTACGTGTCTGGCTTACGTTTGCTCTGTCGACTCAAGAGGCGGATGAATGCAGTGAAGAGGCTTTTTCCCACTGGTCAGGTGGTTTTCTCTGCCATACCACCAAGAAGTGTATGGACCACTCATATTGTCTGTTGTACCCAGCCAGAGGCTGGAAGGTGTCTGAATAATAGAAGCATGTCTGATTTTCTGTGTGCACATGGCATGTTTTTCTGTAACAATAACATCATTAGTTCTGCAAATGCAGAGGTCTTCTAATCAAATGGCATTTAGTTGTCGTGGTAATGGTGTAATGGTGTTTTGTTTGCTCATCTCCAAGATGCACTCAAAAGGTTCCTGTAAGAATCTGAGGATGAAAAGAAAACACACAACTCTATGAAACCGAAAACAAGCTCTTTGTGTGGAAGCAGATAATAAAAAATAAAAAACCCACAACAGCTCCTTTCAGAGCCACCTCTACAGCTGAAAGCCCTTACCCTGGTTGACATTTCTTCCCTCACGCACACACGCAGCAGGAAACTGCATCCAGGGATTTTCAGAATGGTGGCCATGGAAATGGGACTGTGGAGTCTGAGGGATTGCACAACAACATTTCTGGGTGTGGTGTGTAAGCAGGGGACTGTTGTACAGAACTGCTGGTGTTACATTGAGCACGCACGTCCCACAATCTGTGCTTCTCACCAATGGAAATGCGACTGTGAAAATTGTCCAATCAGGTGTTCAGGGTGTGCGTCACAGGAAAGGTGGCCATATTTTATGTCATTACTCTTTGTAGTGAGGCTGGCAGAGAGGGTGAGATGCACAGTTTTCATAGTGGGTGATTGGTTTGTGCTATATCTGCTCCAGTATGCCGTGGAAAGAGGCTTTAATGGCAATTTGTATTTGGAGGAAGTGGAGGCTTTGTGGTGTGGTGTTGATGTGCATAGTTTCGGACACTTGCTTGCATTATGTCGACGAGTGGCCCCTTGCACTAGTGTACACGTTGTGGTTGTGCACTATGGAGCCTTGCTTTTGGGTTCCATGGCTTGTTCACGTGTGTACCGTCAACTCAAAAAGATGATGAAAGCAGTGAAGTGTATTTTTCCCACTGCAAAGGTGTTTTTCTCATGTACACTATCAAGTCCAGTATGTAACTATTCCAATGAATGTTGTCATCAGCCAGAGGTTGGAAGGTGTCTTATCAACAGAAGCCTATGTAACTTTGTGCTTGCTGCTGGGATGTACGCCTCTGGGAATGACAACAATGATTATCAATATGTGCACCTTTTCAATGGAAATGGCATTTCTTTGTCGCCCAGTGGCAATGACATTTTGTTTTCCAATCTACAGACTGCACTGAAGACGCTATTGTAAGAATGTGAGGCGAAGTCCAACAAACAAAAACACTTATAAAAAAATGTGTTTCTATGGAAGCAGCTAAAAAAGAAAAATACAAAATGGCTCTTTTGAGAGCCACCACTGTAAATGAAATCCCCTACCCTGGTTGAAATTTTTTGCCCCACTCGCACGTGCACAGCACGATACATTTGCAGACATCATGATAGATGCAAGGTTGCACATGCCACATCTGTCCCTTATGCAGATGGCGGCCATAGCAATGGCCCTGTGAAGGCTACGGCATTGTTGAAAAAGGTTTCTGTGTGTGGTTTGTACGCACAAACTGTGATACACAGTGGGCCTCATTATGAGTGTGGCGGAAAGGCAACAATGGTGCCGGTAGTGCTACCGGTGCCGTTGTTACCTCTCCACCACACTACGAGTTCTGCTCGCCGGTGCCGGACTGCACGCCTAGTCTGACCAGGCGTACATACCAGCACCCGCGAGCAGAACTCATGATTGCACCAGCACCGTTATAAACGGTGCCTGTGCAACCATGCTCCAGACCGCCATTCTACCCTATTGGACAGAATGGGGATCAGGAGGCGGCCATAATGGCACCCGTGAATGGGCAATTACCGGGTCCGCCAAACTCGGCATGACCCGGTTACTGCCCATTCATGGGTGCAGGAAAAAAAACAACTCCGGTGGCAACCGTGCCCTTAATAAGGGCATGACTACCGCCAGAGTTCTAGTGAGGGCCAGTGTATTTGTCGATACAAATGCGGAAGTTGCAGTTATGGCTGTGTGTTTCACGAACCACAGTGTACAGTTTTTGGGGGAGTTCGGAATGCATTGATTGAAATTGAATCGAACACACTGTGCATTGGTTTCTCATTTTGGATTCTACTATGTGGATTTGAACTGGTATGGTGTACCTGCAATGCAGTAACTGCTTTTGGTTTGTGTTTGTGAGACTTTGGTGATGCGCGATCATGCCGCCATTATTGTTCTTCATTGTGAAGGGAAAAGTGCAAAATATGTTACCAGAGTTTCCATATTGTTTGCGATGAAGGAGGCACTTGGGTAGGTCATGCGCATGTTTCCGATCTAATGCATAATTTTTTATTGCATTACGCAAACACAGATATGGCTGTGTTACTTTTCATTTCGTCCAACTCTGAAAACAGATTTTTTCATTGAACTTTTTTCCTCTTCCTGTTGCTTTCCATTTATTTTGATCTTATAGCACACCACACATAAGGAAAGGAAGGCAAGGCCCGGTAAGGAAGGCGCACCACCTACAGGGATAACATAGGGGAAGTGCACAAAGAGAGGGAAATGTTGGGTGGCCCTCACTTAAATAGCTGTCATTCATTGTCATGCTCCTGGACCGACCCTTCACAAGCACTTCCAAGTACTTTCCCTTTGTAGAATCGCACATTGCAGTACATGCACAATACAATTCCCTTTGCCAGGTAAGGGTCTGCAGCACAGCCTATGGTGTGCAAGGATTTTTTAAGGATTCGCTGCCATACACAAGTGTTCCTGTTGGTGGCCGAAGCAGCTGTGCAGAATGTTGTACATGATATTATCCTAGTGCACTGTTGGAAGGGCAGTACCCTGCCCACTGGTGCCTTGTGCTTCGATTTCAGTTCTCGTCACATGCATTACAGACACTTTATGGTACGCCATTAGCTGTAGGACCAATATTCATGGACATGAATACATTCTGAAATAAAAGAATGCTTACAACAAGGTAAAACACAGCTTCATTACATTGAGCAGGAAGAGAAGCATTCAGCGAGACCCATGCGGCTACACTACTTTTCTAACCACCACTGATATTCTTTGTACTCCAAAGAATGTGTTGTTTGTTTACTTCTCTTTACATGCAGTTGCATGTTAGTGACCAAGGCACACCAGCTTTGCCATTTTGCAGACTCACTGCAGACTGTTACACCTGCAATTAAATGTTTACTCCAACCCTACGACCCGCCGGTGAACCCTTGACACTTTCCGTCACAGTGCTCACTGCAGAGATGGTGTGTCTGTTTCACGAGTCATGGAAAGGCAAGCAGCACATCAATCAAATTAATGCAACATTTAACATTCCCACCGTACATTAAAGGTTGCTATTCCTTGTTTTCCATTGGGCCTCATAAAGCCAGGCATGCTGCAGCCATACATTGGTAGGTCTGCACAGCATCCCACACAAACCCCATGACTGCTTGAAATGCTGTAGCCTACCATATGAATCCGTAAACCTGGCGACAGGGGCGGTGTTAGCAGAACACAGAGGATGCCCTAAGCATGTGAATAGCTGTGCAACAGATAGACGTGCGCTCCCACAACTACTGAATTGGAAGATGCAGCCAGTACTGGAGTCCTACGGAAACTTGCATTGTGGTTGCACATATGCCAACCAGGTGCGGTCTCTGTAGGAAACCTCCATATTACTCCTCCGCAGCCGTCTGATACAATACTGTGCACCACTGACTCACCATGCATTGTTAACCGAAAAAGAAAAAACACTCACACACTCCCCAACATTTAACATGTACACCTTCAATTTCTAAGGTACTATTAGCAAAGGGAAGGGGTAGCACAAATGGATAAATACACAGGGGAATTTGCCCTTTCAACAAGTTTGTCATGAGGGCAGCCAAGGTTCCATGCACAAATGTTGTTAACTGCACGTTATGGTTAAGTTGCTCTACCAGAAACCTTTTACCTTCACAGAAAACACTATACTAAAGCAACTTTCTAGTTACAGTGCCCTACTAAAAACCTTTCAGATTCACTAACAAAAAACACTGCTAACGGGACATTATGGTTACATTGCACTACTAAAAACATATTCCTTCACTGAAAAAACTATGCTGCATGAACTTTCCGTATACACTGCCCCACTAAAAACCTAGGAAATTAACCAACACAAAACATTGTTAAAGGGATGTTATTTATTATTTTTTTTAATTAAAACTTATTTTTTTTTAGTCAAAAAAATAAAGACCTTTACAAATAATATATAATTCCGTACAATACAATACCAAATCGGTTAAAAACCAACCACAAAACAAACTGCTGTACATAACACACTCAACATAACACTTTAGACATAAAATAACTTATCCACAAGTTAGATTTTTTAAACGAAGAAAATAAATCCATATCTATCTAAACCCATAAATATGTGTAATTAAGGTAGTCTTTCAAATTAATTCTCAATAATATTTACAAGCTTCGTTGTTTTTATTATTGAAGTGTCCGTTGATCCCCACATACATTTTATCCATAACCATTCTCTAGCTGGGATCGTATTAGCTTGCACAAAAGAGTTCATAACTGTACAATGCACATTTTCAAAATAGATGCAGTAAATAAACAGATGTTTTAAAGTCTTCTGAACATGATTACAAAAACAACATACTTCATTACTGTGTTCCAATTCATCTTTGTGCCAATGTTTTTTTCTGATTCGTGTATGCAATAAATCAAGTCGAAAACGCATAAAGGTACGACGAAGATTAGGACAAGGGCAAAGTGTTCAATAAGAAATGCGCGGTATCTGCTTATGAGTGAATTTACGATATTCCGCACATGAGGAATAGCTTTCCATTCTCACGCACGTGTCAGCCCAATCATATTGCAATAATTTTTTCTTGATTTTCCCTTGAAAAAGCTCCAAATATTCCACAGGGAGATTAATCTTATTCAACAGTGACAACATTCGTTCTTTAAACTACACCATAGAAGGAGGAGTGTTATTTACTAGCATTCTATTTAGCCCAATATGTAGCGAGTTTTTGATAGGAAACAACATTTTTGCGAAATTCAATAATAAGCGCCAGTTGTATCTGGAGGAGAGAGAGTTCAGACCCAACTCATGTCGAACCACAGCATTAGGTAAGGATGGTGGTAAACCTAATGTGTATTTCCAGATCTGTCCTTGTAATTGATCCAATAAGGGACCCAAATTATGTAAAACAAGCTCAACTCCATACAACAGTATAGCTTCAACTTTTTTCAGATAAAATTCCAAAAGTGGCGTCAACTAAAATTTGCTAATTTTCTTTAGCAAAATTTTCATTTGGCATTTTAATGGCATTGCTTTCAGAGTTAAATATTCCTTCATACTTTTATAGGAGGTATTCCTTGCCAGGATTAGCCCTAAATACGGTAAATTCAGAGAGATTGCAATAGGGGACGAACCAATTTTCCACATGAAATGTCGTACTTTTTTCTTATTTGCAAAAATGATGATGTTGGATTTTTGTGGGTTGACCAGAAGGTTGTTACTCTTGCAATATTGCATAAAACAATCGAGTTTTGATTGAAGACCAGCCTGCGTCCGATCGAAGAGCCGAATGTCATCTGCATACGCTAGCCAGGACAAGGAGAAGGCTCCAATTCGAATTGTAAAAGATCTATCTGTATTCCATGACTCTTCAATGTCAGCTAAATAAAAATTGAAAAGTATCTCTGCCAAGTTGCAACCTTTTTTCACCCCTGTGAATGATGGAATAGCTTGTGTGAGAGAGCCTTCCCGATTGAGTCTTACTTTGAAATTTGTTTTGAAATGCAACATTTCAATGAGATAACTTAGCTTTTCGCAATTTTTCCCACAATTTACCCCTGATTACCCCATCAAAAGCTGCTTTCAAATCAAGGGATGCTACAAAAATTGGACTGTTGGTCGAGCAGGTGGAGTGTGCAATAATATGAGCCAACAAACACGCATTAAGGGGAGTCCCCATCCCTTTGCGAAATCCAACTTGAGATGGACACAAAGAGTCATTGATACGTACAAACCTTTCAAGCTCTTGTAAAATTAAAGTGGCAAATATTGTTGCTGCAACATCAATGATTGCGACCGGTCTATAGTTATTCGGATCTTCAATTGAACCTTTTTTATGAAGCGGAATAATGATTGATGTAAGCCATGACTCTGGGATCCTTTTAGAAAGGAATATTTCTTGAAATCTGGTATGAAAAATGGAGGACCAGAATAGTGGGTCATCCTTGATTAGACTGGGAGGAAAGCCATCAGGGCCTGCACATTTAGAACTTTTTAGTTTATAAATGGCCTCAAGTATGTCATTCTTTCCCCATGGACAAACATTAGGAATTAGTTGACAATCAGGTGGTAAATCAAAAAATCTAAAATTTTCTAGAAGTGCATATTTGGCAAGAAAAAAAGAAGTCCAGGCTGCACTATCAATACCTGTATCAAATTCACGTGAAGGTCCTTTATCTAGAGATCTTATCATATTCCATATATCTTTAGTTTTCCGATTGCAAAGTAAATTTACAATTTTTTGATTTTGATGTAATTTATTTGCATCATGAATCTCCTTTACTGCTTTTTTATATTTGAATAAGATCTTTTTTTTTAGTGAAATATGTTCGGCCTTGATACTCGATAGCGCGGAGTTCTTTAACATCCAAAGCACGGCATTTTTCTTTCTTTTTAGCGCAGCTATCTCAACACAATATTCCCCTCTATTAATATTGCTGGAATAATGCCCAGCATTAAGCAATGCAGTATTCCCCAAATGTGAGGCAATCATATCACAATTCCTTTTTATTATTACAGAATTATCCATGCAGTTTTCCACTTTGTCTTTCCAGAAATCTCTATTCACTAGAGATGTAAATTTCCTGCATGTAGCAGACGACCAATTGATCGAAACACCTGGTCTATCGCATTGAATTAATGATAGCAGGACTATGGGGAGGACACCTGATAAAGTAATTCAGGATAGATGTTGTGATCATTACATGATCGTCCAATTCGGTCTTAAGGGTATTAATTTTAGTGAGATAACCAGATAGCCCCTTCGCGAAAAATATGTGATCAATCCATGATTTTGCATTACCCCTTTTCCAGGTAACCTTGCTATGAGTATCTGTATGGTCTACTAGGTATATGTTCCAAGCTTTAAGAAACTTACACCATATATTTCCTTTCTGTATGGAGGCTTGGCAATAATGCGAATTAGAGCCCTTATTGCTACCATGGGTCCCCATATAGGAATTAAAGTCCCCTCCAATTAGGATTTCTGCGCCTGGTGCTTTATTTACAGCTTCGTTAAGGGCATCCCCCAATATTTCTACCGCTTTTTCAATCTGCAGTTTGTTCGGATTCCAATATAATGAGATCAACAAAAGATTTTCATTTGTTCTAACCTTGTGTCATGATGCCTGCCCCCGGAAGACCAGACCAGGCCCAGCAGCCCTGGAAGCAGACATCATGCCACTTGGAGCATGCCCAAAAGCCCCAGTTAGGGGCTGTTTGGGTACAGTCCTGGCGCCTATGGCGCCAGGCTCATAAAGATAAAGTCAGTCCTGGCGCCATGGGCGCCAGGCTCATTATTGATAACTTACCTGAAGCAGACCATGCTGCATACTCACCTGAGGCAGACCATGCTGCATGAAGACTCAAGCCAAATGAGGCTTAGGAGAGACTATTTTACTGAAGGGACTATTTTGTTTCTTGGGTGGGGCTGTGGAAGAATACTTACCTGGATCTTCTTCCAAGGCTATTTAAACCACGCCCGGACAGCCACACGTGCTTCGCGTTATTCTGCTTGCTGCAGCGTAACGCTCACCGTGTTTTCAGCAGCTCCAGTCTTCAGCCATGCCCGCTTCAGTCCTGGGACTCCTGAAACAAGAAGACAAAAAGGATAAAGAACAGGAGTTTTAAATTTAATCCTCACCTGAATCCTGATCCATTTCGCCACGGAACTGAAAGACAGAAGTCTTTGAAGCATCGCTTCGCATTCCTACGGCGCCGCGCTGAACTCACCTGCTTGGTAGTACTTCAGCATTCCATCACGCTCTCTCCATCTCGCGGCTGCCCTCCGACACCTAAGGAGACAAAGACAGTAAGTTGAGCAAGGGGACTCTCTAAGGCCATACAAGCTACCCCCAAGGACTTACCTGATTTACCACGGGAGGTACTCACCTCATTTCGGGTCGGCACAGTCAACTCTGCTTCATCGCCGTACCCCGGCCCCTGAGGGGAAAAACACAATAGACTTACCTGAATCTTACCGAGTGCCATTTGGAAATCTTCGAGTGGATTAATCGGCAACCTGCAAGGAATCGGACAGAGTGAAGAGCAGACATTTGAACTCTTATGAACAATTGGACTTTAGAGTCAATACTGGAACTCACCAATTCCTCTACGCGAGTGAAGTAACTGGTCATCAACGCGCCCCTGCGGTCGACACAGGATGGAGAGCTCATCCTTCCAAACCATCAGGTGAGACTAAGGAGGGAACATCAAGAGTGATCAGTGGGAAGACAACGGGAGTGGGGAAGGTGGGTTGACACTCAATTCCACGGGTGGTTAATTCCTCTTCTCCTTTGCAGAAGAATATTCTTGCGAGCCAGACAAACTAGGCTAAGCGGGCCAGTCCAGTCAGTCATCTCGCCGCTACACGTCACGCTGGTGGAAATAACAGCGGCCCAGTTCCGGTCGACGCCCCCGTGGGAACCAGGTGAGCGTAACAGAACGCCAAGACCACCCACAAATACCCACCTGGGCGTCATGGAGACCTCGGTAACTGATCAGTTGGCCCTATTATTAGGGGAATTAAGGGCCGAAGTGCATTCCGCCCGCCAAGAAACCAATGCCCTCAGGAGGGAACTGATAGTGTCAAAAGAACGAACTGATGAATTAGCCAGACAACTATTACAGAGCCAGGCTGGGCAGACACCTCTACCTGGACTTGGGGCAAGTCCAGCTCCTGTACCATCGAGTAACCCGGTGCAGATAAATTTACCTGGAGCCGTTCCTTTGGCTCCGCCTGAACGCTTTGCCGGAGACCCAAAAGGGTTTGCAACATTCATGAATCAATGCCGCTTGCACTTTCTATGTAGACCTGGAGCTTTCCCAAACGATCAGGCCAAGGTAGCCTTTGTACTGTCATATCTCAGCGGCAGTGCGGCGGATTGGTCCATTCCACTAGTTAACCAGGATGACCTGATTCTTCGAGATTTCCAGGGTTTTCGAACAAGCATGGAAAGACTATTCGCCCGACACTTCCGAGGACAGGCTTTGGACAACAAACTTTTATCCCTACGTCAAGGTAACCAGGATCTTTTATCTGACATTGCAACTTTCAATAGATTAGTAGTGGAAACCGAATGGCCTGAAGCCAAGCGAATCACATTATTCCATCGAGGACTTCGAGGAGAACTCAAAGATGTTTTGGCCCAAATCGTGAACCCGCCTCAAGACTGTGCTGAATATATAGATCTAGTGGCCCAGCTCGATCACAGACTTCAAACCAGGAAGGCTGACCGAACCAAGTTTGAGAACAGGGTGTTGGTTAAAACCCACGTAAGCTCCAAGGGAGTAGATGTCTCAGAACCAATGCAAATCGGGGGGGTTAAAGGACCCCTAACCCAAAAGGAGAGAGATAGAAGACGGCAACTGCAATTATGTTTATATTGTGGAACTGCTGGTCATTTTCTTCGGAACTGCCCTGTAAAACCACCCAAGAAAGTTATAGGAGCAGCAGACGAAAACCATGTGAAATCTGACTCGGGAAACGACCACGCTCGGCAAGCGTAGAGGTCCGCTTGCCGAGCTTAAAGAAGGACACTCTGACCTCGCATTTCACCATACCCATGGTCCTTGTAGATCCAGAGCAGCCATCACGCATGCACGCGGTAAAGGCGTACGTTGACAGTGGAGCCATAGGAAATTACTTGGACTGAGAATTGGCTACCAGGATGAATCTATCTCTCACCCGCAAGACCACGGCCGATGTTGTCACCATTGTAGATGGAACGGAAATTGCCTCTGGACCCGTAACTCATTCCACTGCAGAGATGACATTGCTGAGTCAAGATGGGCATCGAGAGGCTATGATGTTTGACTTAATCAAGGCCCCACAGTTTCATCTGATACTGGGGATACCTTGGTTGGAAAAACATAATCCCTGTATTGATTGGCGAGAGACGAGACTAACCTTCCCAGAATGTGCTCACACCTGCTACCCACGGAAAACTCAAAACTCAGTCCTGGCCCCAGTAATTCCAGTAGCCATGCAATTACCTGTTGAATACCAAGACTTTCAGGATGTCTTCCAAAAGGAACAGGCAAACACCTTACCACCTCACAGATCGTATGATTGTCAAATAGATCTTGTACCTGGAGCACAACCACCTTGCAGCAGAATCTATGCCCTTACGGAACCCGAAAATCTTCATTTGCGCCTGTACCTAGACCAGTACCTTGCTAATGGCTTCATTCGCCCGTCCAAATCCCTGCATCTTCAGCTTTGTTCTTCGTACCGAAAAAGGAAGGCGACCTTAGAACATGTATAGACTACCGCGCACTGAATCAGATAACCATCAAGAATCGATACCCACTGCCTTTGATCCCAGAACTACTAGACCAGGTGAAGGACGCTTGTATATACACGAAACTAGACCTTCGGGGGCATATCATCTGGTACGTGTCAAAGAGGGTGACGAATGGAAGACTGCTTTTCGCACCAAGTACGGACTATTTGAGTATCAGGTGATGCCCTTCGGACTATGCAATGCACCAGCAGCCTTCCAGTTCTTCATGAACGATGTCCTCCGAGAGATTATCGACGTTTGTGTGGTCGTTTACATCGACGACATTTTAGTATACTCTTTATCAGAATCTGAGCATGTAAAACACGTCCGAGCAGTCCTAGAGAAGTTACGCCAGCATAAATTATATGCTAAACTGTAAAAATGCATCTTCCACACTACGGAAGTGGAATTCCTTGGATTTATTCTGACCCTGAGAGGAATACGGATGGATACACGAAAAGTGGATGCCCTTCTTAATTGGCCTTCGCCAAGTTCAATCAAAGGAGTTCAAAGCATGCTTGGCTTTGCCAATTTCTACCGCAGATTTATCCCGGACTTCTCGCACATTGTACATCCCATCACAACACTATTGCGAAAAAACAAACGCTTTGTGTGGACAGAGGAAGCCGAGAACGCCTTCCAAGAGTTAAAAGCTAAATTCACATCTGCTCCCATATTAAGACACCCGCACCCCGAGCTTCCCTACGTAGTGGAAACAGATGCATCCAGTTCAGCCATGGGAGCAGTCCTTTCCCAAAAGTATCCCGAAATTAACCAGCTTCACCCTGTGGCATTCTGGTCAAGAACATTTTCAGCCCCCGAATTAAACTATGCCATAACCGACAAGGAGCTGCTGGCCATCAAGTCCGCCTTCAAGGCTTGGCGGCACTATCTACTGGGTGCCAGACATACCATCACGATCATCACCGCAACTTACAATACCTAAAGACAGCCAAAGCCCAATCTTCGCGCCAACTCCGTTGGGCATTGTTCTTCGCCGAGTTTGATTTTGCAATAACCTATCGACCAGGTTGTAAGAATGGTAAAGCAGACGCCTTGTCCCGGATTGGAATGGGAGAAGCAGAAATAACTTTAGAACCCGTACCCATAATTCCGGAACAGAGAATCCTTGGCCTGACTTCCATACAGACACTGGAGAACATTCAAAACAAGATCCACCAACTCTTTGATTCCGTTGCCCTACAGGACTGGGCAAAGAAAGGTCCAGAGTACTCTGTCATCGATGATTTACCTTATTACCAAGGCCGGCTATTTTTACCGCATAAGGAACTACAGGAACTTGTCATTTCCCATTACCATGACACCTTAATAGAAGGGCATCCGGGTATTGCAAAAACCGAAGCTAAAATTAGGAAGCAAGTTTGGTGGCCTACATGGCAAAAGGATGTCAAGTCATTTGTCATGTCTTGTGGCATTTGCGCACAAAATAAAGGGCAAAAGAAAAAACGAGCTGGATTATTGCAACCATTAGACATACCACCTACCCCTTGGCATACCTTGTCATTAGACTTCATCACGGATTTACCCCCGTACCAAGGTTACAATACCATTCTAGTTATTGTAGATCTTTTTTCTAAAATGGCCCACTTCATTCCTTTAAAAGGGATACCTTCAGCTTCAATCCTGGCCAAGGAATTCCTTGAAAATGTTGTCCGCCTGCATGGCTTTCCTTTAGTGTTAATTTCAGATTGGGGCAGTCAATTCATTTCACATTTTTGGAGGAAATTCTGCCAACTGGCACAAATTGATGTTAGGCTTTCGACCAGTCACCACCCTCAGACCGACGGTCAAACGGAGAGGACCAACCAGACTCTTGAACAGTACCTCCGTTGTATGCTACAACAGTCTGAGGGGAATTGGAAAGACATTCTGTGGATCGCAGAGTATGCGTACAATAATTCCGTACACTCAGGAACTGGACAAAGTCCTTTTTTTTACCAATTATGGGCACCATCCTCGAACCTCGGATTTGGACTCTCCCCAGCATTTAGAGATGCCCGCAGTGGACCATCTCCACGCTGTTATTACACAAGCCTTTAAAGAAGCAACCATCCATTTGCAAAAGGCTAAGGAAAAATACAAAAAGGATGCGGATCAGCACAGAAGTGAAGCTCCTCAATACCAAATAGGGGACCAAGTATGGTTAGCCACTAAGCACTTACCACTCAAGGGGACTCGGACCTTTAACCCCAGGTATTTGGGACCTTTTTCTGTCAAGTTGGACCTACCTGCTCATATGCGAATCCATCCCGTTTTCCACGTGTCTCTTTTGAAGCCAGTGCAACCAGGAACAAGGCTAACCACTCCACCTGAACCTATCCTCATAGACGGGAGGCCCGAGTTCGAAGTCAAGAATATTTTGGACTCAAAAAGAGTGAGATAAAAACTCTTTTACCTAATTGACTGGAAAGGTTATGGTCCACAGGAAAGGTCTTGGGAACCTAGTGACCACGTGCATGCACCTCGTTTAGTGAAGAGGTTCCATCGGGAATTTCCAGACAAACCACGGCCAAGGGGGAGAACGACTTTAGGAGGGGCCTTTAGGGGGAGTGCTGTCATGATGCCTGCCCCCGGAAGACCAGACCAGGCCCAGCAGCCCCGGAAGCAGGCATCATGCCACTTGGAGCATGCCCAAAAGCCCCAGTTAGGGGCTGTTTGGGTACAGTCCTGGCACCTATGGCGCCAGGCTCATAAAGATAAAGTCAGTCCTGGCGCCATGGGCGCCAGGCTCATTATTGATAACTTACCTGAAGCAGACCATGCTGCATACTCACCTGAGGCAGACCATGCTGCATGAAGACTCAAGCCAAATGAGGCTTAGGAGGGACTATTTTACTGAAGGGACTATGTTGTTACTTGGGTGGGGCTGTGGAAGAATACTTACCTGGATCTTCTTCCAAGGCTATTTAAACCACGCCCGGACAGCCACACGTGCTTCGCGTTATTCTGCTTGCTGCAGCGTAACGCTCACCGTGTTTTCAGCAGCTCCAGTCTTCAGCCACGCCCGCTTCAGTCCTGGGACTCCTGAAACAAGAAGACAAAAAGGATAAAGGTTAGAACAGGAGTTTTAACTTTAATCCTTACCTGAATCCTGATCCATTTTGCCACGGAACTGAAAGACAGAAGTCTTTGAAGCATCACTTCGCATTCCTACGGCGCCGCGCTGAACTCACCTGCTTGGTGGTACTTCAGCATTCCATCACGCTCTCTCCATCTCGCGGCCGCCCTCCGACACCTAAGGAGACAAAGACAGCAAGGTGAGCAAGGGGACTCTCTAAGGCCATACAGGCTACCCCCAGGACTTACCTGATTTACCACGGGAGGTACTTACCTCATTTCGGGTCGGCACAGTCAACTCTGCTTCATCACCGTACCCCGGCCCCTAAGGGGAAAAACACAATAGACTTACCTGAATCTTACCGAGTGCCATTTGGAAATCTTCGAGTGGATTAATCGGCAACCTGCAAGGAATCGGACAAAGTGAAGAGCAGACATTTGAACTCTTATGAACAATTGGACTTTAGAGTCAATACTGGAACTCACCAATTCCTCTACGCCAGTGAAGTAACTGGTCATCAACACGCCCCTGCGGTCGACGCAGGATGGAGAGCTCATCCTTCCAAACCATCAGGTGAGACTAAGGAGGGAACATCAAGAGTGATCAGTGGGAAGACAACGGTAGTGGGGAAGGTGGGTTGACACTCAATTCCACGGGTGGTTAATTCCTTTTCTCCTTTGCAGAAGAATATTCTTGCGAGCCAGACAAACTAGGCTGAGCGGGCCAGTCCAGTCAGTCATCTCGGCGCTACACGTCACGCTGGTGGAAATAACAGTGGCCCAGTTCCGGTCGACGCCCCCGTGGGAACCAGGTGAGCGTAACACCTTGAAGGAGATGTCCAACAAGATGAACATGTCCGATTCATAGACATTATTGATAGTAAAATTTAATCGTTTATCAATCAAAATGGCTAGACCACTAGCGGGTCTCCCTTCCAACCCTTTAATCGCATGATGAGAACAAACAACGTGACCATCAATTTTTACATGTTTAATCGCCATAGTCTCCTGAATCAATAAAATGTTGGGCAAAGATTCGGTCTTTACCATTTCTCTCCACTTCATTAAATTCAGGAGGCCACAACAATTCCATGACACTATGGTAAGGTCATGAATTTATGATGCAACCATAGGCTTGCTTATGTTAACAGCTGAATTAATCAATGGTTCTAGCCATTTAAGCCCGTTTAGGGCATTTGTAAGGGCAGAAAGTTGTTCCACCATGTTTTTGTTGGAACTATTTTGTCCCAATGTGGAATCAATAGAATCACTGTTCAATTTCAATGGGGGCAGTTAACTTCAAGAAAGTCCATAGCTGATTTTATTTGAGGAAAGCCAACCATTTCCAATCCCAGGATCGATAGATCGCTCTGATGGTCCCAGATCAATTTAGCAATTATAGGAGCTAACATTTTAGACAACATCCTATTATTATTCATATTTGGCAATCTGATCCACTCTATGTCATTTGTAACCGAATTTCTAAGTGATGGAATTTTATATAAAGCATTCATTAGGAACGATCTATTAATGGGAACCGCCCCATTGATTTTGACGTCGCTAATCCATCCAATGGTGTTTTTCATTTCGCTAGGAATATTATGAAACTGCAGGAGAGTTTGGCTCAATGCAGCTTCCACAGGGCGCTCTCGTTGAATTACCTCTTCGGCACCCTCTTTCTTTTCTTCTTGCACACTTCCGCCTACTTGATGTTGACTTTTTACTGGTTCAACTTTTTCTTGATTGTACATTCCCTTTTGTGCGATTACCTCTGGATCAATATCCTTAACCAGGGCTGATAATGAAGGCGGAATTGATGTTTGAACATGTTCCTTCATCTGCAGTTTACTTTCGGTCAATTGGCCTTGCATGATGTGGATATCTATGCATGCCCCTTCCTCTTTAGGGATTGATTCCAGTAATAAGGTAATTTTTGCAAACACTTCCTTACCAGGTTCAAGCTTTAGACATTTTTCGTCTTGCTTCACAGGAGTCGCTGTCTCTCCAAAAGTGTCTTCCTTGCATTTGAGCTTTTCGTTTCTGATAAAACCATCCTTTTTTTTTTATGAAATATCGGTGAAAAACGAAGTTAAATGGGGTTGAACCATCGAATCAGTCTGCGGAATAGCTTCAGTTTCCATACTAACTTTTCCTTTAATTTCAGCCGGCTCCCCAGTGGAGAGGTGGTGCCGCCCAGAAGGGCGGGATCTTGAGTTGAGGACACACCTTAGTAGAAGAAACGGAGAAAAAAAAGAGTGGTTGTAACTAGAGCTGACCAGTAGGGGTGCACTGCACAAGAGACACTTCTTAATTAGGCAAATTAGCTACACGTAGTCAGCACGACTTTTGTTTTAGGGGGTTTAGAAAACACGTGGGCACAACGTGAAAATGACACGTGTCTTTGCGCAGTGTAGGAGACACAGGGGCACAACGTGAAAATGTCTCGTTCCTTTGTATTTTATAATAAAGTTAAAGCACAACGTCAGTATGCCATGTGAGCACACCTAAGTAAAGAATCACCTTTTGATACTGTCAATCAATGTCCAGGCAAATGAGGTGTTTCAGGCTCAGACGTCCTGAATGCTTCTGGCGTTCTGCTGAAGTAGAACAGAATCCACCATCTCCAAGTCACGGATTGCCAAGCAACAGCAGCACACAAAAGATACCACCTCCGCTCGCAGCCCGCAGCCAACAGTACTTCAGTTTACTTCATGGTGCGCGGCGCGGATTCGCAAGGGCTCAGCTATTTGATTGTGAAAGAGAGGCGGTGCCACCCAGAAGGGCGGGATCTTGAGTTGAGGACACACCTTAGTAGAAGAAACAGAGAAAAAAAAGAGTGGTTGTGACTAGAGCTGACCACTAGGGGTGCACTGCACAAGAGACACTTCTTAATTAGGCAAATTAGCTACATGTAGTCAGCACGACTTTTGTTTTAGGAGGTTTAGAAAACATGTGGGCACAACATGAAAATGACATGTGTCTTTGCGCAGTGTAGGAGACACGGTGGCACAACGTGAAAATGTCTCGTTCTTTGTGTTTTATAATAAAGTTAAAGCACAACATCAGTATGCCACGTGAGCACACCTAAGTAAAGGGATGTTATGGTTAAGTTGAGCTACTAAAAACCTATCACCTTCACTGCAAAATGTATACTGAAGGTACTTTCTGGTTCCACTTCCCTACTGAAAACCTATGAAATAAACCAACAAAAAACATTGTTAAAGGGACATTATGGTTAGGTTGCGCTACTAAAAACATATCACCTTTACTGAAAAAACGATGCTAAAGGAACGTTCTGGTTACAGTGCCCTACTAAAACCCTATACAATTCAGTGACAAAAAACATTGTTAAAGGGACTTTATGGTTAAGTTGCACTAGTAAAAACCTATGCAATTCAATGGAGAAAAGTTGTTACAGGGAAGTTATGGTTACAGGTAAAAACGGAAAACCCCAGAAATTTGCCAGTTATGGTAAGCTAAGCAACGATAGCTCGCACTACCACTGTGCACTGCAAGGACTAACACCCATGACATCAAAGATGACATCACAAATACAATTGATGACATCACTGAACACATCACATGTCCAGTTTTTTCATGAAAAGTCCCTACAAGGGGTTTTGAGAATCATGGTGGCAAACAAGTGTGAGGGGTGATTGCAAGACGTATTATGAACTGATGTCACAATGTCTCTCATTCTCAGGATTTGTCCCCTACGAAGTGGAAATGGTGCACAAAGAAAGATGTCTTTCACAAAAAGGATCCACCAGGTCTCCCCGTAACTAGGGTTTGTCTTCTGCTTGTTTCCTTTGTTGCGGAGACAATTAACAGATATATGGAAACATGTCCACCTTTCTTACTTCTTCTCCATCATCACTTGCCCTTTCTGGTCAACTGTGGGTCATGCTCAACAGTGATTCCCTTTGTGTTGCATTTGAGGTAGTATCCTCATGGGAGTCCTTGTACTTCCATTGCAGGAACAATAGGGGTCTGTGCATCAAACATGCCAATTCCCAGACACTAGGATGTGTGCAATGGAAGCTCTGTAGTATGAGGGTGGCCAACCACTCTTCCTAGGATTGCAGCCCCTTGCACCATCAGGTTAGTCCATTCTTAGCCTTGAGGATTAGGCTTTCCTATTCTCCCTCTGGACTCTCCTGCTTCTCTTGTTCTGATTCACATGTTTAAGCAGTCATTCTTTGTGATCAGACTTTCTAGAGACTCCCATTCTATCATTTTCAGAATTATCTCATTATCTAGTCACATCCAATCATATTTCCTCAATTTATACTTTCTTGGTCACCTTCTTCATACCTGGTTGTTTGTCTTTCTCCAACTCAGAGCCTTACACTTCTCTCGCTCCTTCCTCACCTCTTTGAGCACAGCTATCTCCCCTCTTCTGATCTCTTCCACTAGCTCCTTCTTTGCCTTTTTAAGCACACCTTTCTCCACTTTCGAGATCTCTCCCTTTTATTCTCTTACCCTCTATCTTTCTTTCTATATTTCCCTCTCCCTCTCTCTTACTCTAACCTCCTTCACCCCCTTTGGTACAGCCTTTGCACTTGTCTGGATCTATCTACCTATAAACCTCATCATCTTTGAGCACAACTGTCTCCACTTTCTAGATCTTTCCTTCTGTTAACTACTTCACACCTTTGGGCACAAATTACTCCACTTTCCAGATCTTTTCTCTATAAACTTGTTCATCCCTTTGTGTGCAGCTGTCTCCGCTTCCTAGATCCTTCTCTTGTGCCTCCTTCAACTTTCCTCACTCTCCAGATCTCCCCCAATATCACATGTTCTACCCCTTTGGGTTGGTCTTTCACCAGTTTTCCGTATTCTCTCTCACTCATCATCTTCACTACTTTGGGAACACGTTTTTTTCTTAGTTAACCTATGTGTTTTGGACACCACTCCCTCACTCCTTAGTAGTAGCTCCAGATCTCCAGGTTCCTCAGTTTGATCACCCGGGTCTCTCTTAAAACTCCCTCGCTGCAGTGTGACCCAGCCCATTTTTGACATCTTGTCCGGTTTCTAAAACAGCTCCTGTCTTATGTTTCTTTTTTGCAGCTCATACTCCAATTGCTACCAATATAAGATGGAGCTCTTGGATTTTTATAGGCCTTTATCCTCACTTCCCATCCTCTCTTTGGTGAAAGGAGATTCATGTGTCAGGTGGGATGGGGATTGGCTGTCAGGCTTCACCATCTGTGATGACTTACAGCTATGATATGGGACTTACAATTGGTGTGTGCCTCCCCCTGTGTTCTCCTCTCTCTGCCTGCCACTCCATTGCCCTGTATTACAGACTCTCTTTGGGGAAAGGGAACTCAGGTGCGCTCTCCTCTACCAACAACTACAACTGACCAGGTATTGACATGGCACCAGGCCTTCAGTATCAGCATGATGCTGCAACCCTGCAGGGGATTCTTCATGATGACACCAGGAGCAGAAAAGATGGAAGGTGACGTGTGGATTCCTAAAAAAAAAGAGTTTTCAGCAGCTTGTCCTAAGAAAAAGAGCACAGGGACGTGAGACAGCTGCAGGATGGTGAAGAGCGGTAATTTTGCAGTGACAGACAGGGGTTTTGAGGGTGAGAGATATGATGAGCCTTCTAATAAGTTTGCAGTCTCTCTGGCTCATTGGTATAAAAGGATCTCTGGGGAATTACTTTGCTTGTATCACAGCTAAATGATAGGATTAGGGCCTTAACACCTATGCTTTATCCAGATTTTAAGGGCTGTTCTTCCAAGGGTAGTATCTACAGACACCAGCTTCAGTACAAACAAAAGCACACTGCTTTGTGGTTGGATATAGTCTGACTTACATAATTCTGTTAACTGCTTTCGAGTTCCCACATGTTGGGATGAAGCCCCTTAAACGGACAGTTGGCACTATTGTGACTACCCCCTGCCCTGAGATGGAAACTAAGTGATGGTGACCAGCTGATACCACACACATTGCTCTAGGGCCCATTATTCACTAGGTTCTAGAGGTGACCACCCCCTTTTTTATGTCACTGGAGCCACCCCAGAGTGAGTCAGGGGACAACATCACAGCATTTGCATAAGCCCGTCCATCACAGGGATAACAGCAGCTCACACAGCATGGTTGCTGATGTCTTGCATTATGGTTCCTTCCCCATGCTGCTGGAACAATGCTAACGAGCGTTATCAAAGATTTACTGAAGCTGTTGATTCTCATGCCAATGCAGTCAAGCATTTATGTTCATTGCATGGAGCTGAACATAACGTCAGTCATATTTTCTAGGAAACAATGCATAAAGCCTGTTTTGATTCTGTCATTGGCAGATTTACATCTCTCAGAGCCCAACAGAACCATTGGTAAACGTTCTTCAATAGTATATCTACAATAAAAATAATTGACAAACCAGTAGGTTTGATTTTGTAAGTTTGTAGGGTCATGTTTTTTATTTTGTGCAAAGGAAAGGCAGAGCTCGGCTTTACAAAGCCAGATATATTGGCCTTGGCAATGCTTGTTCTTGATTACCCCTGATCAATCTTAGGTATCTAATGAAGATCTTGGAGGAATTCTCAGCTTGCTTAGACTTTACATCCTTACCGTCACCTACCTTATTTGAAGGGCTGACTCCCAGAATCTCCTTATGCAGATGTACAGCCAAAGTAGTTCACTATTCATTGAAGATGACTGGGCATTGATGTGCTTCCCTTGCAGAAAAGTTTTTTAGTTAACTTTTGTGCACTTGAGCTAACTGCACATGACCATGGTCGGAGCAAGAATGTACGTGGCCCCAGTAAAAGATCCACATGGCTGTCTCCACCATTTAAGTTTTCAGTTAAAATGCCCCATTGATATTGTCTCTCTTGGGAGTTGCTAAGAATGGTCAGATGTTTGCATGCATATGAAAGTCTATGTGAGTTCACATGTTTCCTTTTCCTTTTAAAGAGTGGGATATATTTGTAAATTGCTTAATGTTTAGAACTCTTCTTAATACCCAATGTGAGTGAGTTATAATGTGGTGACCTGATTCTGCTAAATCCGAGTTTCAAATCACTTTCCGTTTGCACCCTGCTCGGGGAACTAGCCAATTTGTTGCCTCCAAAATTAGCCGGCATTTGGAGGGAGCTTGATGCTGTTCACCTGCACACTGGGCTCCAAAATGAAGTCTCCCTTTTTCAAAGATTTTTCCTGCTGCCTACCCCTCTCTTCCTCCTACCTTACCCACACCACACAGGGAACCATACTTGCCTACTGCATCAGACTGACAATTCACATACTCCTTTTCCTCCCAAAAGGCTCTACAATGGACAATGACAAGAAAGTCCCATGCCAAGTCACTCTCTGTGTCTGTGGCGGACATCTTGCTGCAGTCAACTATCCCTTTGATGATGGACACATTTCTATGGATACCTATTTATCAAAGAGATCTTTTTTCCTGCGTTTGAGAAAATGCACCATTAGCACAGTGGAAGGCATGCCCAGTGCTGGCACTGCTAGTCTATGTGTGCAGCTGCAAAAATAGCCTGTAATGTCACTTTGTCCTTGCCATGGCCAAAGTGAAAAGTCTCAAGCTGGGGGATTGTGTTAGTGTCAGCCCTTCTATCTGGGGGTTGATGCACGTATAGCACCCTGCATTGGGGAGAAAATGATTGCTCTTTAAACAACAAATCAAGATAATAATACCATGCAATATTACAATTTGGACATTTAGGTAGATCCTGAACTTCCTAGAAACGTATTTGAATTAGCAAGGCCATTCTAGCCTACATTCAATGCAGGCCAGACTAGCCAAGCAATACCACATACCATGCTTGCTTTATTCTTGCTACACAATTACTGTGCATCAAGAGTAAAGCAACAATACGTGTTATTTATGTGGCTGGACTGGCCTATATTTAATGCAGGCCAGTCTAGTCATTTAAAAACACGCCACTTATCATGTTAGCTTTACCCTTACTGTAGTGTGCACTAAGGGTAAAGTAAGAAAGAATACTGCCCCCCAGCAACCCTCACCCCTACATTTCGTGGCCTTGCTCAGAGGGGCAGATAGATTTAGGGGTTGGGACTGTACTTGCATACAATCAACACTTTAACCTGACATTCACAAATTCATAACAACAAGCACATCAACATACACATGCACATAAACATGCATACAAAAACTTACCTTACATTTTCACACCCTCCACAAGCTCTGCACTGCCAACCTCTCTGCAATGTAAACACACTGACTGACAGGAGAGGGCAATAATGAGAGACGGCAGGGATAGGCTTCCGACCCCCCACTGCATCCTATTATTTTCCACTATATTTGTGGAACAAAATTACTTAGCTGGTGGACACACCCTTGCTCAAAGGCAGAGCATGCAGTCCTTTCTGCAAACAAATCACACGGGTGGACTAAGCTCCATGCCGCTCAGGCGAGGGGGCAGCACCCCTCACAGATAGTGGCGGCCCGCCACTGGTCCTAGCCACAAAATACATTGCCTTATAGTGGAAAGATCCTACTTGCCTAAAGACAAACATAGCAAGATACACATGCTATTGTACAACTGCTTCTGTGTAGATCAAATGGCTGAAGTAAAATAAAATAAAATCAGCAGACAAACACAGTCACAGACATGCCCACGCATGTCATCATTTCACAGAATCATTGCACAATAAATCACATTCTGAATTGTTATGTTGTTATGTTAGTGACATTGTTTATTGTTTCACCAGCAATAGTCTGTACACTTTGACAGGTAGCGTGCACAGGGTCTATAAAACAATGTTAACAAAATATGATATGATATGATATCATTTGGTATTTATAACGCGCCTGTACACAAGTGTTTCTAGGCACCACAAGAAAAGGGAGGGGAGATATAGAAAAGACGAGGCAAACAATTCTACTAGGCCTTGTGACATTCAGATTGTGTGAAAGTGAGATGTTTGAGGGGTAGGGAGAGGGGGAAGTGCAATGGAGAGGGTAGGGGGAAGTGTGATCAGGGCAGCATGGCTCTGAGTAAGTGCTTTGTGACTTTGGGAAAGTGCAAGGAGACAGGAGGGCCTATGGGGTTACAGTTACAGCCCCTAAGTGCGAAGTGACCAGGAAGCAGTGGAAGAAAGACTGGACATAGAGGAGCCTGGTACCCATTGAAACTCTTAGGGTAGCAAGCAGCCAGTCAGAGCAGCAGACAAGTAAGTTAGAAAGCAAGCGAGAGAGAGAAGGATGAGGAGAAAAGGAAATTCTTGAGCCTCTTCCGAAACTTCAGGTAGTCCGGCTCAAATCTAAGCGTCACAGGGAGGCTGGTCCAGAGTGAGGCACCTGCAGAGGAGAGAGATCTACCTCCTACTCTCTGCTTGGAGAAGCATCTGACCCTCAAAGAGTTAGAGGAAGCTGAGCAAAGGGCTCTAGTAGGAAGGTATTTAGGCAGCAAAAGATGGATATAATGAGGGCTCCAGCCCCAGAAGGCCTTGTGGACGATGCAGAGGGTCTTGAACTTGATCCTGGCAGACATCGGAGTCAGTGGAGAGGTTCCAGGGCTGGAGAGATGCAGTCCCTGGGCTTGAGGCCAAGGGTAGGTCTCGCAGTCCTGTTCTGGATTAGTTTCAGTGGGTAGAGAGTAGAGATAGATAGTTTGAGAAAGAGGCTGTTGCAGTAGTCCAGCCTGGAGAGAACCAGGTTTTGAACATCTGGGGAAAGATGAGAAAAGGTAGAATACCTCTGAGGATGTGCAGCTGGAAGTGGCCATCTTGGCAAAGTCTGTGATGTGAGAAGAGAAGGAGAGAGTGTAGTTGAAGATGACACCAAGGTTTTTTGCCTCACAGGAAGGCGAGGGTAGAGGGCCCAAGAAGGGCAGCCAAAGTAGGAGAGGGAAAGCGGGAGCAGGCATCCCGCTGAGAAGGATCATTGTCTTACTGGCATTAAGGCAGAGCTCATTGGAGGAACACCACTCCTGAATCACGAATAGACAGTCAAGAAAGAGTGAGGAAGGGTAAGAGGCTGAGGGAATCCTGAAAGAGAGCTAATGTCATCCACATACACTGCAAGTTAGAAGAGAAGGTGGATATCAGGTCGGCCGAAGCAGATATTGATTAGCCACGAGAGAGGTTAGAGACCTGGGGGAGACTACATGTGGAGAGAGAGGTGGTGGAGAGAAAGGACCCAATTTGGACCTGGGATGGTCGGTCCAAGAGGAAGGAGGTCAGCCATGCCAGAGCCTGATCCGTGATGCTCAGCTTCTTGCAGAGTCCATTGATCAGGGTGGGGTGATTGACCGTATCAAAATCAGAAGAAAGTTCAAGGAGGATGAGGATAGAGGGGGAGCTGGAGTCAAGATTAGAGAGCAGATCTTCACAGGTGTTCAGAAGAGATGTTTACGTGCCTCTGGCTGCTCTGAAGCCAGACCGATGGTCATAAAGACAATCAACAGATTCAGAGTGGATAGTAACCTAGGAGATGGCGAGCTTTTCCAGGAGTTTGCCTAGGAAAGGATAGAAGTCAGGCGATAGTTTGCCAGACTGGTAGGATCGGCAGAAGGCTTTTTAAGGAGTGGGTGCATAAGGAGGAGAGAGGGGAAGATCCAGTAGTGAAAGAGTGATTGCAGAAATCGGATACGGCTGGGGTGAGAGTGCCAATGTGGTCCTTAATAGTGCTGGAAGAGCAGGGGAGAACCTGCTTGGACGACACTTTCATAGATCGGACTTGTCCAGAAACATTGTCAGGGGTTGTCAGGGAGAAGGAGGAAAAAGGAAGAGGAGAGGGAAGATTGCAATTTACACAAAATGTATCACAGAATCAAAGGGTGCAATTTGGTAACTGAATACTGTTGCAACAAGACTTGGTAGCATGGTGGATTGATACAGAACAATGAGGAGTTAGGCCTGCGAATTTGGTGGGGTCAGGCATAGATTGGTGAAGTCTGAACAGGCTAAAAATAGGTGGAGAAATAGAAAAATGGGAAGAGAATGAAGATTGATTATTTACTCATTATTAAAGGTGACTGTTTCCTATCTGCATACTGTCCCTCTATGATTGGATAGCAACATTAATCTTTACAGTGTAGCCAAAGGTACAAATGCAGATAGAGGCATACACTGATGGGAAGGGGTATGTGGATGTTAGACTATAAACATACAATTCTTACAGTGGTTGAAAGTGGTAGCGATACATATTGGAGCCACGTGAGATGATGTTTTATTTTGTTTAATATCTATTAAACTATCTCAGAATTAAAGAGTGGAATGCCTTTATGTATATTGTTCGTATTGATTGGTTAGCAACTTGGATCAGCACAGACTAGGCAATGGTAAAGACACAGGAAGGGGTAAAATAGCCAATACTAAAAAGCAAGCATTAATGGAAAGTGGCATGTTTACTTGTTTTAATACGTTTATATGTGTGTCAGATTGTTTAAAAACTATAATCTTTCATCACAACCTACTGAACAACATCGCAACTGCAATATTCCAACACTATCAATTCCTTGCATTAGGTACAAACATGCCATTAAAACAAATACATACATGTATCTGCCTGTTTTTTTTAAAGCATTGACATGTTCTTGCTTAAAAAAAGGATACTGAAAGTTAGGCCAGTAGCTTATCCATATCACGCTCAAGGGGTCACAATAAGAACATACCAGGAGTAGTTTTCAACACTATGGCTTGCCACATATTTAGGAGAGAAACATCTGCCTTATACTGTCCCTCTCACAAAGGTGTTCCATTTGTATCTGGTTCTACTACTTTCTCTTTCTGATTCTAATACTGCCAGGTTCTTAGCTTGCACTCTCCTTCTGATCCCTTACCCTGTTCTCTTATTCCCAATATCTACCTATTGTTACTTCCCTACCTGACACCATCCATTTCTCTACCAATGGCAACCTTTCCTTCTGAGGTTAAACATGCTAATAATATCCATTTCCTTAAGAATATTTCTCTTGATCCTTTAGCACCATCTATTTCCGACCTATTTACTTTCTGCGTTCCCTTTATACACTTCTTGAATATGTAGTCTACTCTGAAGTCTCTACCTTTCTTGATCATTACTCTATTCTACTTTCCATTAATATGGATGTCATCCTTTCCACTATAAAGAAATTAACTAATTCTCTACTGAATGCATGTCACTCTAAGCATCACTCGCTTCTTGTTTTACTTGATCTTTCGGCTGTATTCAAAACTGTTGACTACACTTTCCTCCCATGTACTCTCTCCTTTCTGGGCTACTCACATTTTCTTCTTCAGTTGCTCCTATCCTATGTTTCTGATCGAAGCTTCTTTTTTGGATCAAACCATCGCTCTCTCCAGTGTTTCCTCTTCATTATGGGGTCTCCCAATAACCTTTTGTTGGTCATTTTCTGTATTCTCTCTATATTCTTTCTCTTTCTACTAACATCACCTCCTGTTATCTTTTTTATCACTTCAAAACTGATGATTTCCAACCCTTTTTTCATCTTCTGACTCTCTTCATTCCACTGTGATAGCCTGTTTGCTTGTCAATCATCTTGGTTGAATGTTCATTTCTGAAAACCTCTAAAAACAAGGTTTAATTTGTGACTGCGTCCTTGGCTCCTCATCATTTGTTTCATTGCCTCATTCAGTTTTCTTTTTCCTTCTCTGCACATAATCTTGGTATTATGTTTGACTCTTCTCTCTTCTTTCCTTCCCATATTTCTAATATTGCTCAGTCCTGTCACTTTCATTTATATAATCTTTGCAAATGTTACCCTTTTCTATAGTTTAACACTACTAAGCTTTTCTGTCTTCATTATGTTTTTCTTGGCTTGATAATTCTTCTGCTCTATTGATTGGCCTGCTAGCATACCCACTGGCTCCTCTTCATTCTATTTATATTATTCTCTTTATATACTTTTACATTTCTCATTTTGTGAATTTATTTCTACTTCATTTGTTTCTCTTCAATGGCTCCCTTTTGATATTCATTTACTCTGTGTTGTCTTTAAGTTTGTCCTTAAGTGTTTTTCAGTCCTAGATACCCATATCTTTCTTCTCCAATTTCTCTCTAAAGGCCTACCTGCTCTTTTTGGTCGCAATATCATTTCCTCCTGACTATTCCTGAGCCTCTATGTGCTCATATTAGTTTCTGTTCTTTTTTCTCTTGGCTTGTAAGCACTGACATGTTTTTCAATCAAGATTATACGATCATGTTCTTTTGCTCTCATTATTTATTTCCTGGGTTATTGTAATTATTTCCATATTACTGATTGTGTACTTTGTCAAAGTTTTGGCTCAATAAAATAGAATAACAAACAGCACCAGATTTACCTGCCCACACAAAACCCCTACAGTGATTAAAAGCCAATTATCTAACCTCTACAAATGTTTGACAATGTTAAAATAAATAGCTCAATGGTCACCATATATATGCAGGGTGGGGCTGCGTGTGGAGCCCTTTTCTGTTTCCATGGTGGCCAGGGTGAGTAGTGAGGCTTTGCAAAGTGTGGCCATGTCATCCAACAAGGAGAGCTATGAGGGGACTGGGTAGCAGCAGGAAAAGGAGGAGAAGATGGCAGGCAAGTGCAAACAGCAGAGAACATGCTCAGAACATGGGTTTGGGATCTGGTCAGCTGCTGCACTGCCCATGGAGCTAAGGTGTACTAGCAAAGCCCATGCTGGAGTGCATGCATGGGTGCAGGTTTGGCTGTACAAGTATACTGAGGAACAAAGAGGGGCATTCTCTTGGAATATGACTTATTATCTCGTGGGATAATTGTTGAAAACTGATTCATGGAACTTGCTTTTATTTTATATCTTGAAATTAAAGTACAGAAGCAAAGTTAGAGCAGAAACAGAGGAAACAGCCTCCCGAAGGAGACACCACGAAATGGTTGCCTGCGATGCATGTTATTGTGATAATTTGATTTTTTAGGCTGTGTGTGATTTTACTGCTATTTTAATTTATGTGGTTGCCTGCCCTCCTCCTCCCCAATTTTCCTGTGCTGTGTCTTTATTTCTGCCTTATTGCGGCACTGTTTTCTCTTCAAGCTGAGTACATCCTCTATGCTTGGAATTGACTAGATTTCTAGTCTTTCTTTTCTTGCCACGCATCTCGCGGTCACATGGCCCTCACTGAACAGCATTTAAGTGCTGGCTGAGAGCATGTCAGTGTTGACCATGAGGCATTTTATTGTGATAATTTTATACGCTGTGTGTGAATTTACTGCTATTTTAATTTATTTGGTGTGCCTGCTCTCCTCCTCCCCACATTTCCTGTGCTGTGTCTTTTTTTCTGCCTTATTATGGCACTGTTTGCTCTTCAAGCGGAGTACTTCCTCTACACTTGGAATTGACTAGATTTCTAGTCTTTCTTTTCTTGCCGCGCATCTCACGGTCATGTGGTCCTCATTGAACGGCATCTATTTGCTGCCCGAAGGTGCGCTTACGGCACGCCTGTCTGTGCCCATCGGGGTCCCGGATGTGGCTGGGTCAGACTCACTCCTCTTTGGTCATGAGATCACTACTGCTGCTAGAGGAGGGGAGCTACTTATTGTCTTTTCCTGTCTGATACTCGATGGCCCTCTTGTTTTCTATGCAAATCAGCGTTTACAGTTTTGTATCTGTATCGCTTAAATTGCTTACCATGCAATGCTAGGTCTCAGGTTGCTCATGCTGCTGACTGCTTTGATCTACTATCTGACTTAAAACCTGATCGTTTACTTGTCAGCGAAACAAGGCTTTCCAAATCTTCTGGACCAGCTGTGGTAGCTGTTAGGAAAGATTTCATAATTGTATGTAATTTTCCCTCCATGTGTCTACCCCCAAACGTTTTGCTGCTGTTTAAACACCATTGACTGACTTTGCCAGAGAAGCACAGCCCTCAGCTGCACTCCTCTGGGCTTTCGCTTACTTTTTATGGGGAAACTGACATGCCCTTAAGACAGTCAGTACTGGGAGACTTTGTCCTTTCCTCCTGTTGCAGCTTTTGTGCAACATGTAACAAGTGTGCAAAGTATCTTAACATACTGCACACTTGGGTGTCTAGTCATTTCCGAAGGCCCTAGAAACTCTTGTTGGACTTTTTATAAACTGTGCAGATGTGTCAAGGACAAGACTGGTGGCAGCTATCTTTTTGCATTCTTTCTAACCCTTTTCTGCCATGTTAACCACGTTAACCAAGTTAACTGCGTTTGGCACAAATAGGTGGCCTGGCTCTAAAATGGCTGCGCCACGAGGTTCTTTGTCCTGTCCTTTGGCCATCTTGCCCCTTCACCTTGCCCAGGTCGAGTCGACCCGGGGCAGTCCTTATTTGGTCATGCACTTTCCCGTGAATCCCTATGCTTTTGCGGGCTTCTGCATGCCTTGTGTGTGTGCCTCCAGGATGTTAGCTGGGATGTCTGTTCCCAATACACATCCTGGGTGCCAGAGAGTCCTGAATGCCTGGGACCACCGTGGTCCATGATTAGTCCATGTATGGAGTGAGTGTTTGTGAGCAGATCTCCCATTGGGTCCTCTCCGTTTTGGCACAAAGGGAAATTTGGATGAGAGGAGGCTGAAAACACCACTACCAAGTCGATCTCCCGACTTCACACCGAACGAAGGAAAGGAGCCAAGTATCCTGCAACAAGAAGCTGAGTCGAGGAACCTCTGGTGACCCGCTGGAAGGTTTGGCACCCTGAGCCCGCTGTCGTCCCGTGAGACCCCTCTGCATCTGATCATCCAAGAAGGTCTGCGAAGATGCTTCGACCCATTGGAATAGTGGAACCAACTATTCCCGGCACCTTTATCAAACCCTGCAATTAAGCATTCTCAGAAGTGTCCCTGGGCAAACCAGTGGGCTGACCAGCTTACACAAGACCTTTGCTCTGACACCGCCGCCGTTTTGAGGAGGCCCTCGAAACTTGGTATACTGCAAACTCTGTGTTCACGACACCCCCCACACTGAATTTCGTACACTTGCCATTCCCAGGTCTGAAGTGAGACGAGTGTGCCCGGACCAGAATATTCACGGTTAACATGTTGCCCTGCTGCAGCAACAACCTATGCAAGTTCACTGCCTTTGTGACCCTCTTGCCACATTCAAACCTGCCAGAGAAGTGGATCGCACTGGCAAAGTCTGGGTCTTCTTGCGTCAGGGACCGATGACTGTTCCATATCCCAACCAGTGGCCCCTAGCGCAAGAGCCCATTTTTACGCACAAGTGGCCCTTGCGGGTCCCTATCCTTTCCACCGCTATTACGAAATAGCAACCCCATCCTGCACTCTCGAACCGCCTCTGCGCCCAGTGGAGGCCCTTCTTGAATAGTGGGAACTTGTTCTGCATCGCTGCATCCACCTTCCGGAGCTTCTAGAGACCCTGGAAGAGACCCTATCCTGCACATTGGCACAAGCACGTGCACCTGCATAGCATGTACTTTTGAGCACAAGGCTCTTCTCTTCGTAGGGCTTGGACTGCCTCTTAGTTAGGTGTATTATTGATGCAGAACTGGGCCTAAAGACTATTTTCACTGCCTGTTTTTTTCCCCTCTAGGTTGTCAACATACTTCGTGCATTTACCCTTTAGACCCCATTGGTCTTGTATATATATTCTATTGACTGTGATGTGTTGGTTTATATAGTGGTACTGTGATTCTTTTACTATGGTCAATGTTAAAAAGGCCTTGTAATAAATGTGTCTATATGTTTAATGTAACAGCTGTCTGGAGTCATCTGTAAGTGTCTATGCTTTGTATGCTCATTGAGGTCTTCCAGTCACCCTCACCCCTCCTGAGACTTAGTCTTGACCGCCACCATCGCTACCCTGATTGGTCTGGCTTGTCTAGAGGTTACCCTGTTCCAAGAAACTAGGCTGGCCTTCTGAACCTCTGCCCCTCCAGGTCAGAGTTCAGAAATCCTTCTTAACAATACCTATGCTCTCTGATGGCTGTAATATTTTGAGATCAGATTGAGTAGCCAGTCACCCTGGTGGTGGCTTTGCTTTAATTTTCAAGTCTAGATTTGCTTCCACTATGATTCCTCTGCCTTTTCTTTTTCACTGTTGAGGTACTTTTGGTGCATATGGCCCTTTCTGCTTCCAAGACTTTTTATGTTTTAATAGTTTACCACCCCCCTGATTATGATTCGACCTTTGTCGATTTTCTTACTGACCTTGTGGCGTCACTATAGCTACAATACGCTGATTTGTTTGTTGCTGGTGATTTTAATTATAGGTGCAATAACCCTTCTGATAAAATTGCTGCTAAACTCATTGCTGCTGTGGATGATCTTTCACTGCTGCAGCTTGTTACTGAGTCAACTCGTATGTAGGGAAATCGGCTCTATTTGGTGTTTGCCAAATTTGACCTTTTGGTGGTGTCCACCCCCTTCCGCATCACCTGGTCTGATCATCTTGTCTCACCTTTTGCGTTGGATTATTTTGACCGCCCTTTAGTCTTTGATAAACTGAGAGTTAAGAAGCAGATCTGGCATGAGGCTGATACTTCACTGCTTGCTGCGTATATCAACACTGACTGCAGTGTTGCATCCTCTTTGGATCTCGGGGCTCTGTCTAAAATTTTCACCACCACGGCCGATCTGCTTGCTCCTTTGCTGGAGATTCAGGTCCACAGGAGTCCATCTGAGCCATGGTTTAATGAGGACCTTAAGTCTTTTTGCCTTAAACGTAGGCAAGCGTAACGCAAATGACGCTACTCTTACTCAGCTGGGGATCGGACTGCTTTTTGTGCTATTACCTCTTCATATATTTGGCTATTCAGCAGGCCAAACAAAAATATTATACTTATACTATTATACATTGCTCCGCCTAAAGAGCTTTTTAGGGTTGTTCGCTGCTTGTCAGCTAGAGAATCCTCTGATGATTCAATTCCTTCATCTGAACAACGATGTGATTCCCTGGCTGAATTTTCTATCTGTAAAATTGATACCATTGGTGATTATATCTCGGTTAATTGTAACCCAGTGGTAGTTATGTCTGGTCATTCTTCTGTCTCATCTTCAGGGCCTATGCCATCCTTTGCTGACCTGCGGGATTCTTTTCCACTGTTTATGGCTGCATATCTTACCAAAGCAGTTGCAAGAATTAAGTCAGCGTCTTCTACTGATGCCATTCCATTGTCTGTGGTGAAAGTTATTATTCCCTTAACCCTGCCTCCCATTATAGCTGCAGTTAATCTTTCTTGCTAAACTGGGACCATTCCGCCTGTAATTAAATGTGCTACAGTAATTCCCCTACTATAGAAACCGCCTCTTGATCCTCTAGTTCTTGCCAATTTTCAGGCTATTTCACTTTTGCCATTTTTCATGAGGCTGCTAGAATCCCTGGTGTCTCCACTACTGGTGCGGTTTTGTGAGTCTACATCCTTGCTCAATGCCTTTCAGTTGGGTTTTAGTCCTGGCCAGGGTACTGAGACTGTTCTGGTCTCGGTGCTTGATGACCTGACACTCATTGCGGATGAGGGTGGAGTGGCCGCACTGATCCTGTTGGATCTCTCGGCTGAATTTGATACTGTCGACCACTCCATCCTGATCAGTCGTCTGTCAGCTGCTGGTATCTTGGGCCCGGTTCTCTCATGGTTCCATTCTTTTCTCTCTGACAGCTACTAGCAGCTGCTGCTTCAACCCTTTCTTTCTGCTGTTTCTGCTCTGGTGTGTCTGGTCCTTCAGGGCTCGGCCTTGTCTCCCACACTTTTTAATATTTACATCCAGCCTCTGCTCGCTCTGATCTGCTCCCACAGTTTTAGATGCTACTCGTATGCTGATGATACTCAGATTCTGGTTCGGCTCGATCTTCTTCATCCAGCCCATGCAACCCAGCTGCAAGATTGCTTGTCAGCCGTGGGTTGCTGGATGAGCAAAAACTGGTTTAAAATGTAGAGAGACAAGACTGAGTTCATGGTTGTGGGTTCTACTACTGCCCCGTCTCCCTGGACTTCATCTTTCTGGCCTTCTTTCTTTGCCTTTTTTCCTGCTGCGGTCCCTGTGGTCAAAAACATAGGCATCAAGCTATCTGCCTCTCTTTCCATGGTCTCTCCGGTTAGCTCGGTTTGTCGGGCTGGTCCTTTTAATTATTTGAAAATACTTAGAAAGGATCTGTAATGTATTCCCTGTCATCTGCAGGCCCAGATGGTCTCTGCTTCGGTCCTTAGCAGGATTGACTACTGTAACTCTTTATATTTGGCTCCGCCGGACTTTTTGTTATGCCGTCTCCAGGTCCTTCAAAATTCTGCTGCCCAACTTGTCACTGGGACTCCCTATCAGGAGCATATCTCACCAATCATCAATATCCTTCACTGGTTACCAGTGGCAAAACATGTGCATTTAAATCCCTCTGCAAAGGGCTTTCTATGCTGCAGTCCCTGAGTACCTGCAGTTGAAAATCTGAACCTTTGTTCCTGCCCGTGCATTACGCTCTGTGGATCGCTCTCTTTTGGCTGTCCCTAGGGTCTGTCATGCGAGGATTGGAGGCCACTCTTTCTCGGTCAAGCTGTTACTCTGTAGAATGCCCTTCATCTGCCCTTCGTGCTGTGTCTGTTCACCTGCAATTTAGGAAAGCTCTGAAAACTCTACTCTTTTAGCTTTTCCTTCCTCCAATTCTCTTTGTTCTCAGTCATAGTGCCAGATTGCCTTTGGGTGTCAGTTGTGCTGTACTTCGGTACAAATAAATCATAACATGACAAAACAAAAAGGAGAGAGCACTCGAACTGAGGGCTTCCTGCAGGACAGTTAGAACGCCATAGTAAATTCAGAATATATGAAAGAGTATGTGTATGATACCGTGAACCCAAAGCAACGGGTTAGGAGAAATAATGTCCCATCTTACTCTCATAATGAAGCTGTTGGTTGCCTCCATGACCATCAGTCTGGCTACAGAGCAGCCAGGGGCACGGAAACTGCTCTCCTGAACACCTGTGAAGATCTGCTCTCTAATCTAGCCTTCCTTCTGTCCTCATCCTCTTTGACATTTCCTCTGCTTTTGACACAATTATTCACACCATCCTGATCAATCGGCTCTGTGAGAACCTGAGCATCAACGATCTGGGAATGGAGTGGTTGACTTCCGTCCTCCTGGACTGACCCTCCCAGGTCCAAATTGGGTCTTTTCTCTCCACCACCTCAATCTCCACATGTGGTGGTCCCCAGGGCTCTAACATCTCACCCTGTGTCTTCAATGTCTACTTGGCCCCTTTGGCCCACCTGATCTGTACCTTCTCCTCTACCTTTCAGTGTTATGCGAATGACACTCAGATCTTTTTCATGCTCCCCGTCAGCCTCCTCTCAACTCTCATTCATTCCTGACTGTCAATCTGAGATTCAGGATTGGTGCACCTCCAGCGATCTCTGCCTTAATGCCAGTAAGACAGAGATCCTTCTTATTGGGACTCCTGCTCCTGGTTTCCCTCACTCTGTTCTCCCTCCTTGAGCCCTCTTCCTTTGCCTTCCTATGGGGAAGAAAACATTGGTGTCATCTTCAATTCCATTCTCTCCTTCTCTCCTCACATCACAGACCTTGCCAATAAGACCCACTACCAGCTGCACCTCTTGAGAGGTATTGTTCCTTTCCACACTTTCCCCCAAAAGCTCACCATCTCCATAGCCCTGGTTCTCTCTAGGCTGGACTACTGCAACAGCCTCTTTCTCAATCTGCCTTCCTCTACTCTTTGCCCTCTACAACTAATCCAGAACAGGACTTCAAGACTTGTCCTTGGCCTCAAGCCCAGGGACTATATCTCTCCAGCCTTGAAATCCCTCCACTGGCTCTCGGTGGCTGCAAGGATGAAGTACAAGACCCTCTGCATCACCCACAAGACTTTCTGGGGCCAGGGCCTGCACTACATCCAACTCTCTCTTCCAAAAAAACCTTCCTTCTCAAGCCCTTTGCCCAGCTACCTCAAACTCTCTGAGGATTAGACACTTTGCCAGGCAGAGATTGGGGGTGGATCTCTCTCCTAGGCAGGTGCCTCCCTCTGGGTTGGCCTCCCTGTCCCTCTAAAACGTGAACCTGACCACCTGAGGTTCTGGAAGCAGCTCAACACTTTCCTTTTCACCTCTGTTTTCTCTCTCTCTCTCTCTCCCCTGCTTACCTACTTGTCTGCTGCACTGACCGGTTGCTTGGCTACCCTCAGACTCTCACTGGGTACTATGCTCCTCCATGATCAGTCTTCCCTGCACTTCCTCTGGTCCTAGCAAGCACCTAGAGGCTGTAACTGTAAGCCTACAATCCCCTGCCTCCTTGCACTTACTCAGAGCCGTGCTGCCCTGGCTGCACTTTCTCAGAGCAATGCTGCCCTGATTGCACTTCCCCTGTCCCTCTCCCTAGCACTTCCCCTTCTCCCTTCCCCCTGCATTTTGCGTTGTCACACTTGCACGATCTGAATGACACAAGGCCTAGTAAGATTGTTTGTCTTGTCCTCTCTCTGTTTTGCCCTCCTTTTTCTTGTCATGCCTAGAAACACTTGTGTACAGGTGCATCCTTACACATTAGCTTTAGTTGTTAGGGCCAGTATAGGTTTTGGACACAGACAGATTTTTAAGTTGAACTTACTGACTCAGACTTTCCTAAGTTCCTTTGGGTATGGAACTCCCACCTTAGCATAGGGCAAGTTAGGCAATCAACCATCCTGACATGTATGTTAATAAAAGACTTTTGTCTGAATTTTGAATATATTGTCTGTGTGTTGCTTCATGATGCCTTCACAGTCCTCAATTGGTGATGATTTTGATGGCTGGAAATGTGCCCATTTTCTGAAATATGTACAATGATTAACATGTTCCTAAATACTGACTATGGCGAAAAAGCAACCAGACAGCACTTGGCCTTTAGTTGAAACATACAGCTAACCCCACGAATGTTCCCTTATTTTAATTTGTATTATATTTTAGTACTTTGTAGAACACAAGTCTAGCTTTAGGAAAAAATAAAACTGAGTTACAGGGAGGATTTGACGCAGGATATCAAAACTACATGATAGAAGTAATCTGAACCAAGAAGGAAATGTATCCTAATAGGAAATCTGGACATGCATAATGTGAGTGTCCAAACAATGTAGCACTCAAGCACTCGACTGACTCTCCACAACACCCAAAAAGCACATAAAGCCATGCATCAAATGCCACACAACGTCGATCAGTTATCAACAAATTAGCACACAGTGGCCATTTTTTCCAAATTGAAGCTAACAACAGCACATCAAAGCTCTCATGCACACATCCCTCTCAATCCCACTAACTAACCCATCCCAACCCCCTTGCTTTTCAAATCCACATGGGTGCCTGGAGACCATGAAAATGGCAGCAGTGTGTGTTAGAAATCACAATAACATAACATAGCGCGGTCTGAATGACACCTGGCCTGCACTTGCGCGGTCTGAATGACACCTGGCCTAGTAGGATCGTTGTCTGTCTTCCCCTTGTTCCCCCCTCCCTGCTTATCATATCATATCATAATTTACAAATATAAGAGTGCATGTTCAGTTAAATGTTGGATGAATAGATGATAACAGAGACATGAGCTCTCCTAATGCCATGGAATAGTTATTTTCTAGCTTGAAGTCTTAATGTGCTAAATCATATCTCCCTCCAGACCTGAAAACAATTGGATTGCATTCAATGATCTATATTTTGTTAGCTTGGCTAAAGAAAAGTATTGGATATGACAGAAAGTGGTTGGGGATGATAGTGTACATGTGAGACAATATTGGGTATGTTCAGTCATATATTCCAAATGTGCATTACTAAAAACGATTCTTCTCATGTCAAAAAAGGGGAATGACATATTAAGGGGAACAACAATGATAAACGAGCCAGAGGTAATAAAGCATTACGTTCTTAGAATTAAAATAGTGTTTTAGGTGAACGTCACATTCAACAGCCAGAGCAAAAATATCTTAAAAATTAGATTTGTGTCTTCATCAGAGGCTTAGCATGGTAAGGATCTCAAGCGAAGACAGCCAGTGTTCTGAACTAACTGCCATTTTTCAGAGACTTGTGAGATTGGTACTGTGCAGTTACTTTTGAATGTAATACACGTTCCTCTACTCATTACCTACATGTTGAGAGCATTTGCATAAGGGTCAGCTCCTCTGATTGATGTAGTAGGCACACCCACTCAGACCAGGTGAGAGACTTTAAGTGCCTATGGGCAAGAGCTGGTTTGGAGAGCCTGTGAAACCTTAAAATTGACTGCAAGTCACTTTATATTCAGACCTTGATTTGTCTCTGGCAAGAGTCTAAGCACTAATTCTGCAAGGGATAGCTGCAATATTTAAGATCTGGTGTGACATTATTCTCTTAATTTCTTCATCATGGAGATTGAATGTTTGGAGCAGTGCAAACCTACTTATTTTATTGGGTTTCTTATTCCTCAGCCTTTTCAAGAATCTGAGACAAGATCCCCTCCTCACCCCTTTTCTCATTTCTTTAGATGTTGATTGAATTGGAATTGTGCTCAAGCAAATAACACTAGAGAAGAAGCCAAATCCTGCACATTTCCTGACATTAGAAGTCAATGCTTCTAGGAGCTGCACAGAAGCATCTCCACAGATGACTCACCTCTGTTCAGCAAGTATTTTACCTCAAGACTGTAGAGAATGCAACCCAGTGTGATGGTACTGTGAGGAATCGCAGGATTGAGTCACTTCTCCCAAGGATGGAGCCTTACCATGTTAGGCAAGAGAGATAAGCCTGCAACGCAATACCCTCCTCATGGCTAGAAGCAAACAGGACCTCACTGTAAGAGACTCCCCCTCTGGGCACAAGGACTTCTGTTCCTATGAGGACCTCCATATGCAACATATCCCTAACCCATCTTCAAGAACATTCAGTGAAAGAAAACATGAATAACAAACTAAAATGTGTTATTGTCAACCAAACACACTGATTGTACCTATGAAGAAACACTTAAGTGGTACTGAGATGAGGAAAACCACTGGAATAATACAAAGTGTAAATAAAACAGAGAAGAAGGACTTTGACACTATGCCAGGGAAGTCCCACAGCAGCAGCATACATGTTGGAGGCGGGAACATTACTGGGAGGAGAACCCACACGTTTCCAATCAGCGGGAAGAGAGATGATGAGAGAAACTTGGACGCACACCATCCAATGGTGGAAAGAACCAAAGTGCAGATTCTAACGTGTGGCGTTGGAGGAGTGATGAGACGCAAGAGACCGAGGTGGATGCAAAGCATCCTGAGAGAGAGCGAGTGCCCAGTGGTCGCATGAGCATATAACAGTGGACCAGGAAGTCCATGAACAATGATCATACCACTTCCATAAGGGCATCACAGAGGGAGCTGAGCAAAGGAGGATTGAACGAATGAGAAGGCAACCTAGCATCCGAGGAAGAGTGTTCCAGCCTGCCAGAAATCCTGGTAATATTATCCCTGAACAATGCATGTTACGGGGAGAGTGGGAGACCCAGGAGGAGGACCGAAGATAATGGCTGGAACATGCATACTCTTCACAGTCAAGACCAAGTGTCTAGGGTGTATGAAGATGGTGTTGGTGAGTACAAGAGAAGAGTGAGAATCATCACTGGAATGTTCATACTCGCCCCAGGCAAGACCGTGTGGCAAGAGTATACAGGGAGAGTGAGAATCATTACTGAAACGCTCATACTCATCCCAGTCAAGATAAATTATCAAGAATATGTAAGAAGAGTGAGAATCATTACTGGAATGCTCATCCCAGTGAAGATAAATTATCAAGAATATATAAGAAGAGTGAGAATCATTACTGGAATGCTCATGCTCTTCCTAGTCAAGATAAGTTATCAAGAATACCTGAGAAGAGTGAAAATCGTTACTGGAATGCTCATGCTCATCCCAGTCAAGATAAATTGTTAAGAACACATGGAGCGAGTGAGACACATTACTGGAACACTCACACTCATCCCAGTCAAGATGAATTAATGAGAGTGAACAAAAGACAAGAGAATCATTATTTGAATCTGCAAACTCGTACCAGTCCCAGTCAGGATAAATAGTGGACATTGAGTAAAGAGAAAATCTTAAGTATATTAACGATAAAGGAACAAAATTGTCCCGTGGAAGGAAACAGATAATCCCAAATAGGATCAAACAAGAAGAGAACAGAAATGAAAGATAGAATAAGTGAGTGAAAGAGACTGTTGAGACAGTGAAGAATGCAGTATCTGAACTGTGTGATTTGATAAACGTAGTTACTAAGAGCTACCTAAGAATACTTTATTGAACTGAAGTTGGTCGGAAACCAGCCTACAGGAGAAGCCTGTGCCTTAGTTATTCTTATAGTTGTAGGGTCAAGATGAGTCAGTTTGAACAGTGGACAGATCCTGCTTTGGGACTCTCAGTGGGGAATGACGAGCATCTTAGTTCAGTTAGGTAGGGAACACCCTTAGCTTAGCGAAAGTTAGGAGTTTTCAACTTTCATTCAATACACTACAACAGTGAGATAGAAGACCAGAGTCTGTGGTCTTCTTCTGACCCTCCACAGTACCCACAATTCCAACTGATTATATCTAAAGGGTTGCACTTGTTACAGGATGTACATAATATTTTTAGCCAATTCCTATAAAAATGGTAGAAACAGAGTGCAGATTCTAACGTGTGGCGTTGGAGGAGTGATGAGACGCAAGAGACCGAGGTGGATGCAAAGCATCCTGAGAGAGAGCGAGTGCCCAGTGGTCGCATGAGCATATAACAGTGGACCAGGAAGTCCATGAACAATGATCATACCACTTCCATAAGGGCATAGAGGGAGCCGAGCAAAGGAGGATTGAATGAATGAGAAGGCAACCTAGCATCCGAGGAAGAGTGTTCCAGCCTGCCAGAAATCCTGGTAATATTATCCCTGAACAATGCATGTTACGGGGAGAGTGGGAGACCCAGGAGGAGGACCGAAGATAATGGCTGGAACATGCATACTCTTCACAGTCAAGACCAAGTGTCTAGAGTGTATGAAGATGGTGTTGGTGAGTACAAGAGAAGAGTGAGAATCATCACTGGAATGTTCATAATCGCCCCAGGCAAGACCATGTGGCAAGAGTATACAGGGAGAGTGAGAATCATTACTGAAACGCTCATACTCATCCCAGCCAAGATAAATTATCAAGAATATGTAAGAAGAGTGAGAATCATTACTGGAATGCTCATGCTCATCCCAGTGAAGATAACATATCAAGAATATGTAAGAAGAGTGAGAATCATTACTGACATGCTCATGCTCATCCCAGTGAAGATAAATTATCAAGAATATATAAGAAGAGTGAGAATCATCACTGGAATGCTCATGCTCTTCCTAGTCAAGATAAGTTATCAAGAATACCTGAGAAGAGTGAAAATCGTTACTGGAATGCTCATGCTCATCCCAGTCAAGATAAATTGTTAAGAACACATGGGGCGAGTGAGACACATTACTGGAACACTCACACTCATCCCAGTCAAGAAGTATTAATGAGAGTGAACAAAAGACAAGAGAATCATTATTTAAATCTGCAAACTCGTACCAGTCCCAGTCAGGATAAATAGTGGACATTGAGTAAAGAGAAAATCTTAAGTTTATTAACGATAAAGGAACAAAATTGTCCCGTGGAAGGATAATCCCAAATAGGATCAAACAAGAAGAGAACAGAAATGAAAGATAGAATAAGTGAGTGAAAGAGACTGTTGAGACAGTGAAGAATGCAGTATCTGAACTGTGTGATTTGATAAACATAGTTACTAAGAGCTACCTAAGAATACTTTATTGAACTGAACTTGGTCGGAGACCAGCCTACAGGAGATGCCTGTGCCTTAGTTATTCTTATAGTTGGAGGGTCAAGATGGGTCAGTTTGAACAGTGGACAGATCCTGCTTTGGGACTGTCAGTGGGGAATGACGAGCATCTTAGTTCAGTTAGGTAGGGAACACCCTTAGCTTAGCGAAAGTTAGGAGTTTTCAACTTTCATTCAATACACTACAACAGTGAGATAGAAGACCAGAGTCTGTGGTCTTCTTCCGACCCTCCACAGTACCCACAATTCCAACTGATTATATCTAAAGGTTTGCACTTGTTACAGGATGTACATAATATGTTTAGCCAATTCCTATAAAAATGGTAGAAACAATAGTTCAGAATTAGTCACAGTTGGGATCCCCATGATTTTAACTATCTCGAGAGTGGCAACAAAATAGAGTTCTTTTTTTAAAAAATAGTGTAAATCACAATTAGTGGGATTATCCCAACTTTGGGGTTAAACAAACATGAAACTGGTTGCTATAAGCTATCAACATTCTTCCTCTCTACCAGAAGGCAAATAAAATGAAAACTAATAGTCATGCTTTCCTCTGGGCGCTAAATCGGATGGATGTTGAAAAATATACTTTTCACCAACTTTTGCATTTTATTCCCATAGTAGTGTGAGGCACTGTGTGGAAATATAACCTGGGCATTTTAACACATCAGTCTAGAAACCAACTGCAGAATTGTGTCTCCATGTATTCCACTATGATTGGTAAACCTAAATAAAATCCTGTGATACCGAATTCTTATTCATAGGAAAGTCAGTTGCAATATACAGAGAGGTCAGCCAACACCCGATCGTGGTGGTAAAATGCACAGGAACATGCACACCATCCAGATGTCTAAGCCTAGTTCCCAACCAAACAGCAATGAAAATGAAAATCCTAGAAATCAATTATTTTTCTCAGCAGGGAAATGATTGCCTAGTTCTAGTTGTTTGCTTGTGTGTAAAAGTGCACTAAAAGAGTATATCCTATGCACTAGGGACATTAATTAGGCTCCGGTTGTTAATCTGGCTGGGTGCTACATTTTCATGATCATTTAAGAACAAGACTGTCTGTTTTCATAATATAAATAAAATCGGGGATGTTAGGGTTGGAAGACTCAAGAGAATGGGCCTCATCAGGAGTTGGGCGCTAACCCCGGCGGTATTACCAGTGGGATATTAGGCCTACCGCCAACCCCACCGGCACTATTAGCACTGGATCACGGGTTTGGCAGAACGGTAAGTACCCATTCCCCTTTGGGCCCATTCAGGAATTTCCCATTCCCCATTGGACCCAATGGGGAATGTTCGGCGCTATTACTGGCAACGGTAATAGTGCTGAAAATCGGCAAAATCGTAGCAGATTTGCCCCCAGCTCAGAGCTGGGGGTAAATCCGCCAAGCCTGTGATTTGGCGGACCCTTAAATGCAGCAGTAATAGCATTACCGCCACATTTATGGTTTACCGGCAAACTCGTGATGAGGCCCGATGTGTGTTCAGCTAGCCTCCACAGATAACCTTGCAAACAAGAAAAGGTAAAATAAAGCCTTGGATCACTTTTTGCTGAGGCCTTTAAATCCTTTCCAGTAGACACCGAGAACAGAAAATGAATAAATACTGTTTAGTTTTGTGCAGTTAAGCAAAGAAGCTGCATCGACTTAATTATAGTCCTATAATTACTTAAATTAAGCTTATATTGGCTATGCGAGTTTGGGTTGAAATGTTATGTGTAACTTCCTTCTAGCCCATGATAATTATGTTGCAGCACGAATCATCCTCTTATTTATTTATTTATTTATTTATTCGTATTTGTTAAGCGCACAGAATCAGCCCTGAGGCATCGTGGCGCTGGTTACAGAGATAGCGCTGGTTACAGGAATAGCGCGACTTAGTTACAGCATAGAGGCATACAAGCATACAGGTTTAGACAATAACAATATTTAGCAATGTGTGCCTGATTGGCTGTAGGTAGAGGAAATTTAGTTAAAGAGAGAGGTTTTGAGTTTTTTTCTAAACGCTGTGAGGGAGCCTTCTGCTCTTAGAGCGTGGGGGAGATTGTTCCAGAGTTTTGGTGCTATGTAGGGGAAACCCCACCCTCCTGCTGTAGTCTTATTGATGCGTGGTACAGTGAGTTGGTTAGTGTAGCACAGTCTGGTAGGTCTGGATGAGGTCGGCCTGAGAATAGTGTCTGAGAGATATGATGGTGCAGTGTGGTGGATACATTTGTGGGTAGTAGTCAGTACCTTGAAGGTGATGCGTTCTTTGACAGGGAGCCAGTGAACTGATTGTCTTGCCAGTGAGATGTGGTCCCTTTTGGAGATGTTTAAGGCTGCTCTTAGAGCGTTATTTTGAGTGACCTGAAGTTTGTTTAGGTTTTTTTCAGAGGTGCCGGCTAGGAGTGCATTGCAATAGTCAAGTTTAGCGCCTATGGTAGCTCTTGCTATTGATAGGCAGTTTTCTTTGGAGAGGAATGGTTTGATGGCGTTGATGAATTTAGTGCTTAGTGCAGATGCGGAGACAATGGCACTAACTTGTTTGTCCATAGACAAGGTTGCATCAATGTAGACCCCTAGCGTTTTCACAGAAGATAGGACTGGGATAGTGCAGTTGTCGATGTTGAAATTGGCATAGCAACTATCTAACCTGGCCAGTGTGGATTTTTGGCCGAGGATAAGGATTTCAGTCTTATCCCCGTTAAGACATAGGCCGTTAGTGGCCATCCAAGCTTGAATGGTGGCGTATATGTGTTTTAGAGCCAGAGCGTCTTTGTGGTATGAGCCTGTTAGTGGGAGGAGCACTTGGCTGTCGTCTGCGTAGTTGGTGTAGGCAATCCCAAGTGCATCAAGTTTCTCGAAAAGGGGTTTAGTGAATAAGTTGTATAGCGTAGGTGCTGTACAAGAGCCTTGAGGGGCACCGCAGTGTAGTATGGATGGTGTTGCGTTAGAAGTGTTAGAAAAGACTTTCATGGCCCTCCCTTCAAGAAATTATGTTATCCAGGAGGTGGCTTGGTCAGAGAAGTGTGCAGAGTGGGAGAGGTGTGAGGTGAGGGTCTTGTGGTCCACTAGGTCGAATGCCGCTGAGAGGTCGAGGAGAAGTAAAAGGGCGGGTTTACCAGTGTCCAATATTTTGGTTATTTGGTTTTTAAGGTCCAGCAGAGCAGGCTCTGTTCCATGACCTTTGCGGAAGCCTGACTGTCTGGTACCTAGGATGGAGTTAGTTTCAAGGTATAGTTGGATTTGGCTGTGTGCCACTTTATCTAGAATCTTGAGAAGGAAGGGGACTGTTGTTATAGGCCTGTAGTTGTTAGGCACCGTGGGGTCGTGAGTGGGCTTTTTTAGAAGTGGGCGCCTCCAAGCTTCTTTGAGACTGTCTGGGACAGAGCAGGTCTTGAATGAGGCATTAATGAATGTGGTAATGATTGGGGCAAGTGGTTCAGCGCAGTCCTTGATTAACTTTGGAGGGCAAGTATCGGCTTTGCAAGTCGATGGTTTCAAATGTTTCAGAATGTCCAGGACTTCTAGTTCTAAAACTTCGTTAAAGGCAAATTTGGGGATGTTAATGGTTTTGCTAGACGATTGAGAATCTGGGTGCCGACTCTGTTTCGGCAGGGTATTGTAGTGGTCACGGATTTTGTTTTGTAGGAGGTCTATTTTGTTGAGCATGGCGGCTTGGATACTGTTGCATCAGCCTTCATCCTTAATGATCTCGTCAGTGGAAGTGGGAGGCACTGTGAGCTCTTTAAAGATAGAGAAGAGTTCTCTTGAGTGGCACTTCGAGTCTGATATTCGACGGTTGTATGATTCAGATTTGGCATTGAAGATGGCGGTTTTGTATTTTTTTGCGGTGTCTTTGAATAAGTCTTTGGTGATGTCACATGGGTTGGCCTGCCAATTTTTAAGTGCTTGGCGCTTTTTGTTACGCAGAGCTTGGAGGTCCTCTGTGAACCATGCGTTTGAATGGAAAGACTTTTTTTCTTTTTTCTCTTCTAGAGGAGCAATGGAATTTATAGCATTGGTGAGCGTATCCTTGAGTATGTCTGCTAGGATGTTAGGATCTTGTGGGAAAGGTGGAGCGAGGCATGGGGTGTTGAGAAGGGGGCGTAAATTGTCTGCAGTTAATTTTTTGGAGCTTCTGGCTAAGGTGGCGGATTTATGTACTGGTGTTTTTTTGGCAGGTATCGTGGGGATAGAGAATTGTATGCAGCTGTGATCTGTCCAAGGGAGGAATGTATTGGATGTGATAGAGGAGCTGCAGTTATGGTCGGCCAGTCAATCAAGAGTTCTGCCTTTGGTGTGGGTGGGTGACACGATTTTTTGTGTGAAGTCTAGGTTGGAGAGGTCCTTGAGGAAGGAGGTTGCTGTTTTGGCCTTGGGATCGTTATAGCCTAGATTAAGATCACCCAGGAGTAAGGTTTTGGTGGATTTTTTTAAGTTTTCGCTGAGAATGTGCGTGATTTGCCCTTGAAAATCGGCTGGGAGTCCTGGGGGCCGGTAGATGACATGAATGTTAATGGTGTTGTTGTGAGAGTGGGGTAGTTTGGCCGATAGTATGTCTGCATTCCCTTCCCAAGTCCTCTGCAAGTCCTGTTGAATCATCTACACGGCTGTCACCCTAAAGTCCCCAAGCAAGCTCCCTAGTAACTCAGCATCTCTGGAGCCTTATGATCCACCAGAAGTAAGGACATCTGTCGAAATGGCACTCCACCACATCTCTTGTTTCTGTTTCCCTTACCATGTTCTTCCACAATGATTCGAAAGCCATTTGTTGCTTCTGAAGCTTGGTCCATGCTCAATAAATAACATAATAGTAATAATAAAAAAAATAATAATATTAATAATAATACTAATAATAATAAATATAATACTACTACTACTACTACTACTACTAATAATAATAATAATAATAATAATAATAATAATAATAATAATAATAATAATAATAAAAGGATTCTGCACATTTGACAACATCGTCTGACCCTCATTGAACTGAACTGGCTCCCGCAGCAAGAACATATCCCCATCAATTCTTGCTGCATCATCTACAAGGGTGTCAACGTGATGTCCTGTACCTAGCTCCCTTGAAAGTAAGCATCTCTGGAGGCTTATGATCCATCAGAAGTAAGCACATCTGTAAAATGTCACTCCACCAGTGCAGGAAGGAAAGAACCAGAATACAAGCCTTCTTTTTCTACACCCCAAGACTCTGGAACCACCTCCCGATCAACATCGGACTCATCCCCTCACTTCTACAGTTCTGCAAGAAGCTCAATCCTCCTCTTCAATTAATGGTTCCTCCCTAACACCTAGGTCCTCGCACTCTCCACTCCCCACGTAACCCGAGACTGGGTGATCTGCTCCCCACTGTTTCCTTCTCTGTTTGCTTGTAGATCCCTAACTCCCAAATTGATTACCCTCATACTACCCCTTTGTTCCCAGATCTCCTGTTCCTCTGTTTTCCTTACCATGTCTTCCCAAATGATTGGAAAGCCATCTGTTGCTTCTGAAGCTATGTCCATGCTTAATAAATAACATAATAATAGTAATAATAATGATAATCAAAGGATTCTGAAAATTTGACAACATTGACTGACCCTCATAGAACTACATGAACTACATTCTGCAAGAACGTATCCTCGTCAAATCCTGCTGCATCATCTACAAGGCTGTCACGCTCGAATCCTCAAGTAACCTCACTGACAAAACCTACATCTACAAAGGCCTGCAATCCACCAGAAGTAAAGCCATGTAGCTACTTGACCTTCACCTGTGCAGGAAGGAAAACATCAGAAGGAGTCTTCTTTGTCTATGCCCCTAAAATCTCTAACCTCCTCCCAGTCAAAACAAGACTCACACTTTCACTTCTACATTTCAAGAAGGAGTTCAAGATTCTCCTCTTCAAGTAATGGCCTAGGTCCACACACATTCCCCACCTAACCTGAAACTGGGTGATCTGTTCCTACTGTTTTCTCCCCTAGTTGCCTGTTAATCCCTTGCTGCCAAACTGTCCACCTGCCCACCATCTCCCAGTTATTAGCTACCTCTCCCCTGTATCTCTGTTTCCTTCGGTGTGCACTTCTCTCTTTCACTTATACAGTCTGCACAAAATAAATACAACAATAATATTAATAATAATATTAATAATTGCTAGAATGGCTCATATTTATAAAGTAAAACAGGCTAGCGTTGGCCTGTATATTTACTGATAGTTTTGTAAACTTTTAAATTCTAGTTATTCTGAAAGCACAAATACATTGACGCACACATTAAGGGGGGCTTTGTGCACCATTCTGCCCGCGAATCCCCATTTGTTAAACAGGGATTTGTGGCCAGAATGGCGCAAATTCCCTTTTTTTCGGCACAAATAATCCATGAATTACCCCCTAAATGCTTTCCCTAAATAAAACGTGTCCTGCAAAAATAATTTGAAAACCACCAAAAAATGATGTGTACTTATTTTCCAGGTGAGTACTCTAATAGTCTTATAACATAATTCATGGTGCCTTCTTGGAAACAATCAATATGGAAACACAAATGATAGGTCATTGCAATTTCCCTGGAGTAGAGTCTCTGCCTCTGGCTTGCTGCCACATTTGCTATTAGTCTAAATGCCGAGGTGGGCCAGCAGAGGGATGAGGAGACAAGTGTTGCAATGTGGGTGCCTCCTATTGAAAAATGCCTTGTGATTCAGGCCTGCAGTTGGTGTGGACTAAGCCATATGCAAAGAGCTCACGATATACAAGAATGCACCCTACCACATTTTATACTCTATATGTCTCCATAATTGCACAGTTCTGGTACATTCTTATCATCACTATAATGTTTATGTCACATAGACCTTACTGAAAGGATATACATAGTACATTTGTGACCCAATTTTAAAGATGTGACACACCAACACAGTTCACATTGCAAACACTATGCACAGTAATTATTATATGACGTTTGAGGTGTGGGAGCTGAGTTACTCTTCCTTTTAGGAATCAAACATCAATGGTAGTACAAATGTAATGTTTCACAAATTGCTGCACTGGTCTGCATTCGTAAATTAGTGATTTTCAATTAGAATACCCAAATCAGATTTACTGAACAGATGAATCAATTTAGTCATGGTAGCACTGTGCTTTGCAATATTATTAATTAGAGATCAAGCTGGTCCTAATATCCATATGATTTAAACTTTAAAATTGACCCGTTCATGGGGAAGATATAGATAACAGATTGAATTATCTTCAAAACCTTGAAAATATATTGTACATTACTTAATTAAAAAACTCTCTTCAGCTTTCCTTTTAGTGATGAAACACACTGCATTTTGGATCACTATTTTGTAATTTGTCAATTTCTTGCATGAACCAAATATATTTTTTGTGACCTTGTAGCTCTCGGCATCCTCCACTTTAGTGTTTCTAAACAGGTTCCATCCCAAATAATCTAATGTCTGTGAACTTGTCCAAAGCATGTGTTGATTTCTAATGGACCTTCAGAGTGTACCTCTTCTCAGTATTTCTTTTATCGCCTTATGTTCAGAAAGCAGATTTTAGTGCTTTCTTATCTGGTAGTTACGCTCAACTTGTATGTGTTTTTTGTTTCTATCCTGTGTGTTTATAGAGGTGCCATTGATTATTGTATTTTGTTCATGAATTGATATAGCTCAACACGTCTAGTGCCAGGAGAGACGTTCCAAATATGGTGGACAAAGAGTGACAACTTAAATAGGAAGGAAGCCCGGTATACGGTTGACTGAAATAGGTTAGCAACGTATACTCTGTCTAAGTCCGGGAGGACAAAGATCCGTGTTTAAAGAGGAGACAGAGCTATAATGTAGATGCCACACATATAAAGGACTCCCATAGTAGGGGAACCACAAAGGGACCAGTCGTGGTTAAAATGATAAACATCAGATTTAATAGAATTAAGACCTAAAAAGTGATTAAATAGTGCGGTCCACAATACATACAATTCATAAACATTATTAACACAAAACAAACAGTCGTTACGTGATAAGCTAGGATTAGCTGATTGACAGTGTATCAAAACAGGGACACACTCAACATCAAGAGGTACGCTTTACAAATAGTGCAACATACCCTACAGTAATTAGAATTAGTATGTCAACAAATTGGTAACTCTGGTGACAGTACAGAGTATTAGCTCGGCATGTTTCAGTTCCTACAGTTATTATGGAACATTCATCAGGAGGTATACAGGTGACCACGTAACCAAGACAACATTCAAAAGAAAAATAATGACATTTGAAGTATTCGTAGCATCTCCACTGATGCCTGTGGGTGCTCTCTACTCGAAAGGTAGTAGGCGGTGTAGGACCGAAGGTCGTCCCTACCTTCGATTTGGTAGTAAGAGCGTCGGTCGTGACCGAATCCGACGGATGGCCCCAGGATGTGATCCTGCCACCAGCGCTAATGCTGTGTAGTCCGTACGGAGAGCGCCGTCTGCTACGGAGGCAGCAATGTATACCTCCTGATGAATGTTCCATAATAACTGTAGGAACTGAAACATGCCGAGCTAATACTCTGTACTGTCACCAGAGTTACCAATTTGTTGACATACTAATTCTAATTACTGTAGGGTACGTTGCACTATTTGTAAAGCGTACCTCTTGATGTTGAGTGTGTCCCTGTTTTGATACACTGTCAATCAGCTAATCCTAGCTTATCACGTAACGACTGTTTGTTTTGTGTTAATAATGTTTATGAATTGTATGTATTGTGGACCGCACTATTTAATCACTTTTTAGGTCTTAATTCTATTAAATCTGATGTTTATCATTTTAACCACGACTGGTCCCTTTGTGGTTCCCCTACTATGGGAGTCCTTTATATGTGTGGCATCTACATTATAGCTCTGTCTCCTCTTTAAACACGGACAAAGAGTGACCCCAGTCCCTGAAAGTAGAGCAAGTGCTGTTATGTTTTAGGGGTTGCTGAATGCTTGTAAGGACTGATAACCTGAAGTGTAGTGGAAAAGCTTAAGAGGAAGGAATGCCTCAGGAATTCCAATGCTTGTCATTAAGAAATAAGGTAAAAGCAGTTCTTAGGTGACCAATATTTTTCCCTCCAACTGTTTGCACTATTGCTAGCCCCATAAATTGTCCAAGAGTAATGACATTCCTTAGTGAGTAATAGCTTTACCCAGAATATGATAGCCAATCTCTCTCTCTTGCTCTCTCTCTCTCTCTCTCTCTCTCTCTCTCTCTCTCTCTCTCTCTCTCTCTCTCTTCTCTCTCTCTCTCTCTCTCTTTCTCTCTGTCTCTCATCCTCTCTCACTCTACATTCTTGAGCTCTTTCTGTGACACTCTCTCGATCTGTCTGTCTGTCTGTCTCTCTATTTATGGGCAAAAGTCGAGTAGACTCGTGCCCTATGTTATTTCTTCTATGGCGCTACAATACAGAGGCAGGTGGGCACTCTACCAAGACCTAGAGAGATACACAGTATTACGAGAACAAATAGGTTCAGACAGAGAACAGAGATTTTGAACAGAGATTTTGATTTTCCTCCAAAAGTACAGAAGGTCATCAATACGCTGAACACATAAGCACAGCCCGAGCCAAGGGCCCTCGTTTGACCTTTGGAATGCAGAGGTAGTGAGAGGATTATGATCGTAGGGCATAAGCAGATATTTATTTTTAGACCATTTTCATTATATAGGTGACTGCTCTCATTCACCAGTTTAAAAGTGATTCTTGCACTGACTGGGAGCCAATGTATTTCCATATGTGCTAGTGCGATATGAATATACCGAGAAGTGTTTATTACAATGTGAACAACAGTGTTCTGTGAGGTTGGTAAGGCTTTGCCACCTATTTGGGAGACCCAGTGTATAAGGAATTGCAATAGTTGATTTTTGGGGAAATTATGGTTCTAATGATAGTAGTGAAATGTGCTTAAGAGAGGAGGGGGCGTAGTTGCCTTATAAATAATAAATAGAACTTGACAGAACTAATAACAGATATTCTGGGGCATCATGGAAAAGGTGGAGTGAAACATGACTCCCAAGGCCTGATTTGTAAAAGAATTTGCAATGGAACTTTCCCACGTTAAAACATTTCTGTAAATCAGGCCTCTAGTGTCTTTACTTTGTGTTGGATAGGGATGGAAAAGAATGAAAAAGGTAATAATTGAGTATGTTGAGAGAACTGAGGGTAGGGGTTTAGGGGTAGAGATGAGTGGGAGTTCTGTTTTATTGAGGGTTGGCAGGTGGACATTGCCTGCCATCCAAATTTCAACCCGGTCAAAATATATTGAGTTCAGTTAATATTTAGCTGGTGGTCCTTGCTGAGTTTGAAGACAAGTTGGGTATCATTATCAACATTTTGGAAACCAATGCCTAGTTCTCCCAGGAGATTCTGTGAAGGTTTTAAGTAAATATTGAAAAGCAGTGACAATAACAATGAACCTTGCAGACAACCCGGGTGACAGTTTGATTTTGTTATCGGTATCGTAACTATGGACATCTTTTGAGAGGAACGAGGCAATCCACAGCAGTTATCTGATACATTAATTTTCTTTTGAAATTGTTGAAGTAATATGTGTGGTCTAAAGTAACAAATGCTAATGAGAGATCCAACAGCATACGTGTTTCCATTATTAATTATTTTAAGCAGTCTCTTTTACGTCACTTACAGCCAGTTCCATACTGCATGCTGGTCTAAAGCCAGATTGACAATCCCCCAGCAGCACATGGTTTTTGCCAAAGTTCTGGATTTGGGCAATTGCTGCTTTATCTAAAATGTGCCCAAGAAGGGGACATTGGTGATAGGGTGATACATTGAGAGAACCCCTGAATCTAAATTGGGTTTCTTTAGCAAGTGGTCACCCAGCCTGTTTGAGAACATTACGAACTAGTGAATTATTGAAAGAGGAGTTTTTTTGGGAAGTAATCATGGAGCTTAGTGTGTTAGCATCTCCTTAATAATGATTGAAGGGCACAGATCATTGGGACAAGAACTTGTCTTTGAGCTTGTTATGATGGATATGGTCTGCTGATGAGAGATATTAGAAATGTTACAAGAGGGACAGGTTAGAGGGGTACATGATTTAGATCATTTTAAATATGTATGGATGTAAGCTATTAGCATACATTTTCACTATTGCATTATGATGATCCCTATTAGTACTTGTGTTATCAATTGCTTTACCAAGGTAAGCCTGGATGGAATTGTATCATTCATCGGAGGGTTGTTGAGTGATTATATCACAAGTGGGTTTAGTAAAAGAAATTAAGATATTAAATAGCGTCTTAATGGAATTCGAAGCCTAGTGAATATGAGTGACACACTAGCCATACTTAGTTTTGGTTACTATGTACTTGCATCTATGTAGCTCAGATTTGAATTTTGCTGTGTTAGGATTTTTCCTCCATTTTCTCTCAGTTCTTTTAAGTGCTGCACTGTGAACATAGGATGCGGGAGTACCATTTATTTATAATTGTACAGAGTTACCAAGCTTAGTTTGTAACAGGGCAATGACAGCTATGGCTTTGGATACAAACTGGTTGTAAGTAGAGATTATATGATACAGGGAAGAGTGAACGTCCAATGACCCTGTATCCTTGACAAAATGTGATTCAAAATAATGTGCTGCAAGCCAATGTTTATTTTCCTGCTTATATGCAGCAGAGGAAGCCAGCCTGTGCACTTTAAAAATGAAAGCTGCATGATCAGACCAGTCTAAATTAAGAAGAGTAGTTTTAACAAGCAATACATTCCAGGTGATTATTCAATAAAGGGTACACACCTTATTATGTGTTGTGTCTATTGACATACACTTACATCCATGATTGGATGAACAGAACTTTCATAAAGACTGTTGGCTGGTCTTTATGATCATCACATCCATGGTAAGGCCCAACAGGATTTTTAAAGGTCGGTTTGGTTTTATGAGATGTGATATGACTTCAAATAACCAATTGGTGAAATCAAAACGACAGGATGGAGTTAGTTTCAAGGTATAGTTGAATTTGGCTGTGTGCCACTTTATCTAGAATCTTGAGAAGGAAGGGGACTGTTGTTATAGGTCTGTAGTTGTTAGGCACCGTGGGGTCGAGAGTGGGCTTTTTTAGAAGTGGGCGCACCCAAGCTTCTTTGCGACTGTCTGGGACAGAGCAGGTCTTGAATGAGGCATTAATGAATGCGGTAATGATTGGGGCAAGTGGTTCAGCGCAGTCCTTGATTAACTTTGGAGGGCAAGTATCGGCTTTGCAAGTCGATGGTTTCAAATGTTTCAGAATGTCCAGGACTTCTAGTTCTGAAACTTTGTTAAAGGCAAATTTGGGGATGTTAATGGTTTTGCTAGACGATTGAGAATCTGGGTGCCAACTCTGTTTCGGCAGGGTATTGTAGTGGTCACAGATTTTGTTTTGTAGGAGGTCTATTTTGTTGAGCATGGCGGCTTGGATACTGTTGCATCAGCCTTCATCCTTAATGATCTCGTCAGTGGAAGTGGGAGGCACTGTGAGCTCTTTAAAGATAGAGAAGAGTTCTCTTGAGTGGCACTTCGAGTCTGATATTCGACGGTTGTATGATTCAGATTTGGCATTGAAGATGGCGGTTTTGTATTTTTTTGCGGTGTCTTTGAATAAGTCTTTGGTGATGTCGCATGGGTTGGCCTGCCAATTTTTAAGTGCTTGGCGCTTTTTGTTACGCAGAGCTTGGAGGTCCTCTGTGAACCATGCGTTTGAATGGAAAGACTTTTTTTCTTTTTTCTCTTCTAGAGGAGCAATGGAATTTATAGCATTGGTGAGCGTATCCTAGAGTATGTCTGCTAGGATGTTAGGATCTTGTGGGAAAGGTGGGGCGAGGCATGGGGTGTTGAGAAGGGGGCGTAAATTGTCTGCAGTTAATTTTTTGGAGCTTCTGGCTAAGGTGGCGGATTTATGTACTGGTGATTTTTTGGTAGGTATCGTGGGGATAGAGAATTGTATGCAGCTGTGATCTGTCCAAGGGAGGAATGTATTGGATGTGATAGAGGAGCTGCAGTTATGGTCGGCCAGCCAATCAAGAGTTCTGCCTTTGGTGTGGGTGGGTGACACGATTTTTTGTGTGAAGTCTAGGTTGGAGAGGTCCTTGAGGAAGGAGGTTGCTGTTTTGTCCTTGGGATCGTTATAGCCTAGATTAAGATCACCCAGGAGTAAGGTTTTGGTGGATTTTTTAAAGTTTTCGCTGAGAATGTGCGTGATTTGCGCTTGAAAATCGGCTGGGAGTACTGGGGGCCGGTAGATGACATGAATGTTAATGGTGTTGTTGTGAGAGAGGGGTAGTTTGGCCGATAGTATGTCTGCATTCCCTTCCCAAGTCCTCTGCAAGTCCTGTTGAATCATCTACACGGCTGTCACCCTAAAGTCCCCAAGCAAGCTCCCTAGTAACTCAGCATCTCTGGAGCCTTATGATCCACCAGAAGTAAGGACATCTGTAGAATGGCACTCCACCACATCTCTTGTTTCTGTTTCCCTTACCATGTTCTTCCACAATGATTGGAAAGCCATTTGTTGCTTCTGAAGCTTGGTCCATGCTCAATAAATAACATAGTAGTAATAATAAAAAAAATAATAATAATAATATTAATAATACTAATACTAATAATAATAAATATAATACTAATAATAATAATAATAATAATAATAATAATAATAATAATAATCATCAAAGGATTCTGCACATTTGACAACATAGTCCGACCCTCATTGAACTGAACTGGCTCCCGCAGCAAGAACGTATCCCCATCAAATCTTGCTGCATCATCTACAAGGGTGTCAACGTGATGTTCTGTAGCTAGCTCCCTTGAAATTAAGCATCTCTGGAGGCTTATGATCCATCAGAAGTAAGCACATCTGTAAAATGTCACTCCACCAGTGCAGGAAGGAAAGAACCAGAATACAAGCCTTCTTTTTCTACACCCCAAGACTCTGGAACCACCTCCCGATCAACATCGGACTCACCCCCTCACTTCTACAGTTCTGCAAGAAGCTCAATCCTCCTCTTCAATTAATGGCTCCTCCCTAACACCTAGGTCCTAGCACTCTCCACTCCCCACATAACCCGAGACTGGGTGATCTGCTCCCCACTGTTTCCTTCTCTGTTTGCTTGTAGATCCCTAACTCCCAAATTGATTACCCTCATACTACCCCTTTGTTCCCAGATCTCCTGTTCCACTGTTTTCCTTACCATGTCTTCCCAAATGATTGAAAAGCCATCTGTTGCTTCTGAAGCTATGTCCATGCTTAATAAATAACATAATAATAGTAATAATAATGATAATCAAAGGATTCTGAAAATTTGACAACATTGACTGACCCTCATAGAACTACATGAACTACATGCTGCAAGAACGTATCCTCGTCAAATCCTGCTGCATCATCTACAAGGCTGTCACGCTCAAATCCTCAAGTAACCTCACTGACAAAACCTACATCTACAAAGGCCTGCAATCCACCAGAAGTAAAGCCATGTAGCTACTTGACCTTCACCTGTGCAGGAAGGAAAACATCAGAAGGAGTCTTCTTTGTCTATGCCCCTAAAATCTCTAACCTCCTCCCAGTCAAAACAAGACTCACACTTTCACTTCTACATTTCAAGAAGGAGTTCAAGATTCTCCTCTTCAAGTAATGGCCTAGGTCCACACACATTCCCCACCTAACCTGAAACTGGGTGATCTGTTCCTACTGTTTTCTCCCCTAGTTGCCTGTTAATCCCTTGCTGCCAAACTGTCCACCTGCCCACCATCTCCCAGTTATTAGCTACCTCTCCCCTGTATCTCTTTTTCCTTCGGTGTGCACTTCTCTCTTTTACTTATACAGTCTGCACAAAATAAATACAACAATAATATTAATAATAATATTAATAATTGTTAGAATGGCTCATATTTATAAAGTAAAACAGGCTAGCGTTGGCCTGTATATTTACTGATAGTTTTGTAAACTTTTAAATTCTAGTTATTCTGAAAGCACAAATACATTGACGCACACATTAAGGGGGGCTTTGTGCACCATTCTGCCCGCAAATCCCCATTTGTTAAACAGGGATTTGTGGCCAGAATGGCGCAAATTCCTTTTTTTTCGGCACAAATAATCCATGAATTACCCCCTAAATGCTTTCCCTAAATAAAACGTGTCCTGCAAAAATAATTTGAAAACCACCAAAAAATGATGTGTACTTATTTTCCAGGTGAGTACTCTAAAAGTCTTATAACATAATTCATGGTGCCTTCTTGGAAACAATCAATATGGAAACACAAATGATAGGTCATTGCAATTTCCCTGGAGTAGAGTCTCTGCCTCTGGCTTGCTGCCACATTTGCTATTAGTCTAAATGCCGAGGTGGGCCAGCAGAGGGATGAGGAGACACGTGTTGCAATGTGGGTGCCTCCTATTGAAAAATGCCTTGTGATTCAGGCCTGCAGTTGGTGTGGACTAAGCCATATGCAAAGAGCTCACGATATACAAGAATGCACCTTACCCCATTTTATACTCTAGATGTCTCCATAATTGCACAGTTCTGGTACATTCTTATAATCACTATAATGTTTATGTCACATAGACCTTACTGAAAGGATATACATAGTACATTTGTGACCCAATTTTAAAGATGTGACACACCAATACAGCTCACATTGCAAACACTATGCACAGTAATTATTATATGACGTTTGAGGTGTGGGAGCTGAGTTACTCTTCCTTTTAGGAATCAAACATCAATGGTAGTACAAATGTAATGTTTCACAAATTGCTGCACTGGTCTGCATTCGTAAATTAGTGATTTCCAATTCGAATACCCAAATCAGAGTTACTGAACAAATGAATCAATTTAGTCATGGTAGCACTGTGCTTTGCAATATTATTAATTAGAGATCAAGCTGGTCCTAATATCCATCTGATTTAAACTTTAAAATTGACCCGTTCATGGGGAAGATATAGATAACAGATTGAATTATCTTCAAAACCTTGAAAATATATTGTACATTACTTAATTAAACAACTCTCTTCAGCTTTCCTTTTAGTGATGAAACACACTGCATTTTGGATCACTATTTTGTAATTTGTCAATTTCTTGGATGAATCAAATATATTTTTTGTGACCTTGTAGCTCTCGGCATCCTCCACTTTAGTGTTTCTAAACAGGTTCCATCCCAAATAATCTAATGTCTGTGAACTTGTCCAAAGCATGTGTTGATTTCTAATGGACCTTCAGAGTGTACCTCTTCTCAGTATTTCTTTTATCGCCTTATGATGTTCAGAAAGCAGATTTTAGTGCTTTCTTATCTGATAGTTACACTCAACTTGTATGTGTCTTTTGTTTCTATCCTGTGTGTTTATAGAGGTGCCATTGATTATTGTATTTTGTTCATGAATTGATATAGCTCAACACGTCTAGTGCCGAACTTAGAAGGATTAGGGAGACGTTCCAAATATGGTGGACAAAGAGTGACCCCAGTCCCTGAAAGTAGAGCAAGTGCTGTTATGTTTTAGGGGTTGCTGAATGCTTGTAAGGACTGATAACCTGAAGTGTAGTAGAAAAGCTTAAGAGGAAGGAAGGCCTCAGGAATTCCAATGCTTGTCATTAAGAAATAAGGTAAAAGCAGTTCTTAGGTGACCAATATTTTTCCCTCCAACTGTTTGCACTATTGCTAGCCCCATAAATTGTCCAAGAGTAATTACATTCCTTAGTGAGTAATAGCTTTACCCAGAATATGATAGCCAATCTCTCTCTCTTGCTCTCTCTCTCTCTCTCTCTCTCTCTCTCTCTCTCTCTCTCTCTCTCTCTCTCTCTCTCTCTCTCTCTTCTCTCTCTCTCTCTCTCTCTCTCTCAATCTCTCTCTCTCTCTCTCTCTCTCTTTCTCTCTGTCTCTCATCCTCTCTCACTCTACATTCTTGAGTTTTTTCTGTGACACTCTCTCGATCTGTCTGTCTGTCTGTCTGTCTCTCTATTCAGGGGCAAAAGTCGAGTAGACTCGTGCCCTATGTTATTGCTTCTATGGCGCTACAATACAGAGGCAGGTGGGCACTTTACCAAGACCTAGAGAGATACACAGTATTACGAGAACACATAGGTTCAGACAGAGAACAGAGATTTTGAACAGAGATTTTGATTTTTCTCCAAAAGTAAAGAAGGTCATCAATACGCTGAACGCATAAGCACAGCCCGAGCCAAGGGCCCTCGTTTGACCTTTGGAATGCAGAGGTAGTGAGAGGATTATGATCGTAGGGCATAAGCAGATATTTATTTTTAGACCATTTTCATTATATAGGTGACTGCTCTCATTCACCAGTTTAAAAGTGATTCTTGCACTGACTGGGAGCCAATGTATTTCCATATGTGCTAGTGCGATATGAATATACCGAGAAGTGTTTATTACAATGTGAACAACAGTGTTCTGTGAGGTTGGTAAGGCTTTGCCACCTATTTGGGAGACCCAGTGTATAAGGAATTGCAATAGTTGATTTTTGGGGAAATTATGGTTCTAATGATAGTAGTGAAATGTGCTTAAGAGAGGAGGGGGCGTAGTTGCCTTATAAATAATAAATAGAACTTGACAGAACTAATAACAGATATTCTGGGGCATCATGGAAAAGGTGGAGTGAAACATGACTCCTAAGGCCTGATTTGTAAAAGAATTTGCAATGGAACTTTCCCACGTTAAAACATTTCTATAAATCAGGCCTCTAGTGTCTTTACTTTGTGTTGGACAGGGATGGAAAAGAATGAAAAAGGTAATAATTGAGTATGTTGAGAGAACTGAGGGTAGGGATTTAGGGGTAGAGATGAGTGGGAGTTCTGTTTTATTGAGGGTTGGCAGGTGGACATTGCCTGCCATCCAAATTTCAACCCGGTCAAAATATATTGAGTTCAGTTAATATTTAGCTGGTGGTCCTTGCCGAGTTTGAAGACAAGTTGGGTATCATTATCAACATTTTGGAAACCAATGCCTAGTTCTCCCAGGAGATTCTGTGAAGGTTTTAAGTAAATATTGAAAAGCAGTGACAATAACAATGAACCTTGCAGACACCCCGGGTGACAGTTTGTTTTTGTTATCGGTATCGTAACTATGGACATCTTTTGAGAGGAACGAGGCAATCCACAGCAGTTATCTGATACATTAATTTTCTTTTGAAATTGTTGAAGTAATATGTGTGGTCTAAAGTAACAAATGCTAATGAGAGATCCAACAGCATACGTGTTTCCATTATTAATTATTTTAAGCAGTCTCTTTTACGTCACTTACAGCCAGTTCCATACTGCATGCTGGTCTAAAGCCAGATTGACAATCCCCCAGCAGCACATGGTTTTTGCCAAAGTTCTTGATTTGGGCAATTGCTGCTTTATCTAAAATGTGCCCAAGAAGGGGACATTGGTGATAGGGTGATACATTGAGAGAACCCCTGAATCTAAATTGGGTTTCTTTAGCAAGTGGTCACCCAGCCTGTTTGAGAACATTACGAACTAGTGAATTATTGAAAGAGGAGTTTTTTTGGGAAGTAATCATGGAGCTTAGTGTGTTAGCATCTCCTTAATAATGATTGAAGGGCACAGATCATTGGGACAAGAACTTGTCTTTGAGCTTGTTATGATGGATATGGTCTGCTGATGAGAGATATTAGAAATGTTACAAGAGGGACAGGTTAGAGGGGTACATGATTTAGATCATTTTAAATATGTATGGATGTAAGCTATTAGCATACATTTTCACTATTGCATTATGATGATCCCTATTAATACTTGTGTTATCAATTGCTTTACCAAGGTAAGCCTGGATGGAATTGTATCATTCATCGGAGGGTTGTTGAGTGATTATATCACAAGTGGGTTTAGTAAAAGAAATTAAGATATTAAATAGCGTCTTAATGGAATTCGAAGCCTAGTGAATATGAGTGACACACTAGCCATACTTAGTTTTGGTTACTATGTACTTGTATCTATGTAGCTCAGATTTGAATTTTGCTGTGTTAGGATTTTTCCTCCATTTTCTCTCAGTTCTTTTAAGTGCTGCACTGTGAACATAGGATGCGGGAGTACCATTTATTTATAATTGTACAGAGTTACCAAGCTTAGTTTGTAACAAGGCAATGACAGCTATGGCTTTGGATACAAACTGGTTGTAAGTAGAGATTATATGATACAGGGAAGAGTGAACGTCCAATGACCCTGCATCCTTGACAAAATGTGATTCCAAATAATGTGCTGCAAGCCAATGTTTATTTTCCTGCTTATATGCAGCAGAGGAAGCCAGCCTGTGCACTTTAAAAATGAAAGCTGCATGATCAGACCAGTCTAAATTAAGAAGAGTAGTTTTAACAAGCAATATATTCCAGAAGATTATTCAATAAAGGGTACACACCTTATTATGTGTTGTGTCTATTGACATACACTTACATCCATGATTGGATAAACAAAACTTTCATAAAGACTGTTGGCTGATCTTTATGATCATCAAATCCATGGTAAGGCCCAACAGGATTTTTAAAGGTCGGTTTGGTTTTATGAGATGTGATATGACTTTAAATAACCAATTGGTGAAATCAAAACGACAGTATAGGGAGTAATATATCACTACAATCTGAAAATAATAGAGACATTTGCTAGAGAAACCCATGTCATTGCTGACCAGAGAAAAACACATATCTCTTGAAGGGGATGGAATACTATTATTTTATGGTTCAAATACGATGGGAGCAGCAGAGACCGAGGCGTCCCCTGAGATGGGACTAGCTTGGTATTTGGAGACATACATTGGAATTGCCTCTTTACTGCAGGATTGTTGCCATCACACTGAAGGAAAATTCCTCTTTTTGTTGAGGTGATGCATCTTGAATATTGTATGTATGTGGTGCTGGAGTTCCGACAGACCATATAAGGCACTAGAGAACAAGACTGAATGATCTACAATTGCATTTGTTATTAATTAGTGTCTGTGCATACTATAAGGAATGTGCAGAATCTGCAGCAATGCCAACCAATCACTGGGCAGCATAATAAAGTGTGCATTCTATGTTGCTGCGAGAAGAAACAGATACTTAATCTAAGTGCAGCTCCTTCCAGGAAGAAGTACATTTTAAGAGGTTAAATTGTGTCTGTTCTTGGCAAAGAAGCTCTTATTCTTTTTTTTTTGTAAATATCTAATTGTACTAGCCTTTTGAACTGGTATGAAAAGCATATTATTTAATTGTATTAGCAATGCAAATTGGTCCCTCTTTTCATTTTACTGTGTTCCTTTCCAATGGTCATATCCAGCATATGATATAGTCACAATAAGAATCTTACACTTACCTTACTAAGAAAGCACATTATCAAAACCTAGAATAACAATCTACATTATTTACTATTGTACTGTTTCGAAATACCCATATGGGAAAGGATAGGGGAATCAAGACAGCAATGTCAGCTATTGGCTATCATTCAGTAAATTAGATATCATAATGGGAACATACAAATGACCACATATCTTTATATTTGACAGCAACATCTGTCATAAAAGTGTTCTCTGCTTAAATCATGAAGAGCATAGTGCACACTGACCTTCATGCTTATTTCATTTTTCATAAGCGTTATCCTAACATTAAAGTGTGTGTAACTGTGATGCAACACTCCCACAAACTCATAGTGATCCCAATCATAAATGTAAAACAGACAAAATGAAAAGATACATACACATCCTTCGCCCCTTCTGGTAACATGGGCCGGGGGAAGTCTATAGTGAAGTGCGTGAGCCAGTAGTAACCAAACAGCAAGTGTAAAACAGTTTCAAAATAAAGAAATGTGTAGTCAATGTTCTATTAAAAGATAGACTTTAATTAAACAAATCAATTATGCAATTAACTATCAAAAACACTATCAAAACCCCAACTCTGCAAAAGAAGCATGACGATGGAGAGCAGAAATGTAGAAACCCTATGGATACGTTGTCCTTGAGGATTACAGGCAAGAAATGCAACAATGTGTTCAAATGAATGTCTTTCAGGAAAAAGGAACAAATGGAACTCGACCAATCCCAAAATCTCTGTCTCCAAAAGTACCAATTCTACCAATATTTTCAATGTTAGACGGTTCAATGAGGTCAAACCAGGCTCCAGGTGCTGAAAATGTGAGTCCAACAACGTTCAGGTGCGACGAGTCATACTGTAAGCTGTGAACTGGTGCTGCGTGTGTTCGAAGCAGGCTTTTGGTGCAATTCGGATGTGGTGTTCGAGGGATGCAGTGCAGATGGTTCACGAGGTTCAGGTGAAAGGTCAAGTCAGTTGAAGACATTGGTAACCGCTGGATCATGTCAACAAGTGACGTGCCGCTCCAGTGGTTCTAGTCAACATCCTGCAGTTTGAATTTGTGATACTTGTGGTCCAAAACGATGTTCGAAGAGGCCGTGGTTCGAAGTTATCCACAGTAGTGAACTAGTTATTCGAGACAAACAGGTGTTGCTCTCTGTTTGGTGCAATGCTGTGGTGTGCCAGTTTAATGGATGCAAAATGGGGGTGGTCCGAAGTGTGGGAGAGTGCCAATAGCAGCGCTGTTGGTTCCCTTTGGTTCAAGTGTTGTGAACATGATTTGAATGTGGTTCAATCATTTCAATGCAATGGAAACAGGGGCCTGGCTGTTCTGGCTCTCAGGCTGCTTTGAGATCCACTGCAAGATAGATGCTACAGGACAGGGTATGTCCTTCTCTGTCTCTGCTCCCCTAGCCTATGGAGATTTGCAAGCAGAGTGACAGTCCTTGGACCTCAGCAATAGGCACCCCTAATGTACCCTGGGAGTGGGTATGAAGCAGAACCTGCCTCTTCTTTGGAGCACCACCTTAATGACTGGGGGCTTTTGAAAGGTCAACTCTCCAAGAAGAGACCAACATGAATTCTTCCTTAAGTCCTGAATGGCCAAAAAGTGAATCAAATGAGAGTGGAACACAACCTCTTTTGGAGTCAAAATACCACAAGGGATTGGAGGACAGGAAGCGTGCTTAATGGGTTTCAATCCCTGACAGTGACCCTTGTCTTTCTGAGAGGGATACGAAGCACTATTTAGGACCTCTTTCTTCCTTGAGCTTTGCTTGTCTGTCTAAATCTGCCCCCTTGTCTAAACAGACACTACACAGGGTCGCTGATGTGGAGCCATCTTCTGTTAGTCAGGCCTTTGATTTGACCATAGCTCTTTGAAGCCAGACTTACTTGGCATCCCCTGCTTGGAGATCTCTGGCCTGGCAAGGAGGGCATTACCTTCCCTTCCAGAGAATCACCAGAGTCATGCATCTTCCCATTTGTCTCATTCACTGGAATGCAAGCAGACAGGTCCCTCAAATCCAATTAACCTCTCAAAGCTGTCTGAACCCACAGGGATGACACGGGTATGCTACAAATCCAAAGTGGCTTTGATAATTATGTGACTTCCCCACCAGCATACCAACAATAGGTATGGCTTATACATTGTTTTCCCTCCCACCAGGTGAGTAGTTATAAAAAGAATTTTGAAACAAAGGTGTAGGTCTAAATGCAACCTCTGCACTATAGTGACTTAGATGTCACAGCAGCTGTCAAACAGGTCTAGTGTGCCACTGGAGAGCCGATGGTGCATCTCAGCCTACTGAGGATGCATGGCGCAGGTGTACATTATGCTTGTGGCATGGATTTTACTGAAAGGGTGTTACGGTTATCATAAGCTGGTCAAGTGGCACAGCGAGTAGAGCGCTCGCTTTGACATCTGTGCAGAGCCTGCTAATGCAGGTTTGAATCCCGGCAGGGCCAAACTCAGCCTTTCATCCTTCCGAGGTCGATAAATGAGCACCACACACCGTGGGTATAAGCAGCGCTCAGATACCTGAGGGTTTGTAGTGCTATATAAATGCGAATTATTATTATTATACCTCTGAGATGGAATTACCTGCATCATTTTATGACTTAATACAAACACTTGTGAGGGTTTTTACACCTTTACCAGATGACAATTCTTCACAGTGACCATTAAGCATATATGTCAGTTTTACAGCCGTTGAAGTTGCATGTGAGGTTAAAATGGAAGGATGAGTTTCAGCTTAAAGATGTCTGCGCATGTGGGCATGTCCCGTATCCAATGCACAGTCATTCCTAGAGAATCATAGATACAGGAATTACCTGGAACCGGGGATAACCTGGAATGCTTAACGACTATTGTCCTTTTATGGACGTGCATGGATGTTATTTGACTAATTTGATGCCACACTAGAAAGCAAGTGCGTGGGCAAGCTAGGGGTTTGGGGCAAAACTGATGTATCTTTCTAGGGATCAATCCGCTTTACATTGTAATTCAGCCAAAGATCGTTTCCTATTTCATGGATCATTTATTACTCACCCTATGCCTGTGAAGTATTTTTTCTTTCATTTTACTTTACATAACCAAGTTGCAAATGCACATATTTGATCAGCGTGCTTGATCAAATGGACATCATTTTGCTATAATAACCCTAATATATTGCTCGGTATCAGGTAATAATATCCTTATATATATGGTCGCCGTATATAATGTCGCCGGGAAAAGGTTGTGGTGACATTATATAGGTGACCATATATATATATATAGGGACAGGGGGAGATGGGGTTGTGGGGATGTCCCCTGCATGTTCCATGTAATAATGTCCCCTCAAAACACGGCAATTTTTCGGCGATTTCTTTGCATGGCGATATTTTTGAGGGGACATTATTACATGGAACCATATTGCTCTACCAAGTGTGTCCAACTCGAGTCTAAAAAAGGAAAGGTTACATTTACATTTACAGAATTACTGCAGACTATGTAAATAACATCCATTTAGATTGGATTTATGCCGTTTCGTCAAATTAAACTGGTCAAAACCCAATTTACATTTGTTTTTAACAACGTTTTTACAGCAAAATACAGCGTGAGACCTCACACACCCAACCTGAACCAACACCTCACTCACCCTTTCTATATATACAACCCCAATCAAAATCTATCTTTTTTGCAGTAAACGTGGCGAATACATTTAGATTCAATGGCCCTCATTACGACCCTGGCGCTAAGGGGTCTGCGCCAGCGTTAGCTGCGCCGACCCCTTACCGCCAACTACGAGTTCCCGGAGCGCCATGGTCATTTTTCCGCCCGCTTTTTGCGGGCGGAAAAATCCATGGCGCTCTGGGACCTTGGTGTTAATTACGCCACCGTATTTTACGGTGGCGTAATTAACTCCTTCCCCACTCCCATTACACCCTATGGGGCCGAAATGGGAATGGGGAAGGGTAAATGGGTCAATGGGGACTTACCGCCCCGCCGACCTCGGAATGGGGCGGTAAGTCCACCATCCGCCATGGCGTAAACGGACTTTACGCCATGGCCGGAAAGTCCGTCGATGGCGGAAAAAATCCGCCAGGGTCGTAATGAGGGCCAATGTATTTACATGAATGTAGTGTGGATATCCTCAAAATATTGATTTGGACATCTGTGCCCGGACTTGGAGACCCCTGCTGTGTCCTTACGTTTTGACGTATTAATATGCAGCCATTAGTGCCCTTCACTCCACAGACAGAATGACAGTCAGAGGTACAAACAAAATGCCGAGGGAGAGTAATACTCACAAAAGACAACCAGACTAATGAACAGATGTATAGCATGAGAGACCATGTTACACTATACGCACAATTCGAGTTCTTTCCATAGATTTAAAGATGCTTACATTTAAGAAACATTCCCAGTGTCAGTGTGTGGCACGGCTGCTTATAATGCACGTTTTTAAAAAAAAAAATTCTGCTCCGTTATATGAATGAGTGTCTTTCATATTAATGCTTAGAATGTGCATAGAAATATAGACTATCGTGTAATAAAATGAATCTTACTTTCATTACAGGGTCTTTGGTGCTGCTATATTACTCACTGCCACACTTAATATGCTAATCCCATCAGCGGCCAAGGTGCATTTTGGATGCGTCATCTTCGTCCGGATCTTGCAAGGACTTGTAGAGGTACAGTATTGAGATAACACTGATTAATACAAAATAAACACCTGCTCTAACAATATCCACTATAGCTATCGTTGCAAATATAAACAAAGCATGATAGTAATATAACAATGCATTCATTTGTACTATATACGGAATTTTATAATAATAACCAGCGATTTATTGCCCAAGTATTTTATAAAGTGTGCTGTTAACCTCCCTCCTGCCCTCATTTTGAGTTTGATAGTAGTTAGGACAGCGATGCATAGGCAAGGTACTAAAAGCAACGGGAAACTACTGTCACAAAGTTAGGGTATGTCTTAATGTGGCTGAAAACAGCTTAACCATTTATGTTGCTGTTGGTGTTTTTAGGGCTAGAAATAGCTTCCTTGCATGCATGCGGACCAGTCCCCCAATTATTTGGTGTCTTCTCTTCTTGGGAGGGTCCTAGATGTATGGATGTAGGCTTCAGTCCTACTGCAGATGCCACTGTGAATCAGACCTCTGCACAGGGTACCTGTCCTCTACCGGCAGACACTTGTCGCTATAGGACCCCGGCTGTTCAAGGGAAGATTTGGGTATTTGACCACCCTTATGGTCCAGTACGTGGTTACCCCATAGCCCTACTCAACACACGTTTAAAGAAAAGAAAAGTACACTCTGAAAAGACAATCATTTTCTAGAATTAAACCAACAATCATGACCACATATAACCCTTTATAAGGAATGCAAACAACCTAAACACTGCAGAGAGAATTTACTTACATAAAATCTAAACAACACCCCAAGATATGGTCAGAGACAAGTGAAAAAATACTGTCTAAGAAAACTCCAGCAAGGAGTAAGAACAGCTATAGTGGGCAATGGAATCTTAACTTTAAAATAAATAGTAAACATTGCTAGTATTATCGAAGCTTAAAAAATTGAACATTCAACAATAAACAATTAAACAGAGAAGCAAATATAGGGGACAGGGAAAACTTAAAGGGCTTGTTTTACAAAAGCGTTTTTCAATGGTAAAACCCAATACAAAAATGCTTTGTAAATCAGGCCCAGAAAATGTTGTGTCCAAGTGCAAGTTATTACCACCACCTATATGCTGACATGATCAGACTCACATAAGCCCGAGCGTGAAGAGTGAGCAGCGTTTCACAACGCAGGAAGGAAAAGCAGGAAGCAGGAGAATGGACCTAAAACACGCCTCCAACCCTTCATCTATCTGCCCTCGAGCTTGCAGTGGTGAAGCCCGAGCGTGAAGGGCGAGCAGTGTTTCACAACGCAGGAGGGGAAAGCAGGAAGCAGGAGAATGGACCTAAGCCACGCCTCCAACCCTTCATCTGTCTACCCTCGAGCTTGTAGTGGTGAAGCCCGAGCGTGAAGGGCGAGCAGAGTTTCACAACGCAGGAAGGAAAAGCAGGAAGCAGGAGAAGGGACCTAAGACACGCCTCCAACCATCTGTCTACCCTCGAGCTTGCAGTGGTGAAGCCTGAGCATGAAGGACGAGCAGTGTTTCACAACGCAGGAAGGGAAAGCAGGAAGCAGGAGAATGGACCTAAGACATGCCTCCAACCCTTAATCTGTCTACCCTTGAGCTTGAAGTGGTGAAGCCCGAGCGTGAAGGGCGAGCAGTGCTTCACAACGCAGGAAGGGAAAGCAGGAAGCAGGAGAATGGACCTAAGTCACGTCTCCAACCCTTCATCTCTACCCCTGTTCCTCCAAAACTATCAAGGACCACATTGACTCCTTGACTCCTGCCCTTGCTGACTTCTGCAATCACTCCTTCGCCTCTGGAGCCTTCCCATCCCCTCTCAAGCACTCCCTTGTGCACCCCCTTCTTAAGAAACCCACTTCCGACCCTTCCTGCCCAGCTAACTATCGCCCAATCTCTATCACTCCCTTCCTGGGCAAGCTCCTGGAGAAACTGGCCATCTCCCAGCTTAATCTCCATGCTGAATGTGTTGGTAGTCTTCATGACCATCAGTCTGGCTTCAGAGCTGCCAGAAGCACGGAAACTGCTCTCCTGAACATCCGTGAGGACCTGCTCTCGAACCTTGACTCTAACATTCCACGTGTTCTCATTTTGCTTGATCTCTCTTCTGCCTTTGATACTGGCAACCATACCATCCTGCTCAACCGTCTCCGTGATAACCTCGGTATCACTGGTCAGGCTCTGGTGTGGCTGACCTCTTTCCTCTCAAATCGACCCTCCCAGGTCCAACTGGGGTCTTTCCTCTCTGACATCTTCTTCTCTACCTGTGGTGTCCCCCAGGGATCTAACCTCTCTCCCTGGCTGTTCAACCTGAATCTGGCACTTCTCGCGCACCACATCGCCCCTCTCTGCCCCTACTTTCAGTGCTATGCGGATGATACCCAGCTCATTTTCAGGCTACCCTCGGCCTCCTCTTCGCCTTCCCTCATCTCTGACTGTCTTTCTGCTATTCAGGAATGGTGTGCCGCCAACGACCTCTGCCTTAATGCCAGTAAGACTGAGATTCTACTCATCGGCACTCCCACTCCCTCGTTCCCTGCTGCTCTCTGGCCGGCCTCTCTGGGCCCTCTTCCTGCTTCTACCTGCAAGGCAAAAAACCTTGGGGTCATCTTCGACTCCACACTCTCCTTCTCTCTTCACATATCTGATGTATCTAAGAAGTCACACTACCAGCTACACCTCCTCAGAGGTATCCTTCCTTTCCTCTCCTTCCCCCAGAAGCTCACTGTCTCTAGAGCCCTGGTTCTCTCTAAGCTGGACTACTGTAACAGCCTCTATCTAAATCTGCCCGCCTTTACTCTCCGCCCTTTGCAACTCATCCAGAACAGGAATGCAAGACTTGTCCTTGGCATCAAGCCCAGGGACCGTATCTCTCCAGGACTGAAATCACTACACTGGCTCCCAGTGACTGCGAGGATCAAGTTCAAAACCCTCTGCATTGTCCACAAGGCCTTCTGGGGCCTTGGGCCAAAATACCTTCAACTCTCTCTTCCTAAATATCTTCCTTCTCGAGCTCTTCGCTCATCCGCCTCCAACTCCCTCAGGGTCAGCTGCTTCTCCAAACAACGAGATCAGCTTCCTCCCTCCCTGAAACTTGAGGAGAACCACCTCCGGTTCCGGAAGCACCTCAAAACCTTCCTCTTTGCCTCCGCTTTCTCTCCCCCTCTCCCCTGCTAATACTACTGAAACTGCACTGAATCTGCAACTGGGCCATTCACCGTTCTCTGCCCAGCCACTCTCCCCTGCACTGCCTCCACGGCAACCCCTGCACTACGGGAGTGTGTCTATATCCATACAGCCCCCCTTCCCAGTACTTGTCTGCACTTACCTCGCACTTGCCACCAGCTGGCCCTTGTTATTTATCCTGTATGCTGTATGCTAATAGCCCTGTATTGCACTTTGCCCTCTCCCTTTCCCCCATGCACTTTTCCCTTCCCCTCTACCCTTGCACTTGCGCGATCTGAATGACACCTGGCCTAGTAAGATCGTTGTCTGTCTCCCCTTGTCCCCCCCCTGCCTCGTCGCGCCGTGAAACACTTGTGTATAGGCGCGTTACAAATGCCTTATCATATCATATCATATCATATCATATCATATCATATCATATCATATCATATCTGTCTACCCTCGAGCTTGCAGTGGTGAAGCCCGAGCGTGAAGGGCAAGCAGAGTTTCACAACGCAGGAAGGGAAAGCAGGAAGCAGGAGAATGGACCTAAGCCACGCCTCCAACCCTTCATCTTCCAACCCTCCAGCCTGCAGCGGTGAAGCCCGAACGTAAAGGGCGAGCAGTGTTTCACAACGCAGGAAGTGAAAGCAGGAAGCAGGAGAACAGACCTAAACCATGCCTCTGACTCTCATCTGCCCACCCTCCAGCCCATGGCGGTGAAGCCTGAGCGTGAAGGGCGAGCAGTGTTTCACAATGCAGGTGTTCCGCACAAGCAGGAGGTCTGCAAAAGAATACTTCCTGACTTCTCTCTGACTGTGTGCCGGCCACGGAATCAAAATTGTAATCCCAATGATCCTTAACTGGCTTAACTTGTTACAACTTGTCAGGTGAGGCAGTGGGATGCCCAGAATCTCCAATTGACTGTGTGTGATTTCGTTTGATTCAAGTAGATTTCAAGTACATTTACCAATTGAAGGAATATCATTTCAAGTCCTGTGAAGCTTTTGTGGGCCATCATTGCCAAGTCCAAGGAGTAAACCATCCCAAGCGAGTTTTAACAACAGAATTCCATTTGCAGAGGGGCTGCAGACTATTATTTGTTGACCTTCATTTGTATGGATGTTAGTGGCTACTTTTGTCTGAATACAGCCCTGATACAAGCCCCAGTACTAGCCTAACATGTTGAGCAGGGGGGAGGAGTCGGCCTCTGGCGGCCTCCTAAGCCAGTCGGGCATGCCCTGCTCGCACAGGTGGCATTTTTGTTTTTATTGTTTCATCTAACGGCCCTACAATGATTAAAAGAAAGACGGACAACGCAAATCTAGCTGGTTCTTCCCAACGTAAAATATCAAGAATGCTCAAAACCATGAAAGATGTAAATCAATTGTTTATGGAAATTAACGGCCTCCTTTCTGATATTGATGGTGGTGGGCAAAGGGTCCCCACAGATATAATGACGTTCTAGCTACCCACATCTGATTTGTAAGGGGAACCACCAAAAACCATCTGTGCAGTTCATGCTGTTTTGGATTTGATTTATTTCTTTGATGCTGCTAAAGGTACAGTTTCTGCCCCTGCTAAACACCGCCCTGCTCCCCATGTTTCAAAAGAAGACATTTTCGGGCCCTTTGTAGTAGCTCAAAAACCGTGCCAATCAGGAGGCCATCATTATTTGTTTGAGTCGTCCAAAATTGGGTTGGATCGGGGCACGACGGGTTCTAATACAATTGAAATCCATCAGCAATCAAAATCTGGAAAGACCTTGAACACTTTGACAACTTTGGCTGACAAACTGATTCTCCCCAACCTCAAAACTCCCAATGATCACCTTCTTTCTTTTACCCAGGGAGTATTGCCTATTGGTTTAAGCAATAGTGATCATGAGTCCCCGGTGGTTATTGACCCGATCCAGTTAAACTCTATATTATCCATGTTGCCCCTCAGCAATCGCTTTCAACTTCTCAGTGTGATTTCCCCAATGGCTGATGATATCTCTCCTCTCCCCATCTACACAGCTTTCACAGAATCCATGTCAATGGAAGTTTGCTGTATGGAAAAAAAGGGCCAATCGGGTTGGGGAGTCATCAGAGCACCATGCCCCTATATCTTATTGTGAAGTTGGTTCCCAAACATGTGACCTTGACTTGAGCCCTAAATATTGTTCTACTAGTTGTTCATCTGTTAAGTTAGTAGAGCAAATGTTGATTGATATTAAGGGCTCAATCATGTTAATAATGGACAAGTGAGATGGGGAAATGGGGAAACTGGTGGAAGAAATTAAATCTGTCAAGGCCAAGGTGGTCTCACTGACCCCAGGATCTGATAGTCCGGTACCTTTAGGCAAGCTGTGCTTTGATGTTGGTATTGGGAGCAAAGGTGTTTTTCTACCAGTTCATAGGCTAGAATCCCATAGGAAACTGAGTAAGTCAGTGTGTACACCAGGTGTGAGTCTTACATAACCCTATCCTGATTTACGTTCTGTATCTGTAGCCTTAGGGGAGGTGAGCTGCAGTCCCAGGGAATTTCGCCTCGGCAGTCGGGCAACTCCTCTGACCGGCCCTAACACCATTTCACTATTTGGTGGTGTGCATGCCCACACAAGGCAAATGAACCATACTGGCGCAGGCCGACGAGTCAATAGTCCTTCTATAGTGATGACCAAAGAACCAAGCTTGCCCTTCGCTCATTTGAAGATCAAGAATCACTAATTAACAAATGTATTTACTGATTCCACCATGTTAAAGGTTGTCTTTCAGTTATTTGAAATGATATCCAGTACTGTGTAAGGGGTTCAATCCCTGTCACGGCCATGGATTATATACAGGTTTTCTTTGTATCATGACACTTTGTAGAGGGACTTTGTGGCCTTGAGTGTAGGGCATACACAATTGGAAACACTCACATCTAGTTAAGTTCAGCCGAGATCTTTTTTAGGGCACAACCCACGCAAGAGATTTCCATTTATCATCCAAACCAGTCCTTTCCACCTCAGGGCCAACAGGGTGTGCCCGTGTGTGAATCCCAACCCCCCCATTATTACTAATGAGAAATGTGGCCCTGTATGTGTAGACTTGGGGGAGGTAGATTGACTGGGAAGCAGAGGTGGTTTAATAGAGGGGGCCCACAGTGAAATGAAGCTGCTATCCTGGAATATAACAGGACTTAAATGGCAGCATGACAATCCTGATTGGTGTACGTTTCTGAGGAAATTTCACATTATAATGGTAAAGGAAACCTGGGCTGTAAAGCCACTACATCTCCAGCGATATCAGACATTTGTCACCCCAAGTGTTTAGGGGCCCAAGGGCCTCCCTAGCGGCGGCCTGTCAGTGTTGATCGACATCACCTTGGGAGGGAGGGTCGAATCTTGTTTTTCGGATTCTGCGGACCTGCAAATGCTGTTGCTTCAGAAAGATACCAATGCTTCACTGTACCTTTATAACATCTACAATAGACCCTCTTCATTCCTCGGTTAGACCCCTATTCTGTACAGAGGGGAGGTTCCATTTTCTTGAAGAAGGCTATTTATTATATCAATTTATAAAAAGGGTAGTAAAGACAGCAAAGGAAATTACTGCCCAATCTCCCTTCTGGATGGCATTGGCAAACTTTTTGGTAAGGTAGTCCTGAAACGTCTTCAGGACTGGGCGGATAGAGGTGGCATAATTCATGATCTTCAGGCGGACTTCAGAGAAAACAGAGGAATGATCGATCAGTGTTTCATGTTTTTCCTTTTATTGCAAAAATATACCATCCTAAAGTAGATGTGCCTGTATGCAGTTTTTGTTGACCTAAAAACTGTATTAGACTCAGTTTGTAGAGCCATTCTATGGCAGATTTTGCACAAACGCAAAGCCCCAGGTGTTTTGATCAACATAATACATCAGCTTTACTCTTCAAACACGGCTAGGGTGCGCTTTGGGGTTGGCAGTGAAATGACTCGTCTTTTCACCACCATTAGAGGGGTCAGACAAGGCTGTACATCGAGCCCCTTTCTTTTCAATCTCTATAAATAAAAGAACTGATTGAAATACTACTGAGAGAGTGTCGAGATTGACCCAAAATTTGACACTGATGCATATCCAGCGCTGTTTTATGCTGATGATGCTGTCCTCATAGCGGCATCTCCCCAAGGGCTGAAAAAAACTCTGTCTTTGTGAAGGAATTTAATCAGTTAGATCTCACACTGAATATGGAAAAATCTAAAGTGATGGTCTTCTGACCTAAATGTGTCAAATTTAGACCACTAAAGGTTGAAGTTGATGGCTCTGTACTTGAACAGGTGGCATTTTATGATTATTTAGGCCTGAGATTTGAGGGACAGGGTGGCTGGGCAGCTCAGGTAATCAAAACTGTCCACCATTCCATGCCAAGCATGACAAGGGTGCAATTTCTCCTGTGCTGGACCTATTTCATAAACAGACCATTCCTTCTGCTCTGTATGGCTCCGAACTGTGGGGGTAATGTAACTTGTTGAAGTTATGTACCACTGAACAAATATTTTTGAAGACATTTATATTGGTAACTGTTAATGCCTCGTCAGGTTTGGTCTTCTTGGAGCTGGGATGTGTCCCGATCGCTTCCTTGCTCTGTGCTAGGCCAGCCCTCTTTTAGGCCAGACTATGAAGGCAGCACGGTCTCAAGAGAACCGAAAAGCAGCACTCCATCTCTTAGCTATGTTTGGTGGTAAGAATTTACAGTGGGCCTCCCATGTTAAGTCATCTCTTCAGGATTTTGATCTGCTGGATATGTGGCTGAACCCTACAAATATAAGGCCCTCCACAAGTGTGCTTATAAAAGAAAGGATTAAACAGAGTGGTAATGAAATCCTGCTGGTGGATGCTGGTGCCTCAAAATCTGGCCCTGGTTATCTTTAATCGAGGCACACAGCGGGTCACAAATTGTATTTGGATCTGATTTTTCCAGCTTTTGGAAAGGCTTTGTATCTGCACTTCCGATTGGGAATTCTTCCGGTGGCCTCAGTTACGCAAAAGTGGTCACCTGGCAATACAAGTGTCTGTCCACTGCGTATGAAAGGCAATGAGACAGTCATGCATTTTTTGCTATTTTGCAGCAGGCCTGCCGCGTTGAGAAAATGTATCTGACCACACTATGTGGAACCACTAAGAGTCGGCAGCAGTTAGTAATGTGAGATTTTTAGGTCACTGTCTGGACATCCATGTTATCAGAGCAACTGTACATTATATTCACACGGCATGGATGCTTAGAGCCAAGTCTCAAACCTAACTGCTAGGTATTATTTAAGATTATATTTGTCATGAAAGTGAGGCTGCGAGCTGTTGACTCTCCTCTATTTGTTTTAGCTATTGACAAAATTACTGATTCAATCATATTAAGTTAATGTATTTTGCTGCACATTTTTATCTCTGTTTTTAGATTTATTGTACTGTATTTTATTGATATATCAATTGTGATGGAAAGGTTGCATTGAAGCTAATTTATCTTTTTTTTAATGAATGTATTGTCTTATTCCATTTTCTCATTTTACTTATATGTACTTTTAGGGATGATTAACCAAAATAGAGTTGATGATGATGATAATGTTTCTATCTTCAGTAGGATTGTAGGAAATCCAACAGAGCCCCAATCTGTGTTGGTACAGTAGAGATGAATTTCATTGCAATCTGTAATACAGAGGTCCCTGATCCAGCAAGACCCTGTAAGCGCCCTGACTGTAATTAAGCTTGACAAGTTTCCTAGGTGAAACAATTAATAGAAATTCAGTCTCACTTAGTTGCCAGGGAGGCATGATAATTGTGATGTGGTTCTCACTTCCATCATTCTTACCAATTAGAGAACTCCCACACTCACAATGCCCAAGAAAGCAAAGCTGACTGTTGTCAAGAGTTTGTGTTAAAGCAATTATTTCATACTGATGTGCAGTCACTTCTCCTTGTAACAGTGCTGTACTAGAGAGATGATTTTACTATTGCCAAGTGTGTGCAACCCTCTCTGTAGCTTCCTTGTGCTAATCCTCTGTAGAAATGTGTTTGCTACTATCGTCTACTCGATCCTAAGACAACTTCCAAATGTGCACAAGGAAAAGGATGCATAAGTGCCAGTTGAGGGGCAGTGATAACAACAAATGTAAAATGAAGAATATACCCCCCCTCAATAATAATAGTATCCCCACCGCGCTCAATCCAATAACAGTGTACCTCAACCATCACAGACCAGAAGAGAAAAGCCAGTTGACCCGAATGAAGACCACCCTACAAGAAGTGCAATAGACCCATGCATTGTAGGCTATTTTGTAATGATTCATTGAGTTGTACTGTCCCTGGGTAACACATCTTCTCAAATCAAGATGCAGAGAAGTTCAACTCACAAGCTGGCAAATATGTTAGAGCAATGAAACACATGCTTTTTTGGGGCAGGGCAGTGGCTGCCTGTCTTTTCTGCTCCCCATACTGGAAGGGTTCTTTGAAGTAATTGCTCACCACTGAAATAAAGAAATCCTCAGTTACAAGAAGATCTGGCAGCCATGAAGTGCATCAGGAAACCTACTTTAATCTTTTTTTAAAAAAAAGGTAAGTAGAGAATCTGAGGTCATACATTACATTGCTTGTTCCAGTGGACTTGACTATTGGGCACTCTAACAATTGAAAGGCGGGCAGTGCTATCAAGAGGTTTTTATGGGCATTCATTTGGAAATTAAAGCAAATGCTTAGGGGACATCTGCATCTGAGAGATTACTGGCTGATTGCTATGTGATGTTTAAGTTTATAGAGGAAGGTGTGGAATACTTTGAAATCCTGGAATAATACAACAAACCAACATTTCTATCTAAGCTGGTTTTGCATGGTAATGTGGGCATTGCCACTTCTGGTGGGCTCTGCCAATTATGTCAGAAGATAGATAAGGCCCAACCATCACCTACACTTCACCTTCCATTCCAAGTATTTAAGCAATACATGAACAGCTAAAGGGTAAGGTCCATCATGTCTTGTAAGAGAGAGCATAACCTCTCAGAGTAAACCCTAAGAGACTGAGCTTTTGACTAGATAAGAAGATCAATTTCAGACTCTCCTCACAGAAATCTGATGACAAATCACTCTGTAATCGATGGGCTTAACCAAGCCTCCTCCTCAATTGTTCCTGAAGACCCAGGAACCGAAACCTAAATTTCGACTATTTGGGAAACTGACACCTGGCAGTTTCCCAAATAGTCGAAATTTAGGTTTGATAAATGACTACAACCTCTGGGAAGAAACCACCTTAGACAAATGTGCCATGAATACAATCAAGGAAAGCTATCAGCTGGCGCTTTTCTCACTGCACATATATCAATACCAATATCACTGCAAGCCCACTGCCTTCACAAGAAATGGCCATTAATGGAAAAACTGCAATCATTGGAGGGAAAACGTCATCTCATCATGAACCCTCTGCAACATTCTTGCAGGAGTTAACAACATACAGAATGCATCAGGACCCTTTTACTTGATGCTAAAACTCAGGTATTTGAATCGATACATATCACATATATTATTTCGGATGCAGACATTGCAAAAGATGGTCACTCTGACATCAAAAGCAGATGATCTTGTCTTCCTGAACCTGGCTGATATCTACCTCTATGCATCCATTCCCTCGAGTTATCAACAGAATCACAGATTAGCTTCAGTGAAAATTATTATCAACTATGAACATTTCCATCAAAATGAGATCAGTAGGAAGGCTCTTTAATGAGATGTTAGCTCCGTTGATGGACCATCTTCATAATGAGAGCATGGCCTTTCCATATTTGGAGGAGTGGATAATTGCAGCGTAAACTCCATCATTACTTTGGAACCACCCCCCAAAAGGGATGCCACTTCTGCAGAAATACAGTTTCATCATCAACTCGGGGAAATCTTAGCTTAATCGAACCCAGGAATTGAAATTCATTCGAGCATATTTTAGAACAAACTTGAGACACACCTTTCCCCAAGAAGACAGACCACCTGGCCTCAGGTTTTTAATGCAGGACATTCTGGGGCAAGTGAAGACTCCATTGATGTCATGGATCAAGACTCAATGTTCATCCTTCCATGGGTCTGTCTTCTCCTGTACTCCGTATAGATCCATCTACATGCTCACTGGATTTCTCAGAATCAATATTTTAAATGATGGTGCTGGTGTCAAAGGAAATAAGGAGGGACTGGGAATGGAGGAGGGATCTAGTCAATCTCCACATGGGACATGCGCTTTCTGTCCCATCTCCAGTACCTCCATGGATGTCTGCCTTTGTAGTAGTGGTGCAACTCTGAATGAGAGTGTCATTCACGGAATATGGTCAGAGCACACACATTTCTTATCATCAGCAGGAAGGAGAATATGACAGTTCAAGTCTCTTTAAGAATTATTTACATTCATTTAGCGTTTTACAGTACTGGTAAGGCAATACAACACAGCTTCCCTACCATAGAAAAGAAAGGGAGGATTGTTTTCAAACCAGCCCCATGTCTGACTTGGGGTATCAGTCAATCACCCTGTACATATTCCACTTCTTTCCATAATATCTAGAGACATGCAGTAGATCAGGGACTGGAAGTGCAGAGTCCCAATGGTGGGCCAACATTTAAAATAAGAAGGTCATTCTCTTCACACAGTCAAATATCCCTCTCATTCCCATCACTCCTCACCCAAAAAAGAGCTTTCATTTTTTGTATTAATTTAAGAACAAGGCGTCATTTTAAAAATAAATGGTTTAGTAGTCTATAGCAGAGCAAAGGCAGTCATATGGTAAGGTGCCTTTGAATAAAAGTGTTATTATATTGAATGCCATTTACTGAGTGGCAAAGGGGAAAAAATAGGAACAAAAACCATGGACAAGGATTGGAGGCCATTACAACATGTTTAACATTGAGAGTCTGAGGGCGGTATTTGTATATTTTCAAAGTATATAGAGTAGTGGGTGGGCAATATGTAAGAAAGGTGAGTTGGCTGATTGGTTTGGATATGAAGGTGGAGAGTTAAGGGTCTCCTATCATTGCTAATATCTGGAGTGCATGCTTTCTTCCACTGGAGCAGGTAGGGAAAAAAGAGAAAGTGCATGAAGGCACAAGGGGGCTGGGGACTGATAGGTTCTGAAGAGCTCAGCAATGCATAGTTCAAGAGGGCTAGTGCAGGGAGATGCATTCATTAAAATAGTGGGGTCAAGACCATGGATTCATTGCCAGGCGTGTAGCAGTAATAGAGAAACAGAGAGTGATTTTGCTTGGAGAGCAATGCAGCATGGTAACAATAGTTACAGGCAGGTGAGGGAGGGTCTTCGTAGGTTGAGAATAGTGTGTGTTGGACATTTGTGGATTTTCTTGAGGGGGACAAAAGAAAGGGGGTGTTAGACAAAGAGGTAGGCTAGCACAAAAGTCTAATTTGCTAAGCACAAGAGTGGAGATATGTGTTTTAATTGAGCAGAGATTTTCTCTGGCTGAAGTGTCCATAATGAACTCCTAGAGGTGCATGTCACTTTAAAAGAGAACTCCAAGGTTGCAAGCTATGGGTGAGGGGATGAGGTCAGGGTGAATGAGATGGGAGAGGGAAGAGTGTAGTTAGCATTAGAAGCAGAGAGAAAGAAATCTTGGAAGAGTTTAGCATGAGACAGTGTAGAGCTATCCAGTGTAAAATGGTGGATTGGTAGTTATTCATACATTTGGAGATTGCAGGGGTTAAGACATGGACGGTGAAGAATATCTGAGTATCATCAGTACCTCAAGATAGTTAACTATGCTGTCAAAGACTGACAGGCGGACTGGGGACCAACGGAGCCCCGGGAAATAATGTTCAAAGTGGCCCTATATTACACATTTTTGAGGAAGAGCAAGCCTTTTCCTATGATAAGATTTGGAAATAAAGTAGGTTACCAAACAAGAGTCCCAGGGTGCAGGGACCTACCAGGAAATCTCCATAATTCCCTGTAGGACATTCCCCCTGTAGAGAAACCATTTTAGAATTTTAATGTATAGCAAAGCTGAGAGACAGGTCTGTACTATGAGGGTATGTTGGGGTCAGCAGTTGAGTTCTTCAGAAAATGCATGAGTGTTGCTTTTTTGTTACAGGCTTGGAGGATATTAGTTGAGCGAGATAGGTCAAATAAGATGTGAAGGTGAGCATAGATAGCAGTGCAAGTTCCTTAACAATTTGCAGTACAGATGGAACAAATGGATTGCAGAATTCGTTATCATAGCTGAGGATGGGTAGAAGTTAAGTGTGAAAGGTGATTGATAAGTGAGATAGAGAGGAGAGTGAGATAGAGAAGAAATCATTAGCAGAGAGAAGGGGAAATAGTATAGGATTAGGGTCAGGTTAAAGCATGGCCTGGAAGGTCAGGGTAAAGCATGGCCTGGAAGGTCATGGATAGATTGAGATGGTTCCAGTGGAGGGAGGAAACAAGATCAGTGTAATAAGAGAATTTGTGGTGTCGATTTCTGTTGACAGGGTCAGTGAATGAGCTGAAGCTAGAATGGTGAGTTGGAAGGCTTGCAGAATCAGGGCTATCCATACAAGTAGATACATCAGTCTAAATTCATATAGATCTTCCACCTTCACATCAAACCAAAAGCATTTGTAGTTTTATATAAAGTTGAGTTGTCAACATGTATTGGCACACATAACTATCTCCAATTTTTTCACAATTGCTTTGAGTTTGGCCTGTTGGCATCTGCCCTCAAGAGGCAGCGGGAAACCAACACAACATTTTTGACCATCCTAGGAGCATTTAAAGAAGGCTTCTTCCTTACTCCCTCAGCATCTAAAGATATCCTCCTTGCTCAGTTTTTCCACAAGACCCATGACCCTGCCTGGGTCCCTCTCCCAGTCCTTATAGGTCTGATAAAGCACTTTTTGACTTGACCGAGAAAGCAGAAATTAGTTGTGTATCCTTCAAGACACTTTCATTCTTGGAAATTGCATCATCCTGGAGAGTGGGGGTATTAAGAGCCTTCATGTGCCATGAGAGATTTTGAATTTTGGCATTTTGGAAACCAGAGGCACTGGTTTCACATAATGTGTGTTAATTTGATGTGAAGTATTAATACCATAGCATAGATTTGGTAAAGACAAATTGCCAGCATGATATCCAGGAGGCCCTTGATGGGAGGGGATGCAACATCTTCTAGATGCTCATGTAGTTGTACTTACTGTCATGCCTTGGTGGATCCTGATCATTTAGGGAATCCTGGAACATACTTGCCATGTTTGGATCAGACCTTCAAGGGAGAAAGGCATCAACCAGTATTTTAAGCTACTTACTTACGGCAATGATTCCCTTGGCATGTTCTCTAGTCCATATACCAGCCCGAGAGGATACAGGGCAGGTAAAATGGGGGAACTGTTTAATTATTTATTTATAAAAATCACAGGGAAAGCAACCCATTTTTGGCACAAAAACACTTACCAAATGATAACATTGTACCATTGATAACAGAGCGGAGGACAATGGTCCTTTACCATAGGGTGAGAGAATGTGACTTGAAGACGAGGTGTTGCAGGGGAATGTGGAAACATAAACCAGGAATGAGGACAGGACAACTGTCATAGGAAGGGGATGGAGGAGGAAGTATGAATTAAGGATAGAGGGGTGACGGAAAAGTGCTGTATGGTTGTCCATGAAGGGTAGGGAGAGAGGAAAAAAGGATGATGCTGTAGCATAGAGTGCTCGGAAACAAGTTCTTCAGAAAGAAGCAGAGCTTTGAGGTTGAATATAAATAGTGGTAGAGTTGATGTAGCATGGAAAGGGAGAGGAAGAGCATTTCAGAGTATGGAAGTGAGGGGAGAGAGAGAGCAGAAACGAGAGTAAGCACATGGGGCTCAAGTGGTGGCAAGGAGGTGAGCCAAGGATGATTGTATCAAACGAGGAAGAGAGTAATGGAATGAGGTGAGCATATATATGTAGGGTGGGCCGAATCCATGGATAGTTTTGAATATGATGAGATGAAGTGTATACTTAGCCCTTTGTTTCAATGATAGCCAGCCAATCTGGCTACAGGCAGAGGAGATAGATGTAAAGTAAGAAATGTTGAAAAGTGCGTGGACCACAAAGATGAGGACTTTGTCGAGAGGTGAAGAAGGATAGTTTGGAAGGACATAGAGCAGAATGACACAGTATTCACTTCTAGAAAGGACTAAGGAGGAGATTGGCAGCTGTTTAGCAGTATTGAAAGGAAGAAGATGCCAGATTGTTCTGATATTGAAGAGGGGGAGTCTGTCTGCAGTGGCAAATTTGGAGATGAAGAGTAAGAAATTGTGTGATAGGTCAAAGATGATGCCAAGGATCCAAGCAGAAGCAGTGTAAGGGAGGGAGTCAGGAGAAGAAGAGGGGGATAGAAAAAGATATCCTGTTGAGCTGTGAAGCAGAGAACCTCATTCTTAGTGAAATTGAGCATGATCGAGTGAGGCACCATCCAATGTGTGATGTTGGAGGGACAGTTTGAGATGTTTGACAACAGTTCATCAGATAAGGAGTGAAAGGAGAAGATCTGGGTGTCATCGGTGAAGAGTTGATAGGAGCAGCCGTAAGAGGAGATCAGGGTGTGAAGAGCTGAATTATAGAGAGTGATTAGAAGTGGACGAAGGACAGACCCTTGGGGAACTCCAACAGTAAGGGGTTGAAGAGGTAGGTAAGGCTGTTCCAGGACACCTGGAAGTGTCTGGGGTCAAGGCCTGAAGCAAAACAAGCAAGGACCTTATCCCTGATGCCAAGAAGAGATAATGTAGAGAGAAGGTCAGAATGGTCAACACTATGGAAGGCAGCAGGGAGGTCTAGAATAATAAGAATCGTAGAATGCAGAGGTCGGAAGCCAGATTGAAGATGGTCCAGAAGTTGCGAGTATCAAGGGACTTAATGGGTTGATTGAATACTACTCACTCTAAGATTTTGGAATAGTGTGGTAGAAGAGAAACACAGTGAAAGTTGGTAAGAGAGTTAGGATCTAGACGAAGTTTCTTAAGGAGAGCAATGCCAGTAGCTGTCTTAAAGGTGGAGGGAAAAGTGGCATTGGCAAGAGAGGAGATGAAGAGGGAAGCAGACTGTGGCACAACACTGGGAGCTATGAGCTTCACAATGTGTGGCGTCAGTGGATCAGTAGGGGCACAGGAAAGGTTAGCTGAGAGGAGTAGGGCACAAATCTCATCAGGGTTGGTGGCGGCAAAGGAAGACATAGTACTGGGAGAGGAGGGTAGGAGTGATAGAGAAAAGTGAGCAGGAGGAGGGGATACAAGGTAAGTAGCAAAGGTATTGTGAATGGTAAACATTTTTGAAATAAGAAGAGAGCAAGATCATTTGCAGAAAGAGTAGAGGATATAGAGGTGAGTTTAGCAGGTGAGAGAATTGAGTTGGAAGGACTTTGGATGTGCCTAGGTTGGGAGAATTGACACAACATGAGAGAGAGATAGTCACATCTGGCAGAGCCAAGAGTAGTGGAATTGTTTTGAAGAGCAGTGAGATAGAGTGGGATATCAGAGGGATGTCTAGTCCTTTGCCAAGAGCAAAACGTTTTCTGCAAAGTTGTTTTCCGGGTGTGGATGAGAGATGTATTCCAGGTCTGTGGTGGGGAGGATTTAGGATTGAGTGCAGTAATAGGGTTAGTGATAGGAGGAGGGAGCATAACGAGCAGGGTTAAAGTTAGTGAAGGTTTATTCAGTGGTTGGAATGGTGAGTTCAGCATAGGAGGGGGAGAGTGGTGTAGGTCAGAGAGGTAGTCAGGGAGTTTGAAGGAGGAAAACGTACCATTAGTAATAGCTGTAATAGATGGAGAGAGTGAGGAAGAAGCAGGAGGGTCAATTGAGGCAAAGATGATAGAGTGGTCAGAGGGAGAAGGTGTTGTGGAGATACTAGAGGTGGAGAGTTGAGAGCAGGAGAGAGTAAGGTCAAGGGAGTTTCCATTTGAATGGGTTGGCAAGAGTGGACAGAAGAGAACAAGCAGTCAAGTAGAAGAGAGTTAAAGTCAGTGGTTAGAGCAGCAGTGAGAGAGGGGGGATTGAAGTCACCATTGACAATGAGGTGGTGATCAGGAGGGAGAGAGTAATTAGTTGGGAGATGTGTGTGAATATGAAAACAGTCCAACACCAGACCTGCCTGTATTTTTAAATCTTGATCCCGCAGCTTTTGCAGCTTAGAATAGGGGCTGCCTCTTTTTCCTCATCCTAGATAGGTGGCACACCCCCTAAGTCTAGGTTCAGCAACACCACTAAAGAGCCAGTTAGTCACGGTTGGAGGGCTTTACAGGCTATATAATAGCAATTTACTTTGCCTACCCAGCATACTTCACCTGTACTTTTTCTGTGTGAAAATAGTTGTGGAACTACATAGAGGGTAAAAGAAACTGTTTATGGTCCCAATTGTGTATGTGTGTAAGCAGTATGCCTCTCCACCCTCCAACCTGCTGTGTACACTCATCTCCCACTGCCCATTCCCAATACATACAATTAGTCCTATCGAATTTACAATATTTCTTGTAGAGACTGAAGCTAAATAATAAACACAAATAACGGTGTATTCCTATGAAAGGGATGTGCTGATATGTTAATCTGCAGTGTTGTCTACCATTGGCAATTAATTTACAAATCTGTAAGGATTAACGCTGGGCTCATCCACCCAATGAATATTAAAAACAGGCAGATTTTTCAATGTGATCAAAAATGTGCAAATGGTGTCAATTGATGTCATTATATGTCTCACAAATATTCATTAGGATAACATACAAACCAGGCTAATTCCTACTACTTTGTGGAGCAACGAGAACCTCCTTGGTGTGAATATCCAGTGATGTGCTAGACCTAGTTTGAGAGCATAACTTGTGTGAATGTTATTTGAAAACCTTCACAATCTTAATATTCTGTGTTATTCTCATAATTGTCTCTGTTTTGCAAAGTATTAACGAGTTAAAAATATAACTTTTCATATACCTATTGTGGTGAAAAACTCTTTTACAGTATCTTTGTAATTTTTCAATTGTCAAAATGAATGTGATGTATCACCTATTTTCAGGGTGTCACCTATCCTGCATGCCATGGAATGTGGAGTAAATGGGCACCTCCTTTAGAGAGAAGCAGGCTAGTAACTACCTCTTTTTGTGGTGAGTAATTTTAGAACACACTGACATTATTTTGTAGAATGAATATTCCATTAAGACTTTTGATCAGATGGCTCTACTAACATCTTAACACATGTCTTATTTTTTTCTGTTCAGGTTCCTATGCAGGAGCGGTTATTGCAATGCCTTTAGCTGGAATTTTAGTGCAATATACTGGATGGTCTTCTGTATTTTACCTCTATGGTAAGATCTATTAACCTTTTAACAATGTGCATGAATTCAGCATTTTACTATACCTGAACTTGCATTTGGATCAATTTTAAAGGATTTCCTGGGATGTGTGTAAAACTATGAAATAAATACCGTAAATGTTACGAATCCCATTAATAACAAAACATGGCATTAGTTATGCAAGACATAATTGTCTTGTCAAAACATACACTAAAACACTGTATTCACAAAGAATATCAGATGTAATTTACTATCATCAGAAAATCTGTGCAATACCATATCTCCAAACATAGTTCCTTAAATCAAAAATGGATATTCTGATGCACACTACATTAAGTGCCATTGTAATTCACTCTTTGCCAGACAAGGGACTCATTAACATCTTAGAAAATAAAAATAAATGTACAAATGTTCTCCCACTCTCACAAATATTTTGTCATTGTTACTCAACACTTCCCACGCATGTTCAAACATTGCCATTCACCTTTACATCTAACACCCACGTCTATTCTTTGAACTTTACCGTGCAACGTAAATTCGCTCAATAAGAGTTTCTAAGACAATTTGTTTTTTTTTTAGTTAAATAAAGTTGCACATGTGTGTATGCCTTTTCTCCTTCTATATACCTCCTTCATATACCAACATTTCACTGACAAACTCGTCTGATATTAAGTTGCACCTGGTAAGTGGCCCTGTGCATAAGGTACACCAAAATGTACACAAAGCTGACAAAAGATAGTTCTTTTGTGAATCGGCATATGTCCTTTTGTGAATTGTTTGTAGATTACACACTCATTAAATACTGATGTTCCCTGTAGTATGTGACTATCATCTCTGGCAAATATGTATTGAATCGGGTCCTAATTTGGTAATACATATATTTGAGATATATTATTTGAGTTCAAAACTTTATTTAGCACTCCATGTTTCAAAAAGAAAACACGCGAGATGTGGAAAAAGTGACTGTTGTCTGTTAGTTTCAGTTAAATGGGTGTTTAGGAGACTAAAGCATTTCAAAGCAGCGGGTAGCATTCGGATTATGTTAATTTGTTTCATGATGCAGATATGCAGAATTTATGTTAATACTCTGTAGGTTCAGTGGCATTCGTTTTTGAACTGTTTATGCCAATTTAGCTTGTGTGTACCATGTTTAAGAATTAATTTGCATATCATTCGTACCCGACCCAAAAGGTGCTAAAAAGCAAAACGTCTTTGCACAGAATCAGGCTATCAGTGCTGCAGATCAATATAATGCCATATATTAGTTAAAACGTATGGGAAGACGTAACTGGGTATCTCCACTTGTGTAATACATTATTCAATCTGCACTAATATTACATAATTGTACAAATGTAGAAAGCATGGATTCTGTTTTATGTGGTGTCTTCCATTGATTACAGAAACGTGTATGTGTTTCAGTGCCTTCTGAAAGTAAGGTGAAATTCACCATTCAGATATGAGTCAATGAAAATCATGTATACAAAAATCCTTTAAATACTTACTCTCAAAGGCAAGCATAGGCATGATGGATCATGCAAAATGTAAACCCTTAGAATGTCCATGTAGTTCACCAGGTCCAATCTAACTGTTATTCTCTCAACGTTCTATGTAAGATGTTGTACAGGGCTTGAAATAGCACAAAAAAGGCAGGCTAGGGAAAATCGCGGGGCGGCCAATGCTTGGTGTTTGAACTGGGAGGAGTAGCTCAGGTTTATTTGAGAAGGGAGTAGTAACTAAATTAGTGTACATTAAGAGTAGATTTAAATCTATAGTGAGGCCTAGATTCAGTTAAGAAATTAGATGATTCTTTTGGGTCGGTTAGTGGCTCATTTTTTGTGGGTGAGTGTGGGTATGAATTGTGGGTGGAGGGGCACTACACCCATGTGCATTTAGCAGGTGTAGGAGAAGGTCAAAGCCATGAAAATCTAGATGCATTTAGTAGGCATTGATACTTACCAAAGCACTGAGAATCCCTTGTGCATTTCTTGGGGCATAATAGAAGGTTAAAGCACTGAAACTCCCATGTACAATTTGTACTCTTGAGAGAAGCCCATATCACTGGGAAACACAAGTGCTTTTTCTAGGTGTAAGAAAAGGACAAAGCATTTATAACCAGGCCTGCATTTTGTAGGCATAGAAGACAAATTCAATGAGAGCCACATGCACTTATAGGAGGAGCAGAAGAAGGCCGAAGCAGAACCCTGTGTGCATTAAGTATGCACAGGAGAAGGATAACACAGTAAGAATTCCATATGCAGTTGTTTAGGCACATGAGCTGGCCAAAGTACTGAGAATCACACTTCCATATAATTGGGAGAGAAGACCAAAACACTAAGAACCCATACGAATTTAGGTGGTTGTAAAAGCCAAAGCACTGGTGCAATTTGAAGGCAGAGGTTGAGGACAAACCACTAAGAACTCATGAGTATTTAGTAAGTTTAGAAGGCCAAAACAGGAGGACATCCATATTCATTTCGTATGCAGAGAAGGTCAAAGCACATTTAGGCAGTCTGCCTATTGAAGGACAGATGTACACTTAACATGTCCGATTCCTCTGCAGTAGCCAATCGTGATAGGGGAGACTGCATGAGTTGGCAGATGGGTGTACCTATTGCAGGCTTTTTTTATCTTCTGCATAGGAGAAGCTTATATAGTAAGTGGTTTTATACACCAATCAAGCAAATCAATCAGTAGCGAGAGATCTCGTACGCTGCAAAGAACCGGGGCACCTGTCATAAGTCAATCTGGGGCATACAGAAGAAATGTGATTCTGAATGCAGCACTTTTGAACTTGCATCCTGTGCTGGAGGCTGGATTTCAGGAAGAAGACGAGGAAGCAGAGTCCCCAACAAACAAGGCATAAACAGGAGAGGTAATGACGTCAACACAGAAACAAAGAGATGCAGAATAATATTTAAGTCCTGAAAATTCCCCCTTATTTCTTTGGAAACAGACAACCGTGAAGTATATGACAGCGATAATGACCCATCCCCTGATTTAAGAATGAGATACAGTGAGCTCTACGTGGATGATACCACAGATAGCGAGGATGGTGATGCAGAGCAAAAAGGTGCAGACATTGACAAGCCCATGCAATTTTTAATTCTAATCACTGTTCACAGGAAGCACGCTTCAAACACTCCCTAAGTGACATTGAATAGCCTTTTTACATTTAGAATGTCTGGTCCAAATACCCACATACTAGTGGTAGTTATTGTTTGTAGTCAGTCACCACAAAAACACTGGTTCCAAAGTAAACAACACACACAAAGCTCTTACAGAAAAGTGCACTAAGCAAACCCCAAGACAGAGGGAATTTTAGTGTGTGTCTCAACTCTGCAAAAATATGGGGGAGTAAAGTTAATGGCGAAAAAGTAACACACACATATTTCCACCAGTGACATATGCAAACAATTGTCTTGCAAGGCAAGCTGTTTACCAATTCGTGCATCTCTTCCCTGAAGGTTCACGTCAGATGGCATCATCTGTATGCTTGGCAGCAGGAAAGGGAGACAGGGAAACTTCCTACTCCTCAATTGCAGTCAATGGGCACATGCTAAGCTTGATACGGCACCATTATAACAGAGAATCCTGCTGATTCACAGAAATGCACAATCCCTGTCAGGAAATCATCTTTTACTGCACATCCCATGGCACACACATAACGTTGGCAACATATATTCCGTTCTACTACATTTTAGAGAACTGCACCTTCAGGTTGCTCCTTATCTGCATTGGTCCCCAATGGGAAATTCTGAGTAGGCATCTTCATGTAAGTTTCCGTAGTGTCATGTCTCTACAACCACGATATGAAAGCTTTAGGCAATGGGCGTGTGGACATGAGCCTGACATGTTTTTCATGACCATCACTAGGCAGCGGGCTTCCGTATCCAGCACCGCTCATCAGCAAAGCACAGACAGCAGCTGCCTAATGCCATTTGCAAGAAGAACACCTTGTATATGGATGGGTTGGACAGGAGGTTGCACAAGGGAATTAAATGAGGCTGTCGCACATTGTCTCACTCGGTGTGGTTTACATGTGGGCTTTGTATAATGTTGAAACAGCGCTCAGACTAATTGAAAACACGTCTGGCCTTCTTTATCTATGTATTCCATCTTGTGGTGACCCACTTTATAGAACAGTACTCACCACTAAATGAGATGGTATGTTTATGGCCCAGAAGAACTGCACCTGCTTTATTTGCCCGTGCTGTGCCTAGAATATGGTAGCAATCCTGCCATCAGAATACCACCTTCCTTACAAAAGCAGATAAACACAATGTTGACTCTCTGGAATTCAATCATCCATTTAGAGGCATGTCCATGAATAAAGTGCAATAGGGTGACAGACTACTGCAATATCCAAAGCAGAAAACTGAAGGGGGGTCCTACGTAACAGGACATATATGACATGTTGAACAATGTTTGTTTTTTATTGCAGTCTTCTCAATAGGCCACCCAATGGCCTGTCTACTATGTCACTCAGCAAGGTACTGCTGTAGGTCTATCTGTTGGAATTTTAACATAATACACAAGCATTACTTAATTGGCAATGCAGAAGCAGGGAATCCTTCTATGACATATAACAAGATGCCCATTTCTAAACAGCATGTTGATAACAATTAGAAAAATGCATGAGGATGCAGTTTAAATAGGTTGTTCTAGCCATTATTATGGGTGTATTAAAAAGACATTTTAAACACTAAATGGAACAAGAAGAATGAGTCAAAGGCCAGAGATCATATATTCAGTGTGAGATTCTACCCATGCAAATATGTACCCAGTTTTGCTCAATATCTTGTATGCCTGCTCCCCTAGCAGGGCGGCGAACAAACTCTTTATATCCCCTACAGCTAGTCTGATGACTGCTGTCTGCTTTTCAAGGGCATCGATCCATGTGTAATCTCCCACAGTGAGGAAGGGCAAGGTGTGCATTAAATATTTCCTCAATCCATGTGGGGCTAGGGCAGATAATGAGGTTGGCCCAGTCCCCTTTGTAGCAAAGAGAACTGGGTTCCCTGCTGATTATGCTTGGAGGCCCTCACTCGCTTTGTACTTTTGGCTGGGGCCATTCAGCCGGACTACAAAAAAAGTCTGTGGCTCTAGGGTGTTGTGAGGCCTCAGTATCCCACTCTTCACTGTCTTCCCCCTGGCTTCCCCTGGATTCCTTCTACCTTTAATATATCCCTGTCTGACATACCCCTCTCACTGCCCATGATTTGTACTTCCTCACTTGCGCACCACAATGATGTCTCACTGGGGGTGGTCTGAGCTACTGAGATTTGGGGCTAGTTGAGAACTTTGCCATTGATACTAAAGAGGATCCGTCCCACTCTCCATTCGTCACTAACTATAGGCATGCTCTGCCCCTCCTCTTCACCGTTTGCCTGTTCTTTTCGTACTCTGCTTTTTGTAATGCTGCCTCCACCTGCTTGCGAGCATTGTTCTCAATTGCAAAAATTGTCTGATCTTTGCTGGTGCCCCCAGGCTTTCCTGATGTCCCTTTCCCGTTCTCCATGGAAGTAGAAAAGTGGGGGTTGGTTTATCCTACAAAATGCTGTAAGTGATACGATCCGTATGGGGTGGTGGGGCGGTAGATGTTTTGCTAACCTGAGTAGATCCTTCCCCACCATTATCAAAATCACCTTCTTCGTCCACAAACATTGTCCATAATCAAGTATGCTCTGTCTATTTTTCAACTGTTTCCCTTTATCGGTTGGAAGTAAATGTGTGTGCTAATACATTCTTGTCATGGGTGCCCTCTTCACGCCATGGTTTAAACAATTTGCCCACAGTTCCCCAAACTCACTCTTTATGGTACTTCAAAATCTTTTCCTTATATTGTGGTAGAGCTGTCCGCATATGCTCCAATTGAGCTCAAAAGAAAGTCTATTGGGACCGACCCAATGGCCTTTCCTTCAAGCAAGTGCCTGATAGCAGATCAACTTTTTCACACAACTACTAACGACATTTAACAAGAAACACCATCATAAACACAATTAAAAAACCCATATCTGACACCATACACCCTCCTCTAGAGAGCTGCTAACAATATTTATCAACAAGCACCTTTCACATGTATCCTATTGCGATCAACACCTAACAACAAACACCTTCTTTACACAGTGATCAATAAAACGTGCAACACAACACATCTTTTTACACAATGATGTAAATCCTTCCTCTCTCCCTTTAACTCAAGACAAGGGTATTTAAACCTTCTCACAATCCTTTCCCTGGAACTGAGGGATATCCCACACTATGTTGTCTTTCCCTGCTGAGGAGGAGCTTCACCACAATAATTTCTTACTACACAACGCTGTCTTTCCCTGCTATAGGGGAGATTCCCCACACTACTTCATCACTACACCGTGTTATTTTTCCCCTTTAGGGAAAGCTTTACCTCAATAATTTGTCAATACACATGCAATATTATACAACATTGTTTTTCCCTTTACAAGGAGTTTCCCCACAATACTTCAGCAATTTCTAAGCAATAGCAATTTCACAAGCAATTCAAAATATCAAGAACACTGGGCCTAATCACGAGGTGGGTGGTACCCTGGTGGTAAATATGTTGAGATACTGCCCTATGCAATTAGCGCTACCACAACTTGATCTGGCCTATTAGCGCCAGATCACAAGTTACGGCATCGCTGTAAATTCCCATTTTTCCAGAGTCCATAGGACTCTCTGGGTAATTTTCGGCACTATTAGTGCAGCGTTAATTGCACCACGCTAATACCACCAGCAATAGACAGAAAGTCAGTGCATTCTTCCGAGCTCAAAGCTGGAGGTGAGTGCTCCGACCTTCCAAGAAACTGGGGATTGGTCAGAGCGATAATGCAGCGATAATAGCGTTACCACTGCATTTTTACTGCTCTGTCCAACTCATGATGAGGCGCAGTGTATTTTATACAAGTCATGCACCCAACTTACTATGGGCCTCATTACGAGTGTGGCTGTCCGAAATGAAGGGTGCCGGTAGCCACGTACTGGCACCCATTCCGGACCGCCACACTACAAGTCTGAGAACGGGGGCCTGCACCCGCCCACAGAGTTTTCATGAAAGCACCGGCACCATTAGCAACAGTACCAGTGCTTCCATCTCTTCACTCCCACAGAGTCCTATAGGCCTCCATGTGAATGGGGATAAACATTTTCCAGCGCCTCATCTCCAGATCTACGGGGACTTGTAATGTCCCTGTGGCATCTGGAAGTCAGGCACCGGCAAAGTGTTGCAAGTCCAGCGGCAAACTGCCAGAAGCACCAGTGGGTTACTGCCAGACTCTTAATGAGGCTCTTTGTGTCCTCTAAGTCTGCCCAATGCTGCACCCCTGTCAACAGCTTACACCGTCCTGGCCTGGCACCCCCAAGCCAGAAACCAGGCAGAACTCTAGAGAAACACTGCATCTGCTCACCTCTCTTTGTGTGCGCACAAAATGATTTCAGTAGGCAGGTGCCGTGACCCAGGACATGTGGCGGGGAACCCTAGCACTCTCTGGGGGGCACTAGAGATCACACTTGGTCACCACTTTGCAGACCCTGAAGAAAATCCAAACAATGAGGAGTGGTCCTGAACTGTACTGCAATGCAAAATAAGGACTGGGCAGTCAGTCAGTTTTGTGAGACCGAAAAGCAGAGAACTCGCCCGTCGACATCAGACAAAAATGGCATGAAACACAAAGAATATTTGTCTTAACTGGAGCCACCATTGTAAACCAGTCTAGCCATGTTTTAACACTTATCAAGTTTGCTTTATCCTTGATGTCAATTAAATAGTAACAAATGCTATGCCACAGTATGACAGTAAATGCACACTAGCACTATAGGCCAAGCTAGGTATGTAATAATACTTACCATGTTTGCTTGATGCCAAGTCAAAAATGTTATACCACATTAAAAAAGTAAATGTAGACTACCACTACTAATGCAGGTCAGTCTAGCCATGTAATATCTCTTACATGTATATCTCTGGCCCAGGGCCCTCTGGCCAATCTCCTCCTTTTTAATAGATGCTTCCTGTGTCTTATCAACTACGTTTCTTCTCCTGCTTTCCCTACTTACCCCTCTCTGGATCCTCTGCCACCTCTCCGGCACCCTCTGCTGCTTCTCTGGCTACCCTGTTGCCTCCTTTCTCAGCTACCTATCTGGCACTCTCTTCTTCCTCTCTGACTACCCTGCCTTCTCTTCCTTCCTCCTCTGCCCATCCTCGGGCATGACCAACACTTTCACAGGGTGCACCTCTGGCCTGTACCAATCCACAGAAGTCCTTTAAAGGTGGCAACCTGTTCCACATTGAAACTCTCACCTCTCGCTCTGCTGTCAAACACTCATCTGACATCTGCCGTCTACTGCAAGAGCTTGATTTGGATATACTCGGTCTCAGAGACTTGGTTCACGAGGCCATCTCTGTCACGAGTTTTGAGACTCTCCTTCCTGATGGCTACAAGATACTCTCCGAACCCAGAATTAACCATCCTGGTGGGGGTGTATCCTTGATTTTCCCAGAGTGGATCCATGATTCTGTCAATCCTATGCAGGACTACTCCTCCTTTGAATGCCTGGTCTGCAGGTTCTCTATCTCTTCTGGCCTCTCTCTCACTGTGGCCACTATCTACAGTCCACCTGGCCAGGTCGCCCTCTTCCACTCTGAGTGGGCTGACCTTTCCTCCTCCCTGCTTGCCTATACCTCTCAACTACTCCTCTGCGGAGACCTGACCATCCACTTGGATGCCACCAACCCCTCCTCGGGGCTCTTCGACAACCTCTGCGACTCTCTCTCTATATTCTTCCCTCTGGCCTGACTCAATCTGCAGGGCACACCCTGGATGTTCTGATCTCCTCAGACCCCCACCTCTCTAACCATCTCACCACTCCCCTCGCTTGGAGTGCCGCTTCCTCCTCTCCTCCCACCTCTCTTACTTCTCAGGTCAAGCCTTCCTGATCACTGCCACCTACCTTCTCAGTCACCTGACCCATGAAGTGTGTGTCAGTGGAGGATTTTGCCACTACTTTCTCTCCTCCTCCTGCACCGTTGGCTAACTCACACTCTGACACAGCCCACTCTAACCTTCATCTCTCTATCTATAACACTCTTGATGTACTTGCCCCTGTAATGAGGATCCATTTAAAACCCACTTCCACGTGCAACTCTTGGTATGATTCTGACGTTGCTATCCTTAAATGCAAGTGTAGGGTGGCTGAGAGGAAGTGGAGGGCTTCAGGTGCACCCTCTGACAAACTGGCCTGCGGACTGCTCCAAAGACAGTACAGACTCCCTGTCCTCTCTATGACGAGAGCCTACATCCAAGCCTGTGTCTCTGTGGCATCTAACAACTCGGATGAACATTTACAAATCTGCTCCTGTTCCCTCCCAGGCCCCCTGCACGGCCCTGGCTTTTCATTTCACCACTAAAGCTCAGGACAACCGGTCCACTCTCTCTTCCTCAACATCCTCTTCCTCCTCCTCTGCCCCCTCTGGCCCGTCTTCAGCTGCTTCCCCTTCTCCTTTCCCCTCCTTTCCCCTGTTCATCCACAACAATGTTTCTAGACAAGTCCGATCTATGAAAGTCTCATCAGCAGGTTCTCCCTGCTCATCCAAAACCATCCAGGACCACATCAACACCCTGGCTCAAGCCTTGTCCAGTTTCTGCAACCACTCCTTTGCCACTGGAACATCCCCACACCCCTTTAGCACTCCCTTGTGAAGCCCTCTGCAGATTCCTTTCTCTCCATTCTAACTAGCGCCCGATCGCCATCACTCCTTTCCTGGGCAAACTCCTGGAAAAGATGGCCATCTCCTGGCTAAATCTGCATAGTGAATCTGTTGGTTGTCTCCACAACAACAAATCTGGCTTCAGAGCTGCAAGAAGCACAGAAACTGCTCTCCTGAACACCCGTGAAGAATTGCTATCTAATCCTGACTCTAATCTTCATAAGTACTCATTCTCCTCAATCTATTCTCTGCTTTTGACATGGTCAACCATGCCATCCTACTCAATTGCCTCAGTGATAACCTGTGTATCACTGGTCAGGCCCTGTCCTGGTTGACCTCCTTTCTCACTGACCGACCCTCTGAGGTCCAACTGGCGTCTTTCCTCTCTTCTATCTCTCTCTCTACTGTGGTGTTCCCAAGAGGTCTAACCTTTCTCAGTGGCTATTCAAACACTACCTGGCACCTCTGGCCAACTGCAATGCTACATTCTGTTCTAACTGTCAGTGTTATGCGGATGACACCCAGCTCTCCTTTAGGCTCCCGTCAGCCAGCTTTGCACCTTCTCTCATACCAGACTGTCTGGCCGCAATAAAGGAATGGTGTGCTGCCAATGATCTCTGCTTTTCTGCCAGTACGATTAAGATCCTCCTCACCTGCTCTCTCCTTTCCTGTCTCTCTCTGGCCGCCCACCCTGGTTCTACTTTGTGCTCCTTCCTGTGAGACTAAGAACCTTGGTGTCATGTTTAACTCCACCCTCTTCTTCTCCCCTCACATCTCTGACATCTCTATGAAGTCACACTTTCAGCTGCACCTCCTCAGAGGTATTCTACCTTTTCTCACTTTCCCCCAGAAGCTCACTGTCTCTAGAGGCCTGGTCCTCTCCAGGCTGGATTATTGAAACAGCCTCTTTCTAAATCTGCCTGTCTCTACACTTCGACCTTAACAACTCATCCAGAACAGGACTTCAAGGGATCATATCTCTATTGCTCTCAAATCTCTGCCATGGCTCCCTGTGGCTACAAGGATCAAATTCAAGACCCTCTGCATCATCCACAAGGCTTTCTGGGGCCTGAGACCACACTACTTCCAACGTTCTCTTCCTAAACATCTTCCTTATCGAGCTCTCCCATCATCCACCTCCAATTCTCTGAGGGTCAGACGTTTTTACAAGCAGAGAATGGGGGGCAGATCTCTTTCCTCGTCTGAGGCCTCCCTCTGGAACAGCTTCCCTGCCTCTCTCAAACTTGAGCAGAACCACCTCTGGTCCTGGAAGCAACTCAAGACCTTCCTTTTTGCTTACGCTTTCTCTATTCATCTGCCCTGCTAATGTTCCTGATATCTATGCACACTGGTCACCTGGCCAGCCCTGAACTCGGGCCTAGGCTCCTGCGTGTCCAGTTACCCTTGCGCTGCCTCTGGGCTCCCTCAGCATTTAAGGGTCTGTATCTGTAACCCTACAGTCCCTTCTTTTTGCACTTAAGAGCCACCCTCTGGCAGCACTTATTGAGTCACCTGCACTTCTCCTTGGCCCCTGCTCTGTCTTGGGACTTCTCCCCTCCCCTCTTCCCCGCACTTGCATGATCTGAATGGCACAAGTCCTAGTAAGATCGTTGTATGTCCTCCTTCTGTTTCCCGCTCCTTGCCTTGTCACATCTAGAAACACTTATGTACAGGTGCATTTTAAATGACTTATCATATCATATCATACCATATCATATCATATCATATCATACCATATCATACATTTTTATTTTTCCAATGATGGCAAGTAAAAAATGTCCTCCCACGTTAAGAAAGTATTTTTACATGGAAAAGTAGTGGCAGTCTGCATATACTTCCTAATGTGGCATGGAACATTTTACTTGGCATCAAGGATAAAGAAAACATAACTGTTATTATGCAGCTAGATTGATCTATATTCAATTTAGGATTCATTTCACCTTGCTGCACAGCAGCGAGACAAACACAGAACACTCAGTGAGTACACAGTGGCCCCCCAAATCCTGCTCACAGCGGGATAATTTCTGTCTTCCGTATCTGTTATGCCTGCCAGACTCAGAGTATACAATTCCCTTTATCTGGGTTTACAAATGACAACCACAGACCAATGTACCTGGTAAGCCGATGTTCCACTCCCTTTAATAAACATGGCTTCCCCTCCCTGATCCGTTCTGATTTCCCTCGTTCTGCTACATTTGTCCTATCTGTTCCACCCTTTCCAGTTTTGAGTTACACATCCAAATTTATGTCGATATATAGTCCTAGCAAACTTTGACAGGAATTTGGAAGTACCCCTTATGACAGAATCATATATTCTTAAGCCAAACATGTACCATGTATAAGTTAAACAATATAAAAAATAAGATAAACTAAACTCTGTGATGATGTGTCAAACACTTCATGTAGTTAGTAATTACATAGAATTCTTCCTGTCTACAAAACACAGACAGACACTGTTATGGCTGGTCCATTGCATTTTGGATCAAATAAATCCATACTCAGTGAAACATTCTGCCTGCATCTATTCAATCATATTCAGTAAACCAATGAATCTGAAATGTGTGATTACTTATCCTCAAGTAAGTTAGGTCAGTCTATCTAAATAATAACACTACGGTTTTTGTCATGCACATACAGGTATCACCCACTTTAATTTTTGGCAAACACAGTGCCAAGGTGGGAAAAACAACACCACCAGAAGACTTGGTCCACTTTGCCGATTCTAAACCCTGATGGAATACTTCAAACTATATATTCCAGTGAAAATAATCCAGGACTAAGAGTAAGTAGTACTGCAACAAGGAGGCCCTCAACGTGTGCCCTGAAGAAGCACCAACAATGTTCTAGTTGCCATCCAGATGCCAAAGACACTCTTCACATAAAAAAGGGGAGTAGAGAACAGGTTAGAGAGAATAAGTAGTAGCAGGAGTGGGAGCAGATGACGTGGAGGTAGTAGAAAGAGGGAACTGAAGAATAACTGAAGTTGCGAAAGATGGAAAAGAAGAGAATAACGCTGCAGTATTAAAAGAGAAGAAGAAGCAGACCCAAATGCTCCCCAAATACAGAAACTGGCGGGGAGCACTGTCACAGTCCAAGAGACGGCAGAAACCAGGGCTTTGGTCAGTGGTGTCCCACCGTCTTTTTAAGCTGCTGCAGGTGTGCACAGACTGTACATCTGAGCACAAATGCAAAACCGTTTGTACGCAGCTATACTGCGAGGGCTACTCCGCTGCCTCATGTTATAACCCAAAACTCCCCAATAGGGTTAAAAGGGCTCAACCACACAGCTTTTTGCACATGGTGCGTGCTCCACGGAGAGGGCACAGTGAACTGTACCAACTGCGAAAAAACAGCCGAGAAAACCACAAGAGAGGATGGCAGGGGACAAGGTACACCAGCGTACTCTGAGAAAAAACCTGGCTGAAAGGGGAAGTCCCAAAATGCCACAGGAAGGAGTCAACAGTCAGCTGAAGCTGGCTGGTTTCGATTCGGCTCCACAATTTTTACGGTTGAGGGTGAGCCGGGCGGAGACACGAGAGGAGGTCTTGAGAGGAACCCAGTGAAACAACATTTCTCCTAACTCACCAAGACTGACAGCAATATCGCGGCAAGTCGTGAAAGTGGGGACTGAAGACCGGAGCATTCAGCATCGTATTCAAGCAACGCAAGTAATATAAACAAGTGGCAAGCAGAAAATAGCTAACTGCCGACGTGAAGTGGAGATCGAAACCCCGGGCTGGAGTGTACATTTTTTAAATAACCATTTTTCCTTGTTCCATTAATTCAGGAAAACTAACGTTGACATAACATTGTTAATACTTGACAGGAGAATATACCAAGTCTGCTAGACACTAGGACAACCACAATAGATCATTTATACTCACATAACTGTCAGTAAAGGAAAGACCAGGGAATGTGGATTGTCCTCCCTGGCATTGTAAGATCTGCTTCATAGGGAAGTCAATCACTTCACAAATAGTGGAAACCCCAACAAGTGAGAGAGTCTTGCTTGTGACTTTGTGTAACTTTGTTTTGAGACACTTGTGGGTGCTTTGCTCTACACTCCAGGAAATTATGCACAGGGAACTGAGGAAGGCTGCAGGAAAGCAATGGAAGGACATTTTGTTTTCTCCTTACTGTAGTTTTGAAGCATTTAGAGTGTGAGGGTCAGATTAGGGTTTGACACAGGACAGTGGACATCATTTTGTCAATTCTGACAAGAACTGTCTCCTTAGTTAGTTGTGTTGACATAGGTAAACCACTCATAGAGTTAGGGCTAGTTGTTTCATCCCCTTTTATTATTTAAATAAAAGCATTGTGGAACAAGCAAAACTATGTCTGTCGCCTTACTCCGTCCCGTTTCACATTTTCTTTTTTCTTGATGCATAGTAACTGTGCATATAGGCTAAAGCAAATATAATTATTATTTCATGGCAAGACTGGAATACAATATATGTAGGCTAGTTTATCCACATAGGGCTTGATTGACTCTATATGCACAGTAATTGTGCATCAAGGATAAAGCAAAGATAAGTGTGATTATATGGCTAGAATGACCTACATTTAATGTAGGACAGTCTGCCACATTATAAGACTCATCATGCTTGCTTTACCTTTGATACACAGAAATTGTGCATCAAGGGCCAAGTAAACCTAACATTCAATGTAGGCCATCCAGTCATGTAATAACACTTCTCCTACCATTTAAGCTTTACCATTGATGCACGTTACTGTGCATAAAAGTTAAAGCAGCAAGAATGCCGTACCTTGAGCAGTGCTCACCACTAATTGTAGGGGTGGTGGTTGACTCACACACACAAATGCACACACCTTCACCTGTGCATTCATACATCATTCATATACCTCCTTGCATGTACTCATTCATAGAAACAAGCACCAAAATACATGCATCCATAAATACACATTGCATTAAAAACACTTACCTTAGCTGCATGCACTCGCCACATGAACAAACGCTGTCACAGGGAGGCCTGTGTGGCCCTCCTCGCCTCTCTGCAATGTAAACACACTGACTGACAGTAAAGGACTCCTCTCATGTCAATCAGCGAGTCTATGCTGCTGGCATAATAATGAGAGGTGACCTACTGTCCTACTTCCTCCCATTATTATGTGCTAAATTTGTTGCAGAGCCAAATGGGCTCCTCAACAAATAAACACAAACATACATAGTGGGAAAGTGCCCCTGGTCAGAGGCAGACAGCACAGTCCCCCAGGGAAATAAAGCACACAGAGACTTGCTGCGTGACAATCAGGACAGGCGGCATCCTGACACTCAAGAGACAGGGCAGCACACCCCATCCATAGTGGCTGGCCACAACTGGTGACTCCTGCTTGTGTTGCCTGCCCACAGCCCTTTTGCAGCATGTCCCACTCAAAATTTGTTGCAAATTCCCTTAGCCGTTCCTCCTTTTCTAACAGGTTTTATAAAGACCACCCTGTTGCCATGTAATGATGTGGAAAAGTCTGCAGGTTTAGGTAAGACTTATTATTAAGTATTCCAAAACTCACTAAGAAAAGGGCAAATCCGCCAGTGTCCTCTACCCAAGTCAGTTCATAACTGTAACTTTAAGAATGTCAGGCAGCATTCTGACTTGCCTGTATGCTATCGTGAAGTTGTAGGCAAAGAATATTGACAACATGTACAAAAAAATGTTCCCATGATATTCACTGAAATATTGTTCCAAAGCTTTGGGCCAAGCCACTTCAAAAAGGCATCACAAGTTTGCTCTTGCTTGTTTACTGATAATAAACTCTCACTTGCTACTGCAGGTCTGGCCGAGTTTATGGTCATTTATCTCTCCAGTAGCAAGCTGGAAGCTATTAGTCATGTGATGGTGTGAATTATTTCGAATTGACCATCATTTCCCTCACCCCCAATACACATGTTGGGGAGTGAGGATGATCGTTCCAGGCCCTCAAGATATTTTGCACAATTAGACCCACCTTGGTAAATGCACCTTTTGTCCATAAAGCAGGTTTATTGTACGGATGGACGGGAGGGGGATTAAATGATATCTAATAGTCACACTAACCCTGGTCTCCCAGAACCACTCAAATTACACACATTGTGCCTGATTCATGTAATTATTTGCGTGAAAAACACAGATGTGCGCGCCTTTCTGAATGAAAATCCCTGTTTGAAGTATGGGGATTTTCGGGCAGAAAGACGCGCAAATCTGCATTATTCTCACAAATAATTCCATGAATCAGGCTGATTATATACAGTTTGCAACAGTTAATATGCTCCCCCAGATACTGTTACAAAGGCACACCTCAAACATGATTGGTTGCCCTGTACAAGAAATCTAAAACCCACACAGTTCATTGGACACAGACATTATAAAACAATCCCATAAAAACGTATAATTACAAGGTTTACATTTCCAACACACCCCTTCCCAAAAACCTCTCCATATTTGGTCGCAGCCTTGCCTCTTAGTTACAAAACAACAGCATTCCAATTAATGACACAGACAGACTTGCCCCAAAATACCTTGGGACATGAATATGAGAGAAAGACACATACATTCCCTTTTGACCTATTCATGTTTGCTAATCGCATTGCCCAAATCTGTCCGGTGTCTTATTTGTATGACTTCTACGTGACTGACCTTTCCTTTTCGCATGAGTTCCGCCCACTCTCTGATAACACAATCGCCCTCCTGAAATGTATACTACTGATCTCTGCAAGTACCCTGGGAGAAGCCATCTGTTCCAAACAACCCTGTGAGTTCACAAAATGCCTATCCCTTACAACAATGAGCTCTCCTGTTTACCAAAGATAATTTCTTCCCTTCGCCCTCCAGCACTTGATCCATCGACAAACTGAACACAGCCACTCCGTTGACCAACTTACAAAACCTGTTCCATGACTTCCGACAGGACCTTTGCAAGCATTTGCCACAATTACAAAAACACCCTTCTAATTAATCCACAATATGAAGACCCATGATAAACAGAGCAACCACACCTCATATATTTCACATCTTTTACTAAATTCAAAAAATACTTCCCATACATGTATACCATTATGTGTGCATTTTATACTTATTATGATCTCCTCTAATAACCGCCATTCATACAGCTAAACTCTACGTGCACATATTGATCTCTGCTTCATCTGAGTGTGGAGTGGCCCCTCCGTGTGACAATGTTTCATTGTTATGTTTCTGTGCACATGCAAATCTACAAATGTATCCCCTCTACAGAAAATAACACAAAGTAACCTAAATGTAACACTTATCCCATTTACCATAAATCATGTAATATTTGTAGCAATTTGTGTAAGTGACAGAAATTATGATGATGATGTGTGTCCCCCCCAGTCAGTGGTATGGCGCGAAGTTTGAACTTTTCCAATTTCCCAAATGAACTGTAATGAAGGCATGGTATCAAACAGTAAGACAGACACAATTGATCATAGTTCAAAGGTGTTTATTGAACTTCAATTGGGTTTGAAAAACTTCTATCTAATCCTAAATCTAAAGATGGGAGTGAGCTACAACCATCACATAATACTAATGCAGTCCTAGTGGTGTCTTGTCAAAATACAAGGGCCTATGCTAATACACCTATTACCAAACCTTACTTCTAAATACAAATGATGTGGGAAACAATGCTATACAAAAGAAAAGTGTTCAAAAAATGATATGTCAGGATATTCAGGCCATTGGCTTCCCTTCCCCAAATTTTCAGCATGGGACAAGGCTGAACACTCAAGCTTACCACAACCTCTGGCTTGTCTAGCACAAGAATGCAGTTCAAAACGTTTACATCGGGCCTTCTGTGCCAAAGTCTCTTTGCCATTCAAAGTCTGTCATTTTAGAGGGCCTGATGCAACACGACAAACATCAAAGTTCCTTTCTGCTTAGGATTTCACACATACAAATTCTCAGATGATTTTCTGTTCACCCTGGGTCCCCCTCTGCCGGGCTCAGACCCACTTTAACACAAAACCTTCAATTGGTCTCCCTCTGAGGGGCTCGGACCAAATTAATCTACTGTTATTACTTCTCATCTGGATACCTATGGCAGCAAGATAGTACAGGCAAGGTTGTTATGCCACACATACCCTTGCCAATTGCTTTTGACCAGTTGCACTATCCTGCACACTTGTCAAAACAACACACTGCTGCAGACATACACCCTAACCCTTGTCCCGCCCTACTGGGCCATTCAAAGAGCTCCATATCGACTACACGGATATGGGTGAGCAGTGCAATGGGTTAAGGTGTTTGATAGTTGTGGTGTGTCCTTGTTCACGGTGGGTTGAGGCTGGTGCTTGTGCATATCCTGATGCTAAATGTTGTGCCAAATCTTTAGTGAGGAAGGTGTTTTGTCGGTCGAGCGTCTGCAATGTCTTGTGATCTGAAAATGGCACCCATTTCTTTAATGAGCTATTCAAGGAGATTACAGCGTTACTGGGCATAAAGCATTGGATGTGCACAATTTACCACCCACAGGGCAATGGGGTTGAAGAATGGATAAATGGACTGATGAAGAGCAAACCTTCGAAGCTATGCACAATGCAAAAAAAATAATTGGATGCACTGTTTGCTCCTGGCATTGTTCAGTATGCACACACAGCCCTGCAAGGATCACCAATGATTGCCTCATCAGGTAGTAAGAGGACAGCGAATGAACATGCCCCTACCTCCCGACAGAAAAGAATCAGGTGCTCAAAGGGCTGTGTCTGTTCTAGGGGATGAGTTCAGTGATTATCCTTCTGCCTTAACAAAAGCCATAAAATATCTCTCTCAACAGATAGCACCACCACAGCCTGAAGACACACCAATGCTGCATATAGCTCAGTGACATCCCCATTACTACATCTGTTCCCAGGAGATTGCGTGTTTGTCAAGAACTTCGTCCGCATATGGAGTGAGCCTAGATACAACAGTACTTACTCGGTTGTCTATGCCACTCCTCTAGTGGTAAAGCTTAAGGATCTGCAGTATTGGATTCACCTTTTGGATGTCCATAAAGCACCCAATACGGCACCCTCTGCACAAGAGATCGAGGAGTAAATACTATGATAAGAAATTATATGCCAAATTAACAAGTATTAGGTGTGCATATGCATATACCCAGTGATAAGAAAAGATTGTTGTGTTACTGCTTATAACAACAACTTTTATCCTACATTACTCCTATTGTGTTTAAGATACTTGTATATACCTTTATTGTATCAATGCTGCTATACACAATTTGCATTTTATTTTTCAATATCTTTCCTCTCCTCTCCACTACTCTACATCTTCCCCATCCTCCTTTTATTATCTTTTTCCATCTGATTTATCATGATAAAAATACAGGTATCTGTAGATACGCCTGATGAGTGCCCACAACCTCCTCTTTGTGAACACTATGTTACAAATGCATTTTTTCCTTTATACTTGTGTAACACGTTGTGTAGTTGGATTATTTATCGTTAACTAGGTTTGCGTTAGGCATATATTTGTGGTGTAGTTTTATATGGGGAGGTCATATAAAAGGGGGGGGGCAAGGAAATGTCCAAGGAAATGTTATTATTTCATGATCACTGAATGCCAATATTCTTGCATCACGGAAACTACATGTGTCAGTATCGAATGGTACAGGGAACAATGACACCACTGGTACTAATGTCAATACATCTCAGAAAGAGATAACACATTTTAATAAACTTGCCATGACATTATTTTTTCCAAATATATTTCATGACATAATCGCAAATGCAAGTACATTTAAACTTTTTAAAAGGCAAGCAAAAAGAAATAACTATGACAAGTATCCAGGACTAGGGTTAGATGTGATAGAGTATGTGCATCACCCAGAGTCAGGTAGTAGCTGGTATGCAGCCATGAGCTCAGTGGGGAAAAAGAGGGTTAATGGGAGTTATTAAATCTGTTCCTTGATATGACACATGTCTGGGGCCCCCAAGGTATTAATGCCACAAGAGGTTCCACTCTTGGAGGCCCAATGTTTGGTACATCTTACATTGTCAAGACTACAAAATAATTTTCAGGCACATAGCATACAACTCATCCTAATGGATCCTGACAATCAACAATTTGTTAATGAAATCTCAAAAGCCTACAGTATTTGCAGAGGCCATATATGAAGTTGGAAGGTGTAAAGTTTGTTGCAAACAGATGGCAAGAGACTACAATGAGCTGCACAGCAGGAGGCCTCGTGGGATTCAGAGACGAAGTTGTGCAGAAGGTGAATGCTGTACGCTGAGACTATTGGAATGAGCATGTGGCATAACTCACATGGATTGAGGTGATGGAAAAACCTGTGAAAGTGCAAAAGCAAGAAGAATATGAACTGTGCTTTTACAACGAACGAAGCATCTTTGTGGGGGCCTACAGCAAGTGCAACAAGATATTATACACTCCAGACCTCAAAAAAAGGATAGCTGCAGTAATGGACAATTATTGGATTTGTGGCCAGCATGAGTATCTGCACCTCCCACCTCTATGGAGGGGTACTTGCTGGATGGCCTCATTGCATCCTTGTGGTCCTTGAGGAGCACTTACTAGTGGGACCAGGTGGGCTCTGCACCAAAAACAGAACCTGTGGTCAATGTCCCTACCACAGTTCTGCCACAGTGGCCTGTATTTCGTATTCTACCAGAGAAAGAAAAGAAAGAAAAGTTGCAGAGAAGGAGAATATCCAATTAACTATAATTAAAGAAATATCAGACCAGTGCAGATTGTATGGCAAGGAATAGACTTTATTTGCATCACTGTTACTGCCAGGAGTGCAAGCAGCTGCCAATGCCAAATGGCTCCAAATTGTCTGCTAAGAGGTGATACAGTTGGCAAATGACACGGGGCAGGGACTCAATGCCATACAAATGGAGATCCAGGCAATTGGGCTGATGATTTTGCAGAAGCATTATGTTTTGGACTTGCTTACTGCAATGGAAGGTGGGGTTTGCAAAAAGATTGGGGATTACTGATGTACATATCAACCCCCAAAGGATTCTTACAATGGGTTCCTTACACACATAATAGAGGCCCTACACACCCTTGGCTCCCACATGCAAACAGAGCTGGTTTCCAGAAAAGTGACTGTTTCAATTACCTGTTTTCATGTGCACCACTGTGGATGGGGGCGTCAGATATTCTGCACGTGTCAAATGGGGCTTCAATACTGTGCCAAGGCAATAACTAGCAGTCCAATGATTATGGTTTCAATTGGGGCACAGCACACCTTGCGGTCCAAAAGACAGCCAGGTACAAACTGCAGTGTCTTCAACCCCCAGGCACTGTCACCTTCCGCCATCAGAACCCAAAAATTATGACGAGTACTGGGTACATCTTGCTGCAGGGGTTGGGGGTTGAATTTACATGACGTGTATCCCAGAGCAGTATGTCCAAGTGGGAGAGAGTGTGCGATCAGTATGTAAAGCATGGTACCAGAGATGGGGACATGACCATATGGGGAAACTGAAACATTGGAATGGGAAAGAATATCGGAAGAAGAGAAAGGGAGCTTGGCATGGGAGTTTGTTAATTTGGATTTAACTAAAGAGGGAATTGTTGGGGGCGAGGACCATCGCCTTAGGCCACCAAGAGATTTCACACAAGGAGGAGAAATAAGAGCATGATGTAGGGATTCAGGGATCCTACAGGGGGAGAGGGGTGCTCATATAGGTGGACCTATGGTCACCATTGTAGAGGCTTTTTGCTATAGCTTTTGCTGGGAATGAGACACCATCTAAGAAAATAGCAGCAATTTTTAAATCAAGGCCTAGTGCCACACTAGAGCCAGAGCAGCAGGCCTGTGCCCAAAATTAGATTGTAACAAAGCCTGTGGAGACTCATAAACATTCCATTGACTCATACTGTTAGCATTTGTATCTTAGAAGGAATGCACCCTGCAAGGCCATGAGGGGGCTGAGAGCTCCTCGTGAAAAGCTGTCCCACGAGAAGGAGGGCACAAGCCTGAGACCTTCACCAGAACAAACCCTAAATTATAGTGTCCAGATTCCACGTCCCAAGACCCCAGCATTCCAGTGTATTGGTCAATCCCAGACCAGTCACCATAAAACTGTTAGTGTGATAATCCATTAAAAATGTCATAGCAGAAAGAGTTCATCCCACCGAGGTCCCTGTGATTTGTACTGCGAGGTGCCATGGAGGCACAGTAACACATTTAAGTCCAAGGTGGGAAGAACTGGAATGGCGCTGATGGGTCTGGGATCAAGCAGGGGTGTATTGTTAATGCAACCTCGAAAGTAGCCTCTGCACCCATGCTTTCAGTACCAGGTGCACATTAGGCCATAGATAGGAGATGTGCTGTATTGTTTTTTATAATTGCCAATTAGTAGCCCAGTGTTTGATGACGTATGAAGCAGGATCCTGAGACCAATGGCCTGGCATCCCCTATGGAGCAGGCCGCCTATGTATAGGGTTGCTCCAACCAGCTATGCAGAATTGTAACCTAACTTTTTTACTTGAATTTACCTCCCTCTGAATTAGTGAAAGGCATGTGTGGCAAAGTAGTTTATTTACCATTAGATCTTAAAGAACATGTACACACTCTAGGAGTGCAACGGCCTATAAATCAATCTTTAATTATCTTAGTACATGGCATACCTACAAAAGACAAAAAAAATTGGCAACAACTTGTGGACTTACATAAAGTTAGACAAGCCCTGCAATATCTAAAAAACAACAATGAATACTATAAAGAAATTAATATTGAAGAAAACCTGAGAGAAACCATTGAAATAATTCAAGAGTCACCAGAAACTGGTCAATTTCAACTTCTAAATCCTGCTACAGAATCCAATATTGTAGACCATTATACAATTCATCCTTTACACCCTAAAGACACTATAGCTGATGCATGGGAAACGTACCAAATGTGTCAAGCCAAAGGATCTCCAATCACATATGGGAAACAAGTATAGAAGCACAGACCTTTCCTCTACTCTTTCCTACTGGAAAAGGAGAAAGGTACGATGATAGACCCACACAGATAACAGAATCAGAATATTGCTCTTTATGAAGTATTCTGACGACCCCAGATTCAGACAAAACATGGAATACATATTCCACCATCTCTTTGAAAGTGAACTAGCAACTCTATGCTATGGAGTTGCACACACATTAAAATCAGGTACCCATTTTCAAAATTATTACAAAAAGTGCAAGAAAAAGATGAGGTTTTACAGTCAAGTATTACAAATCTTTTAGCAAACATGCGAGGTACAAAAGAATTCTGGGTCCGACGTCACAGAGATGTACGCTGTATGATAAGAAACCTTGGCCTACCCACTTGGTTTGTTAAATTAAGTTGTGTAGAATATGCATGGGAAGATTTACACAATTTCCTATGCATAGGAAACAAAAACAAAACAAACATAGATATAAAAACAACAGGAGAACTCTGCTCTCTAGATCCTGTAAATATATCAAGATATTTCCATCATCGCTTCATTGCTATGCTACACTTTATTTGTAGTAAGACTGTTCCTCCCCTCAGAAAAGTTCAACACTTCTTTTGGAGAAAAGAATACCAATCCAAAGAAGCACCACACATCCACATGCTATTATGGATTAAAGATGCTCCTAAATAAATTTGGTCAAGACAGTGATGCCACTGTTTTGCAGTTCATCCACAAATATGTCACTTGTGAAATCCCTTCACAAACAACACATAGGGCCTCATTACGACCCAGGTGGTAGCGGGTTAATAGTGCCAGTAGAGGTGCCAGTGCTGTTAACCCCCTACCTCCTCATTATGAGGTCTGCTCGTGGGTCCCGCTAAGGAAGCCTGGTAAAAAAACAGGCATCCTTAGCGGATCCCACGAGCAGACCAGGATGCTAACAACGGGCCAGTCATTAACAGGCCCATTGTTAGCATCCTCCCCTTTCTCATTGAGAGTACCCTGCAAAGCTACTTCAACGTCGTTACATCAGAGGATCCTCTGTTTATTCTCCTTTTGCATTCCAAGCCTCGCGAGCCATTTCACTAAAGGAGTCTTTGTCGTTCCTTGCCGGTGTGCAGAGGGGGCAAGCACAGTGTATAACTTGTCATATGCTGTTTTGGTTAGTAGAAGGGAGTAATGGCAGCAAAAAAAAAAGGGAGGACATGCTTTGCTGGAGTGTAAGCACAGGTTTGCACAAGTGTACCTGAGAAGGTACTGTACTTTGGGCCAACACCATGGCGCGCAAATTCTACAGTTGGCAGCTGCGTTTGTGGTCCTGGCTTAGGAGAATTCACCTGGTGGTGTTATTGATAGTATCTTGATCCCTCTGTCGTGAACTGTTCTGAAGTTGTAGAGTTGTCATTTTCAGTGGAAATGTCATGTTTAATCCAACTTGGGGCAACTCTATTGTTTAGGGAAATTTGCATCTGCATGTTACTGTAATGTGATTATCGCTGTAATGTGGGACCTATTACTTGCTATGGTATTTTGCATGTTCCAAGTCATTGAGCGTTGCTTTGTGTGGTTTATAGCTTGACGTGGATGTGACTGTGCTTACTTGAGTATGATGTCAGCAGATCCTGGAATGAGAGTTTGCAGCATATCTGACATGGCCTCTGTTATTGAACTTTAGCTATGTTACAAAGATTTATGTGTCATGCATGTTTTTTAATAACAAAATCTTTGCCTCCACTGCACCAACAATGTTAAAGGACTTTGTAGCTCTAGGACATTGGACTTGATTATAGTAGAATTTCTCTCGTCTGTCATGCCTTTAATTCTCAATTTGCCACACTTGTGTGGTATGATATGATAGGTTATTTATGCTGGCATAGCAAACCACTTGCGTGGGTTGTGGTGGCCCAACCCCTGTGTTTCTGTGTTTTTCAGTACAGTGTCCACTTATGGGGCTTGACTGGTCTGTGCGATAGTGTGGTGCAGTGTCTGCTGTTGGAGCCGTCCAGGGTGTTGGACAACCTGCACTAGTGGTCACCGGCCGTGCCTGTTTCTTGGGGTGTTGGACACCCACACTTGAGGGTGTTTCCTGTCAGGATAGTTGGACATCAGTACCCTGAAGGGGTGGTCCTCTCCATCTGCTAGTACACCGGAGTAGGTGCCTGTGCCCTGTGCCCTAGAATTTGTTCATCATTGCAGTGGCATGGTAGTAGCTGAAGGGTGCACTGTGAATCCGTGCACTTTAGTTGTTGCCGGTAGGGTGAATGAGGGTGTTGTTTTGAGATTGTGTGTCATGGTGGTGTGTTGTTGAGTTAGGGCTAGTTCCTTTGTTAGAGTGTCTCTTGTGGTTCTCCGGCAGACTTTGAGTGCACTTGTATGGCTGCTTGGCTTCATTGTAAGTCATTGAGGGGGTGGGGTAGGTGGGAGCATGGCTCTTTGATCCTCGGAAGGGAGTGTGTGGAGTTTGGGTTTGGAGTTTTGGAGGTTGGTGTGGCCAGAGTGTGGTTGACATTATGCTTTTGCCGCATTACCATGTGGTTTTCCTTTGTGCTCCTTTCCATACCCTGTACCTTGGTTTATGTTGAGGAAGGAGAGATGTTATATACTGAGTTTCCTTTGCCTTGGCCCTGCATAAATGTTGCCTGATGGAATGCCTGGTGGAATGTATGCCTGTGGAATGTTATGGTATGAGTACCCCTATGTGTTCCATGGATGTCAGTTGGAGTGAAGCAGTCTGTGAGAGTGGAGGCCGGTAGATGTCTTCTTGTACCCTTCTTGTATCTGCTTGTACCTTCCTACTAACTTACCTTTGGACTTACCTGTTGTATACATTTTGTTATCTAGAACTTAGTAAAGAAGTTCACTTCCCCACCTGGATGTCTGGACCCTCATTTCACATCTTATCACCTTCCTTGTAGAAAGTATCAAGGAGGAGAAGAAAATAACCTGCATTGCCTGTGGCAAATACAACAATGGAACACACAGCACCAATGTGTCTCATGTTTACCCAGAAGAAACTGTGAATGCTGATGTTGTTGAAAGTCTTTTCTAAAATGTGTGAAGTAAACCTTTCCACAGAGTACTTGTAGTAGTGTTAGGAGTGTTTGTCCTGGCAGGCAAGCATACCAGGATAGGGATCCTTTAGCAGGTTGGTAGACCAGGAGGTGTTAATGAAGAACTGCATTGTGATTGAACATTGCGAAGTAGAATAAGTGCAAAGTCACTAAAGTGTTTCACAAATTGTGGTGGAATCATCCTGACAAAATATTTTTGTTGATACAGATGACCGATGAAAGTATTTTTGTTTTCTTAAGAAGAAGAGGTTGTGTTGAACTTTTGTATTTACTTGGAAAGATATAGGGCCTGATTAATGTAATGTTTTCCTATGGGATTGCACCATTATAAAACACTTCCATGAATCAGGCCCAAAGACTCTTTATCTGGTGCAAGTCCAAGTGAAAGACTTTTTAAGCAAGAATAACTTTGTGATAATAACTTGGATACAAAACAGAACTGGTTTATTTGAACCTTTGATTGATAATTCTGCTTTGAACCTGGGGAAGCAGATCCGACCCAGGTTAAAAAGAGTACACAGCTATCAGTTTTATGTTTAACATAACTGTCATTTCTGTTACATTTGAGTTGCCATGTATTACCATTATGAGTTTGATGTATGTATAAGTATGAGGGACAGATTCCTTTTATTAGACTGTTTTCATTTTGTTTGTTTTGATAGTCAGGGAAATCCTCTTTAGGTTAGGGATAATGAGGTGTTTTTCAAACCCTTATCATTTAATGAAATGGACTCTTGTAAAAAACATTTTCCAAGTTGTCCGCCTCCCATTTCTGATGTCTCACACATCCCAGCGAGATCATCAGTCCCCTCAGCCACCTGAGGGAAGTCTGACTGTCCTCCCAGGGGGCATGGGCCAGGCCTGCGCAGACCAGACTGAAGTGCACAACCGAGGTAGCCCTGCAGATGGACGAGTTCATGAAGGTCTGCCTGGCCCGAGTGCCGCACGGGATCAGGTAGAGGTGCATGCCATAGGGAGGGCTTGGTGCTGGGTGGATTTAGGATCTCTAGGACAAGTGAGTGTACCCTTGCATGAATGTGTGATACTGTGGTTTTATGCCCACTGAGGGGGGATGGAGTTTTTGTGGTGTTCTGGACACATCCTACAGGGGGAGAATGATCAACCATAGAAGTCGTAGATATTATTTCCACACCTCTGATAGGGAGTGGGTGTGTGGTGGGCATGTCTGCGTTAAAGCAGAAGGGTGCATAGACAGTGGAGGACCACATTAATGAGAGTTATGTGTAGGTCAGGTGATTGTATAGTTACGTCATTTTTGGGGGCAGGTTGTTGAAGATTTATTAAAGGGAGGTGCGCGGTAGGATAGTAGATGTTGGGTAAATCTGTCTTTTTGATTTCTGGTGTTTTGCTGGTTTAGTGTTTAGAGCATAATTACAATTATCAGTTGTCTTGTGGGGAGTCGGGCAAGGTGGAAGGGCCGCCACTATATATAGTGTGTACATAGCTAAGCTTGGCATAAGTAGTGGCAAATGCGAGCCCGTAGGGGTGTGTGGCCGGGTATTTGCATAACATGAGTATGTTAAGGAACAGGTTGGCCTGTGGAGAGGGCTATAGTTGTACTAACATTGAGTGAGTGGGAGAGCCCGTGGAGAGGGCCAGGGGATGTGGACAGGGTTTGAGCCATTTGTGGAATGGTACCTATGGATGTGTGAGGAGAAAGTGGGGGTGAATGAAAGGAGACTGAGAAGCGGTGAATGGGGAAAGTGCGAAGGAAATAAGGGTAATTAGGACACTGTGGGATTTAAAGTGGGAAAGGGGAGGGAGTTCCACACTATAGTACAGTCAGAGTGGAGAAGGGGGTAGGAATGGTTTTCAGGATGGACACACCCCAGGATCATTTATGTAATAAGCTGCCCCAATATTGTGATAAACTATTAAAATACCACTTTCAGTGGTTACAGGATAATTCGGGACAGTGTTTTTGTAAATGGCAAGGAGAGAAAATGCAATAATAGAAAGCATGTTTTTGTATTTACTAGCAACATATAAAGGATCCAAACTAAAGAGCAGGCAAAATATCCTAAGGCTCTGGAAGCTCTACGAGGGGAAAAGGGAGGAGCCCTCCGGGGGCATGCAGGACAGAGACGTTGCAGGGTCACCTATCGCTCTACGCGCTCCCTATGGATTGTACTCAATGTTGACCATGCCATAGGGGAGGGGACACCAACCCCGGCATATGTCCACAAGCACTGGGGGTACAGGAACATGGAAAGGGAAGCATGGCATGAACCATGCCAAAGTGAATTCTATCTTGGAACCCCTGTTGAAATTTGCATATTTCTATCTTAGACCCTTTGTTCTGAATATGCAAAGCTATTTGAGGGATACCACCAATGCCATCAACAAAATAGAGAATGCAGTTTTCATCCCAGGACATTCCCTATTGATTTGTTTGGATATTCAATCCTTGTATACTATGATTCCTCAAGGAGCAACCCTAGAAGTGGTTGAGGAAATACTGCACAACAGAGAAGATGGGCACCCTGTCAGTAGTGCCTTTATTCTATGGTGTGTGGAGTTTGCCTTGACACAGAATTGTTTTCAATTTCAAGGTAGGTTCTTCCAACAAATTGAAGGTACGGCCATGTGGGCAGCCATGGCCCCAAATTTAGCGAACCTGTATGTTGAATATTTTGAGAAGTCCGTTATATACCCAGCCACGAATCCTTACAGTCAACAATTGAGGAAGTGGTTACGTTATATAGACTATGTTCTGATCATATGGGATGGCTCAAGGGAAGAAGCAAATCTTTTTGTCAAATGGCTTAACCAACAAAACCGTTTTTTTGAATTTACGGGGTCTATATGTGATCTTGAGCCCCACTTTCTAGACATTACCATTTTCCACTCTATGGGGCTATTGAAAGTTAAGCCCTATAACAAAACCAGTGACAAAAATGCATTACTTCATTTCAACAGCCATCATGCCAAACATATGAAAATTAACTTGCCTTTTGGACAATTTCTGTGGCTTAAACGCAACAGCAGTTTGAAAGAGGATCACAGTCTAAGTGCCAATGCTTTAACCCAGAAATTATTAGCGAAAGGGTACCCATCTAAGGTGATCAGAAATGCTTCAAAAAGAGCATATAACAACAACTGTGAAGCTCTCTTAGAGAAAACCAAACAAACAACAAAGGAGATAGGCACTGTATTTGTTAATACCTTCACTAATCTGTTTTACAAGATTAAAACTAAAACAAAATGGAAGAAAGTATACCAGGATAAAGATGTGTTGCCTTCCTTGATAGCTTTCAAGAAAAGCCAAAGTTTGCGTACAATGCGCATCAGAAATGATGTAACAGATTATGGGGTTTGCCAGAGGTAAAAGGACATTTCCCTTGTGGACAATGCAGCATCTGTGCTCAAACCAAAGAAATCAGATCCATTCAGATTCTGCCTAATGTATTGTGGGATCTTTCTGAAATGACGGCCTACATTATGTGGGGAAGACAAACAGACAATGTAGAGGGCGCATGGTGGAACACCAGAGTTGTATCAAAAAGATCTGGTGAAACATTTTGTTGAAATGAAACATGGCCACAATGTTTTCACTTGGCTCATTCTGAAAAAGGTTTGTGGACACAGCAAGGCTGATACGGATCGGAAGTTACTTAATTCGGAGCAGAAAATCATTTTCAAATTACAAAGTCACGTGTTGGGGCTGAATGAGAGCATTGATTGGCATGTGGTCAGTTCAACATGAATATTATTGTTGTGTTGCCTTGCTTATGGACAAAGGTATATTTGGTCCATCACTCACTGACAAAAAATCAACCGTTTTGACATGTTTCCAGTCCAATCTCAGTGGTTGTTTCATGCATTATTGTGTGTTCCCAGCACTTTGGTTTGTGACAGCAGGAGTGTGGGGGTTTAAAAGATGTTTCTTAAAAAATGTTTTTTTAAAAATGTTTTTTGAAAGAATGTTTTAAAAAATGTGCACATTTATGGTCCTGTTGCTTGCAAGATTGTTTTGAATATGTGATGATGTTGAATTGTATGCATACATTTATACGCGCCTCACTTCTTTTCATTTCTTTTCATTTTTATATCACTTGCCATGGATTTCTTCAACACCTGTGGTTTGGCTTGCTCTTTGTTTTGAGTGCTGCCCTGTTCCAGTGATTCTATCACATCTTGTGAGCCCTCAGTTACAAGATGGCACCGTTGTTTTGCCTCCACATTTAGAGTGTCCCTGAATTCTTCAGGATTGATATTCTCAGTCCTTTTTTAGTGTCGCTGACGCGGCATGATGCTTGGTAACATATATGGCGTTCCCGGGTGTTCTCAGATACGGTGTTTGTGTTGTGGATGATCGCCACCATTGAGAGTGTGGACGTAGGGCGATGTGAGCCCCCATTTTAGAATAGATGGGTGAGTCGCATGCCGACATAATTTGTTGGTGTATGGTTGTACGATCAGACGCCTGTCATTTTGCGGCATCCTCAGAACATTATAGCATTGCTCCTTAGAGTCACGGGTGAATACAATCGCCTGGCCACATCTGAGATGTAAGAGGTTTAGGAATTTGATCTGGTTGCATGTCGGGTCACCTCCACAGTGCCTTACTTACCATTGTGCCACTTTCACACGTGAGGTGGAGGTGTACTGTGTTGATCAGTCTAATTTTTCCGATTGTGTCGTGACTGCTGTATTTGGTTTACAGATCGGTTCAAGTACCGGTGAGATATTTTGGATCTGGTCCATTGGTTGCAGATTTGATTGAGGTGTTACCTTCCAACCTAGTGGAGGTAATTAAGAAGGGTATTCTAATATCGATTTACCTTTTTGCTTTTTTGATGTCTGGTTTGCTACAGAGCATTGGGTCTCTGTTTTTCACTATAGATCTTTGCAATACCCAGGTGTACAGTGACGCCCCCCAGAATTGCAAGTATCCCATTGGTGGGATATAGGCATTTAGTCATCAGAAGACGCCCGTCAGAGTTTCACCATTTGGAGGTAAATCCTTTAGTTCCAATTTTTGGAACCTGCAGAGGTTGGCCGATTCAGTGGCTTCCCCTAGTAAGTTTCTGACATTTATTTTCAGTTGAAATTGCCTCACTCCACGCCTCCCCCAGATTTTATCTTCCTCTGTGTTTTCTTTTGATCCATAGGCCCCGGCATTTTGCCACTGTTGATGCCAGAAACAACCCAGTCAACACAGTGTTGAAGAAATGTATGGATTTTACAAATAGTTCCCTGAAGAATGTTCTCCTTAGATTGGGCTTGAAGAACAGAAACATGTCGGGATTAATATTTTAATGACACATTGAGAATGTTGGATTTTTGTTATGTGATATCTTTTGTGTCCTGTTGATTTACATTATTGCTGTGGTATGTTGTTTTAAATTCAGACTTTTCACTGTGTCATGTCAGGGTTGTTTATAAGTTTTAGATGCTTTGAACTTAATTGAATAAATATATTTTTAAAATGTTTTGATGTTAGGTGCTTATAATTAATGCACACAGTCCATTTTCTCAGGACTTGAAGTGCCGGTAGATCATACAGAGTTGCTTGGTCTGGGTGGGAAGGTGTGAGTTGAGTGAGGGGAGATAGGAATCATCTGACTTCTTATTGTAGTATACAAATCGATTCCCCTCTTGGTGGAGTGAGATGAAAGATTCAGAATAGGGATTTCTTTACCTATTTGAATATACCATTTTTTAAACCTATTTTGATATACATGAACCCCTTACAATCATTCAGTGTATGGCTGAATATAGGGGACTGCCATAGTTCCATCAATCACCTTTTTTAATGTGCATTAAAATGAAATTCAAATGTGTTTATGCAAATTATGTTGTTTGTGTATAAAAAGTTTGCCCACTGTGGGTGGCATTGAAAGCTCTCTTCATTCAGTTCAGTTCCGCCATGCTGTTTCAACTGTGCTTTCCGAGCTGCGTTCTGGGCCTAAATAAATTGTGTTACTTCCTGTTTAGTTTACGCTCCTTTTCAGATTACTTTGGTATTCCTGTCGTTTCTTGACTTGGAGGACCCCTGATATACAGTTTTGGGTTGGAGATGTATACGAGCCTGGAATGGGTGTACTGTTAAGTTAATATTGATAGCCTGTGTTGGAATTTGGTTATGATCAAGCTTAGTATTGCAGTATGTGCAATCTAGTAAGGGGTTAGTTATATTGTATTTATGTTCTGCTGTTAGATATAAAGCTAATTGGAACCATTGGAATTCCAGATTAACTTCTATTTTGTAGGCCATGTATACTATTTTAGTACTGTTTTTATAAAACACATGTGTGATAACAGACACATACCTGTTTTGGGATTTCAGCAGATGTGTTTTGAACCATTGCTATTTCTTTCTTTTAAGTGTTTGTGAGGGGGATACTGTTGGTAACGTGTTGGTTGATGTTTTCTAAAGTAGCTGTATTTTCTAACTCTACTTCAGTTTCAAAATATTTATTTTGTATGTGTTCTATTTGTCTCAGGAGTTCTTCGGCTGTTCCATTTAGGAGATTGTTATTTAATTGTTGGAGTTCTAAAGCAGTACTTTTTGCATTGCACAATCTATGCACAAGGTTGTGCACTGCAGAATGGTTTGTTGCTAACATTTTCATATGTTGAAAGGTGCTTTTACAGGATGTTCCTGAAATGCAGGCTAATACATGTTCTTGTAGTCCAGTTTGGATGCGCACTGGGCAGGAGTCCATGGTTTGTAAAGTTTTAATTCTACTTTTGTCTTTCAGTTTAAAATACTGATTGAGGAATTTGCGTAAACCTTTGAATGACTATTGGTGCACATTGCATATTGAGCTGCACCTCCACTTGAACATTGGACGAGTTGTTTGGACAAAAGGAACATTTGTTTGAAAGTTTGTTGGGGAAGATTTTTCTGTTAAAGTTTATTTTGCCATAATATGTTTGCTAGCACTTCATAGCCTCGTCCATCATTGTCTATGGCTAGTGGGTTTGTTTGTTCTTGTTTATATGCTTCTTCATTGAAGAATTATTCTGTGCTTCTAGTGTCAAAACATTAATCTGCACAGAAGTTATAAAAGGTATCTATATTGACATTGTGCAAGTTGTGTTTGTAGTTTCTTGATTCATTTAGTTAGATCTTTCATTCTGTTTAACACTAATATTAAAAAAAAACATTCTCTTTAGTTTAAATGTGCCGTCAATCAGTGCTTCAAGGAACATTTCACTCTGGTAGGTTTTAAGTGCTGAATGTGACTTTTCAGATTTATTTAGTAGATTGTTAAGAACTCTGTGCTGTAAAATATTTTGCAAAATTGTTTATTTTTAATTTTTTGTTGTGGCTACATCAACATTGGTAGATATGGTTTGAGGTTGATGTTTAGGGAAACTTTCCTTACTATATTTTTAGTTTTTAAGGGGGTGGAATTTCTTTTTTAGTGATGATATTTTTCATTTGCGAGTTAACTAGATCTTCTGTTTGAATGTGTGCTATACATTCCTTTAATGGAGGGTGAGTACATGACATCCCTTTGTTTAAATCTGCTCTAGCCTTTCTTTGTTTTCTACAGAATTTACTTTTAATAGGTATTCTGCAATATCTGTTGGAAAAAAGTGTGTTTTTCAAAGTTGTAGAAGGCCTATGAGGGTGTTATAGTAGATAGATGATGGGTTTGTTCTGACTTAAATAGTTTACTACAATTAAGGGGAAATATGTGGTATATTAATATATTTACCTTGTAGCAGTTGGAGAGTTTTCTTTGTGCTGTGGGTGTCTTTGACAATCTTCCTTTTTTCTGAAAATGTGAAACAAAAGTGGTTGGTACATGTGATAATGTTGAAGTGGGTTAGGTAATAGGGATATAGATACATAGGATATTGCTATCTTTTTTAGAAGTAAGGAACATGGTTTTGCAAATAATTCTGCAACATTAAATGTACTTCTTACAAGATGGTGGAATATGGTAGCATTGTTAGCAAACTGCTGGAGCTGTATATGTAGGGAAAGTGAATGCAATTTTAGGTAAGCCAATTTTTAAAAACAGTTTAGTAAACAACACACAATGCATAGGTGTATGAGCAGTACTAACATTTTTACATTTCTGTAAAGGATAGGAAAGTGAACTTGGTAAACAGTGCTATGGTAGCCTTAACTGGCACATGATTTCAGTAGGTGGGAAATGTTGGCACTATATGGTATCACATGCACAGGTTGGAAAACAGTATACCTTAATATGTAAGGAAAAGTGTTGTGTTTAGTATTGCCTCTTTTTAGGAGGACTTTATTGAAAGGCAAAACATGCATATGTGTAATAGGGACCCAACCAGTGAACTTTCTAAGGAAAATGTAGTTCAATTATTAGTACAATAGTGTTAACTGGTACTTGATGTAGACAGCTGCTATATGTTGGCACTACATGTAATCTGGTAGTGGCGCCTGCGATATAGTGTGGCTTTATGCATAGTAAAACGTAATGCCTTTTTGAAATGCCTATTTTTTCCGCATCTGAGTAAAAGACACATTATGCATTAAATTTTGAGAAGCAGCAACATGTTTACATTTCTGAACAGATATGAAGCATGCAGTTGTTAAGAACTGACTGCTATGACAGTATTAAGTGGCAGTTGGTGTGAGAAGGTGGAAAATCTTGGCAATAATGGCGTCTGATACCACTGGTTGGAAAACAGTACATCTTCATATGTACAGAAAAATGTTGCCTAAAGGGTTGCCTGTTTAGCAGCGATTTATGGAAAGGCATAGCAAATGTATTAGGAGCTCCATAATTTAACATTTGTACAAGTAAGGAAAATGTAGTTACAGAATATTTGTACAATAGTGTTAACTGGTAGCTGATGTGAGCAGGTGCAATATGTTGCCACTACATGGAATATAGCAGCACAGACACTTACATACTGAAATTGTATATGTAGGAAAAGCAGATGCCTTTTAGGAATGCTTACTCTTAACAGCATTTATGTAAAAGATGTAGAATGCATAGGTGTATGAGCAGCACTAACATTTTTACTTTTCTGTCAAGGTAAGGAAAATGGACTTGGTAAACACTGATGTGGTAATATTAAGTAGCACGTGTTCTGAGTAGGTGTTAACTGTTAGCACTACATGGGATCCGATGCAGTGGTTAAAAACCAACATACCTTATGGAGATTAATTTACATGATATGATATATGATATGATATGATATGGCATTTATAATGCACCTGTACACAAGCATTTCTAGGCGCCAGAATATATATATATATATATATATATATATGAAAAGGTGGTGAGAAAAATTACTTTTCAAAATGTAAGCATACCTGTAGTATGTTCTGGAATCTGGAAATATAAATCTGGAACAGTTTGAACAGTAGTGTGTGATAGAGGAGGCTCTGAATCACAGGCCAAATGTACTCTCTGAGCTGAAAGGTACATTTCAACTGTTGAACTAAGGTGCAGGGTTACATGTAGAGTTTTTGGATGTGATGGGTGGATGGATGTGTGACTTTTTTAAATCAACAAATGAGGGAGTGTTACACAGATAAAGGAAAAAAGGGTAGAAGGGCTGCCTTGTGCATTGACATCTGCAGCTGTCCACAAAAGTTTGCAAACGTCAAAGGAATGTGCCGTCCGGGTCCTCTAATTATGCCAAGCATGGAAAGAAGACTGCAGAGACCATCAACGTTTGTGAAGGTCCATGGGCGGCAGGGTGATTAGCCAATCAGGTTTCCTGTTTGTGGAGGAATAGTAAAAGTGTACAAGAGGACAGTGTAGGGAGTGGTTGTTTGAAGAGCTGCAATCATGGATATGAACAAGAAGAATTTTGGGATGTTAGGAGATTTGTATATTCATTGGTTGAAGGTATGTGCAGAGCACTTTGGCATTGCTGACAGTCTTGGATTAGAAGAAGTGGAGGCGTCATGGCATGGAGTGCGTGGATTGAAATGGAGTCAATTATTGCCCATGTGTGAAGATATGGCTTCTTTGAAACATCCAGAAAGGATTCTAATGCATTGTGGAGGAAATAGTTAATGAAATGTAAGTGGAATATCTTTCCAGTGTGCCATGAAAGATACTTTCAGAAGACTTATGGAACTATTTCCAGCAACAATGATAATTTTTCTCCAAAGTACTCAAAGGCAAATGTGGAAGGTTTTAAACTTGTTTTTTCCACACATTGAAAAAGCAAGGCAGAATATCATTAAAGCTGTATGTGCATTTTTACAAGATGTAGGAATGGCATCTTTTCACAATGAGAACATATGACATGATTTTTCGAAAATATGGAGACCATTTAACCATTGATGGAACAGACATTTTTCTGTCCAATATCCAGAATGCTTTTAAACAGATTTTGTGAAAGAAATCACAAATAAAGATGAGTATGTAGTAAAACATTTGGTAGTTGTTAATCATAAAAAAGGCCATTTTAAGAGACAGTGCTGTAAGGAAATAAATATGTAAGTGAATTTAAAACCCCTTATGTTGCAGTGTAATCTGCAGACTATTTTGCTGTCTGTGGACTAAATAGGATGAGCGAAGGAGAGGAAGTCATGGTGTTGGGTGGTATAATGTGTATGGAAACTGTAAAAGCCTTGAGTATGACTCCGATGCACATTACACTTTATTAGATTATTTGTATAGTAGGGAAACCATTTGGGACAGCCATTTATTTCTGTCACTTTTTCTTCATCTCTGCTATACAAAAGCGCCAGTATTTGCATCAGCATAGAACATAATGCTAATAAAATGTTGGGGAATCTGAGAGAGTCTAACTCCTTGATGCAGAAATATTAAGTAGATGGAGTCTATGAGAGTACATTTTTTTAAGTTCTATTTTTTAACTGTGAACGGCAGTTCCTCATGGAACTTTTTTTTAAAGAAATGTCAGTTTTATTTACCTTTATTCCTTGAGACAGGGAGAGGCAAGGAGGGAGGGTGGGGGAGAGAAGGGGCACCAACCACCGAAAGGGAGGTACAGGTGGACAGGGGAAGATGTTGGGCTTGCTCTAAACCTAAGGTAGGGGCAATGGTTCTCATGCTCCTTCACAGCAGCATCAAAGATGATTTGATGCTGCTCCTCCCTGCAGAGGACTGTGTTGCAGTACAAACAGAGGACTGCTGTCCGTGAAAGAAAAGGATCAACAGCCTCTGTAAGGCCTGTGATGCATCAGGATGAATCCTATGCCCCAATGTGGTGAATTGCGTGGTGGCAGGAGTAGTTCAGGAAGATGAAGTAGAGGAGGTTAGCCTACTACCAGAGAAAGAAACAGCCTTTCTCAGAGCAGTCGGGTGGAATATATGGGTGTGATGGTGCATAGAGGTAGTGCCAAAGGACAACTGCCCTTATTGGCTGTGACTTATTGTGACTCCAGTGCAGCCTCAGCCTTTGGTGGCAAATTAACACCAAACCCATGACTCCTTACGACTGCCCAAAGTAGTAGGTACCTCCTCTACTTCATCCTTCTCTTCCTCCTCCTCCACTGCACTGCCCCTGTTCCCCTGACCAGGTCCTCCAGGTGGTGGTGGTGGTCCCTGGGGAGGATGGATGGCCATGACGGATGGCATTGCAAAGTTCAGGTAGTCTCCTTTTACTCAAAAAGAACTTGCTCTCTGCCAGTGTGCCAGATTGAGAATTACTAGAGAAATGGGTCAATCTGTTTGGAGGATCTGTCCACGGTCTGTTGCACTGTCCGCAGACCTTGGAAGTCCAAATAAGCCTTGGAAAGTAGTGTAAAGTTAGGAAATGAAGTACAAATTGCAGTAGCAGGTGTGGAAGTGTGATGTTTCAACTTCAAGCATCCTAGATTGACAAAAATGTGCTTTCAAATGGACCAAGGACAACGGTCGCAGACACTTCATTACGTTCCATGGATGCAGTCATGTGATGACATTTGCGACTGTCCGTGATGTCATCACACAATTTCAAACTTCAGAAATGAAAAAACTGCATAAAAAGTTGTAAAAGGTTTACAGAAGTATTAAGAATGTTCCTAGCTGTTGTGTAAGGTTTCAAACTGTCCACTGACCACGGACACTGGTCACAGACGCATCATTATGCTGCACACAAGCAGTCACATGATGACATTCGCGACCGTCTGCGACGATATGATGTCCGTGGTCTATGATGTGCAGAAAGCCATCCCTGATGTCACGAAAAACAAAGACATTTGCCAGTTATGGCAATCTGTATGGAAACCATAGCTCATGCCTCCACCATGCAAAGCTCAGACTAACACCCAGGACTTCAAAGATGACATCACAAATGGTATGGTCACCATGAGCTTAGTCCAAAGCCTAAGGAAACTAACTTGAGTACATTCTGCAAGGTGAAGGCTTAGATATATAGCACCTTCAAATTATGATTATCATGTTTTCAATGCAGCACCTGCAGGGAGTGCTTAAGCTGATTTCTGTCACTAAACAAAAAGAAATTCCCAGGATATGTGATGTCATCAGTGATTTCATCAATAATGCCATTTGTGATGTCATCTTTCATATCTGGATCTTAGTCTGAGTAGTGCCTGGTGGGGCGCGAGTTTTGTTGCATAGCTTAACATAACTGGAAAATGTCCTTGTTTTTTTAAAATTTCAGCTGAAAACATAACTTCCCTTTCACAATAGCAACCGTGTAGTTATGGCTAATTTGGTTTCCCTCAAAGAAGAGCAGTTTTTCAGTGGATTGTAACTTTTATGCCATTTGACAAATCTACACAAATCTTTATTATAGACCCAAGTTTGGTGAGGTTGCTTTAATGGGAGACAAAATTATATGAGGGTCCAAGAATGTGGATAATCTCTATAGACTTGAAAGGGTGAAAAATGTTGCTTGAAGTTACAGCCTTAAGCGCTGGAAGGATTTTCACCAAAGTTACCCAAGGAGCGGCTTGGTCCAAAAGGCATGCTTTTGCAAATTTGGTGTTAATACATCCAGCAGATTCTTTTTAAATGTCGAAAGAATAGGTTAAGAAAAATAATTATATCTCAGCTCCGTGGACTCACTCCCTGATATGGTGTCAGCGGATGCCTTTCAAGCCAATCAAGGTGCAGCATGATGTCCGCAGGTCTTGAGTGATGGTGCCGATTGGTCAATTAGAAAATGTGAGGTATGTCAAAATATTTTTATACAATCGCTATCTTGGACTCATGATTCACGAGTTTGTCCACTGACAATGCTGTAGAAAAATGTGAAATAGTGCATTTACACTTGTGTTGCTCATGAAAGAGTCATTGGGGAGTTTAGGGTTGAGTTGGGAGACACAGGATATATGTGTATTTGTGGAAAAAAGAGCATTTTATTTTTTTGCGGTCTTGGTTTTATGGTGACGGACATCAGAATACATCTGAGGACAACTTTGCTGTCAGCAGACACCACCATCTTGACTATGGTCTGATGCCACAATTATGTTTTTTTCTTTGATTTGCTTGGATGTCTTGTGTTTTGGGGAGGGTTGTATTATGTTACAGATATGAAACGTGAGTGCTGGCCTAGTTTTGTTATGGGGCTGAAAGGTTGCTTTGTGGGTGCTAGGGAAAAGAAGCATTTACGGTCTGGATTGAGTGAGCTTTAGTTGGAGCTGAAGTAAGCTTACTCAGCCTAGTGGGTTGTATGTACACCATGCTCCCCATATACTGCAGCTCACAACATATGTCCTCCCAGAATCTTCTATCGCTCAACATAAATCGCCCTGATGATGAACAATGGTCTGAAATGCATCAGCAACATTGCCCTCTGTACACTTATTAGAGCAAAAGAAGAATAAAAAGAAGATTGTTTTATTTTGAACATTTGTTTTCCAGCATCTCACTCTTTCAAACTCTAAATGTACATATATTATGAGATGTTATAAATCCCTGATGGTAGTATTTTCTAACCCCCATTTGGTGTCACCAAGTCTGGTGATTGTTTCACCAGACAACCCTTTTCTTTTGCTTTGTGGACATGGCGAGTAGACAGATTATTTGGGGTATGGGAATGGGGTAAACATGTGGTCTTTTTATATGGCTAGTGGCCACATTAAGTTCAGTCAATTAATATTGCCACTGTTCATGGCTATAAGGGATGATATATAGGATTGAATTTGGCAGTGGGTCCAGACTGTTTCAATGACCAATGCATACTTTGACATGATTAGCAGTGTGTGCAAGAAAGTCTGTCTATGGAGTTAAAGCTGGCATTGGGATTGATCTGCTGCTTCAGCAATATGTATCTTTAGATGCTTAATGGTTTTTTTTAAAGTGCTGAAGGCCATGCCTTTGGGAGTGTATACTTTGAGTATATCTGTAAGACAGACACATGAATTATGGAGACTGCCCATGGGTGCAAGATGTGGTAAGTGTAAAATGGTCCCAGTGTTACAAATAGGGAAAAGTGAGATTGAGTTGTTAATGGGGTGCAAAAATACCTTGTAGACATGGCCAGTAGCCAAATTGTTTGCGATATGGGAAGAGGGTGCTACATTGGTCTGTTGGGCTGTGGATCTGTTAGTCTGTTGGGCTGTGGGTCAGTTGGACTGTGACCATATTGTTTGTGGCAGTGCCAACAGTCATGTACCAAACAATATAGCCACTGGCCATGACCATGAGGGATGATATATGGGATTGAGATTGGCAGTGGGAGTGTGGACTGTTGCAAGGATCAATGTCCACTTTGAGATAAATTAGTGTGGTTTGCAATGCAGACTGTCTATGGGTTTAAAGTTGACAAATGGGATGGCCTGCTCAATGGGCAATGTCTACTTTGAGATGCTTACTTGGGTTTGCAAAATGGGATGGGTGAAGGTCATGGCCCAGACATTGTGGAGAGTCGGCTTGTCTGTAAATTGCTTTGGGAAATAATTGTAGACATGTCATATAATGTTTTGCTCATCTACAAAGAAAAGTTGATGCAATTATTAGTAGAACAGTCATGGAAAATATACAGACATTATGATATTTCTACCCTTCTAAGTAGAACATTGTTTATGTTATGTTTTGTTCAACATGTTGTATTAACATATGTCTAATCGCTGCGCCATAGGAAGACATCTGAAGTGGATTGAAAAAAATCATTACATACTTTCAGTCTTAGTACATTTTTCGATAATGGTAGCTATAATTGTATCTTAATATGAACTTTAACAATCAATCGGTGTCCTTGAACAAGTAATACTTCTATCTTCAGGTATTCTCTCCACTTTGTTCAACTTCTCCTGCCTTTTTCCACCCTACGATGTTTGTGGAAAGGGAAGTGACTGTGAACAGTGCATCCAGGAGTCCCATCCATTTCATCTATTCATTTTCAAACAGATTCTGTACCAGGTAAGAGATGTTTGAGGAGCAACTACCATCATGGCAGCAGTTATGGTTGTTTTGCCCATTCATGGACTGCCACCATTTCCGGAACCACCTCTTGAAGGACACAGAGGAGGAAATAATAGGGGCAAATGATAGTACATAGTTATGGACCTATTAGAGGTTATGCAAGGTTTACGCATTATGTGGGAAATGGCAAATTATTAGCAGTAATATTTGTACAACATTTGTGTGTAGTACACTGTTGTTTTTTTTACATATTTATAATTACTGGGCAATAGGAAAAACATGGAGGTGGATTGAACGCACCCATATTATACTTTGAGTATTAGTAAATTTTTAGATGATATCTATATTCAATGAAAAAAAACTTTTGTTACTGATCAGTTAAGGTAAATAATGTAATGCAACAAAACCCTGGAAATTCAGCTAAAGCCACTTTAACTTTGTGTCCCCTGCTGTGCAGCCTATGACCACAATGATGACTTCACAGATGACATTACTGATGACATTACTGTTAACTTCAGCTCTCCACTCACTAGCGGCCAGAGTAGAACTCATGCACAGGGACACCATTTTCTTCCAGTTTATGGATGGTCTTTCAATTGCAGAACCTGTCCTTGGACATCTGGTGCTGTCTCTATGCTGGACACTATGCTTCTCTCCATGACACCCTATTTCTGCCCCTGTTGGAGGACTCACTTTGTCCTTGATTTACATTTAACTCTCCTACTCCTTTTGATTTCACCGTTGGTTGGGGACAGTGTGTCCCCTCTATCTCTTCATACTTAGAATTCAGATATTGGGCCTCATCACAACTTGGGCGGTAACGGTAACGCTATTAGCGCAGGCGATATTAGCCCTACTGCCGAACTCCCCGGCGCTAATAGCGCCGGATCACGAGTTTGGTGGTAATGTAAGTCCCCATTCCCCACTGAGCCCATTCGGGAATGCCCCATTCCCCATTGGGCTCAATGGGGAATCTTCGCGCTAATACCGCCCGCGGATTGCCCGTAAACCCTTAACGCCTGATTACGAGGTCCCTTTGCCTGCTTTTTGCAGGCGTTAAAAACCAACCCGCAAAGGGACCTTGGTGCTAAGTACGGTGCCGCAATTTGCGGCACCGTACTTAGCGCCTTCCCCATTTCCATTGAGCCCTTTGGGGCAAAAATGGGAATGGGGAAGGGCCATGGCGGCATGGGGAATTACCGCCCCGTCCATGGCGGAGTCGGTAAGTTACCGGCATGGACCATGGTGCTATTAGCACCATGGTCCAACGCCAGGGTCGTAATGAGGGCCTAACTGTAGTTTGACTACACAATATATTTATAAATAAGTTAATATTTTTGTTTAATGCATAATTGTGCTAGTTTTATGTCTGTTCCTCTATGCTTTAAAGAAGTTAGATAGCCATTGATGTATTCTGTGTGTACAATTATAGCACTTACGCATTTGATGTTTACTTTTTGCATTTTGGTTTAGGGAATATTAAGTGAGCATTCTGTATATTAGCTGGTAATCTTTTTTTTTTGTTTAACAAAAGTGTTGATACATACAAACCAACAATTTCTTTGTTTGGCATATGTAGTATAGTGTCCCGAAGTGGTTGTGCCACCTGTGTGGTATATTATGCTTACGGTGGTGAATGTGTTTCCCTCCAAGAGAGGCTTGTACATATGTGAAGTTGGTGAATTTAGTTATTTTTTGCACCATCTGCTTTGTATCTTAAACGCATCAGTGTCACATATTGGCCATGTGTAACTACTTTTATGTTGAAAAAATGTCTGAATTGCAAAATGAGCACAACATGCCATGATTTGCATTAAGAAGAAGTTATTGAAATAGTATACTATTACAATTTGGTGTAGATACGTACACATATCATTCATTTGTCTTGTGAAACATGGTTGCAGAGACTACATGTATGTTTCCACCTATATGAAATCTGTAATCTGTAGGATTTCATTTACAGGTTTGTCCTTCTAGTAAGGGCTTGAAGAATTCTTGGAGATCGTCTTGTATATTTATGGCAAATGTAACATTTCCTGCACATTGGTTCATGTTTGCATAGCAGTTCACTCCGGATATGTTCTGAAATTGAAAAGGACCAGAGGATGTGGAATTTGGTGGATTTTGTGGGGATTATAGGGAGGTCTGATGGAGTTTCATTTTGAACTAGTTCTCTGTTTGAAGTTTTCCTTTTTCAGGTAGATTGTACATATCCAAGTGTGTCATGTACAATGCACAGGGTTTCTTATATTCAAGTATACAAGGGATGCCTGCTTTGACTTTGTTTGTTTCAAAGCTTAGTAAAAATAGACCTGTAAGTGTACAAACACTTGAGAATGCTACGTAACTCATACCTTCTTTGAAGACTATGCTGCTAATGTGTACTAGTGCATGGCCAAGTGTTAGACCGTGTGAATGTTTTACAGCACATGCAAGAAAGAGTGACAGAATTGGTTCTCTGTGGACATACATGTCTTTAAAAAAAAGGAATCATGCTGTAGTATTGGATATTCTTTTAGTTTCTTTAAGTTTCTCTTACTTGATGAAGACACATTAGATGTTACTCTCATTTGGAATTGTTTGTTAGCCAAACACTGTTCCCATCGCTTCATTAACTTAACCTTGATCACCTTGATCTATATCAAGGTTGTGTCTAAGTATTACTCTGCAGTTGATGCAGAGAGATAATACTTTTCCAAACTAGCTGTGTTTGACACAGATCATTCTAGGACATTTAAGTGTACCATGGCTTGATGGCACATAGCGAGTTTCATGCAATGGACTTCTTATTTGTCTATGCAGCTGATGTGGACTATGGGTTGCATTTCATTTTTGAGAACTGTGTCATTAAATTGGACACAATTTGCAAAGGTTAAAATAAACACACGCATTGTTGATATTATTGTGTTAATTGTTTAATTACTTGAGAGCCTGTTGGTTTTGTCCACACAGTTATTTTAAAAGTCTACTTTCTAAGGTTGCTTTTGCATGTTCAGTGAGTGCACACATTCTCTTGCTGTTTAGAAATCAAGCATTTGTTGGGTGTGCGGGCTGACACATTTTTTCTATATGTTCTCTGTAGAATAAGTGAAACCATAGATTAAAATCCCCTTTGCTGCTGAGTGTGGTAACTGCATGAGGTTGACAAATACAATGATACATGTTTCTCCAAACATTTCTTTATATGATGCCTTAAAGACCTCTTTCATTTTTAGGTAAATTAAGGCACACATTAAGATAGAATCCATTATTGCTTCATCTATTAGAAGAAAATTAATTTGCCATAGAATTCTGTGTATTTCAAATGAACCTTCTATAAGGACATTTTAATATTCTAATTAGATTTGATGTTCAACTGGAAGGAAGAAGTAGTTGTCAGTGTACAGTTGCACCTCCTTTGATCTAAGCAGCTAGACCTGCGGGAGCTGTACAACAGCGGTTGTCAGTATATTCTTGCACAAATATATCAATTGTTTAATTAGAAAAGTTTTACCAGAACCAGCACTAAAATACAAGAACAGAGATTTGTAATTATTGGCATTGCATGTTTTGTTTTCGTGGTGTAATCCATGTTCAATTTCTTCAATGACATCCAGTTAAATGCTAGCATATTCTTCATTTTTCTATTATAAGAACACTGGCAAATATTGTTCAGACTGCTTGCATTGAGCAATAGTACTTTCTTCTTTGATAATTTCTATTTCTGTACATTTAAAAAAATATATGGTTCTCTGAGTGAACCTTAGCTACCTGCAATAGCTGGTTGCTTCACTTCAGCAGTTTCTTTGCCAATGTATCTTTCTATCTCTTCTTCTTGATGACATTCATCTTCTGACATTATTTTGATTTGTTTGAATTTGTCATTTGTTATGCAGCTCTTAATTGCTTTGAATGCAGCTTCAAATGTATGATCGTCACAAAATAATTCATACTCTTTTCTCCAAGGTTTGAATGACTGCTGTAGGGTCATGTAATAAAATGCTTTGTGGTCAGCAGATGTAAAGGATACTTTTACTTAGGTAATTCATCTGGGTTTTGAAAGTCTTACTACACTGTTGTCACCATTTTAATACTGATTATTTGCCAGATGCTTCATTTGGTTTGACAACATTTTTTCATGTGTAGTTTTGTGCTGTTTAATGCAAACACATGTTTTCTAAAGAAGGACTTCCGTTTGTATATATGTCTTAATATGATTATTTTGTAAGATCTCTTTGCTGGTAGGATCCTCTGTAGCTATTTATTCAATTTCTTGGTATGATTTTAGTACTTTGTTTGTGACAAAAGTAAACCAAGTTTTAACCAGAGAACGTTTTCAGGTTCTCCATACAAGACTCTGCCTGTTTAACAATCTGCAGCTTTGCACGATCTGCGTTATCTATGTGGAAGCATTTTGATACCAAAGCTGTACAGTTTTTGGGAACTGATTGTTTTTCAGATGAAATGTCATCCAGCAAGTCTTTTAGCACAGTTTCCTCAGCTTTGGTGACATATCTTTTAACTGCAGTTGAATTTTCTGCAATGTATTGAATTAGTATTCCACATGAATGAAATGATAGTATTGTAATCATTTAAGTACTTGGAGGCTTTATCTCTTTTATAGTTAAATGTGGGGGTTTTAACTTACCTTGCATGCTGAGTCTAAAAGCAAAAGTTTAGACAAATTGGTCTAGGGAATCCAGTAGGGAATTCATTTTGGTAGGACTTCCTTTTGTTTCTATATCAACTTGAACAATATTTGCCACACTTATGTCCTTAGAAATGTAAGATTTGGATTTGTTGCAGATTAGTTATGTCTTCTACAGGAATGTGACAGGTAATCGGGTTGCAGTTTTGAGACCTGTTACAGTTGTGCTAGACTATGTGTAGATGTTGGGAGAGAGTTCTCTCAAAGAAGCTTGCAAGTTCTTGTTTGTGTCTGACTGCAAGCAGTGTGAACAACCAAGACAACTCAAATGAGAAGCAATCAGCTTTTTTATCCACCACTAATGTTGATTACCCACCAGATATTAATATAGGGACCTTCCCCTTCCTGACCATAAGACACATAACCTACCTTAACTAACCCATCTTGCCTTGAAAATGACCTTGAAGGTTTAAACACTTGTCAGCAAATCATAAGAAACACCTGTTAATGCTCACACAGACAAGAGCTTGCAAGCTTTTGAGAGAACTCGCTCCCAACATCTACACAGTGTCTAGCATGGATTTGACGAGTCTTAAAACCACAAATCGAATCCCAGCAGGGGACAGTGGAGCACTTCCCAAGTGGACAAGGCCACACGCAGCAGGGTACATTATATACCCATCTGAAAGCACAGCAGTCCCTCAGTTCTAGTGTTCCCATCACCAGTATATACCCATGTTACAGGTAATGTATTAATCAATAAATTGTAAAACAGCTTCATCGCTGTCATAGCCATCTTTGGAGCATTTTCTATCCACAAAAGCATGTGAATATTTGGTGCTCCTCTATATTTTTATTCTTATCTCCAAATGTACTGTTCTGTTTTGCCAATGGAGGGCAGTCTTTGTTGCAGATGTTGTGTATCATGGCAAGAAAATGGTGGTGGAAGTATTGTAAAACATTTAATGGACCTAGAAGAGAGAGTTCTCCTTTGCTTTTTATGTCCATTCCTTTGTTATTTTGAATTGCTGTGTGTAGAATGCCATGTAAATCATCCCATGCATATTCTCCACAACTGACTATAGCAAACCAAGTGGAGGACCTACATTCCTTAGTATGCAGTGGGCATCAGCATTACGACAGAAGCATTATTATTTTGGGCCATGCATATTTGCCAAGATGTTTCTAATAATTGACTCCAACACTTCACCTTTGTATTTTATCTTTTAAATTAGATCACTTGCTGATATTTACATATGTTTATTGCAGTTTTAAGCGTGTCTGCAACTCTGTCAAATAGAATTTCTAGTTCACTTTCAAACAAAAGATGGAAAATGCATTCAAGATTGCTAAGGTATCTTGGATCTTCAAAATACATTCTGAGACAATAATACTCTGATACAGTGATGTTTATATGTCTTTCATCATGCCTTCCTCCTTTTCATGTAGGTAAGAGTAGTGAAAAAGTAAGTGTCAACTAAACATGGTTCCCATATACTCATTGGAGACACTTTGGCTTGAAGCATTTGGTAGGTTTCTAATGCATCCTCCATGGTGTCTCTTGAATGTAGTGGGTGGATTGTGTAGTGGCCAAGCATGCTGTCTATATTGTTATGATGAACACGGTCAACATTACCAGTTTGAGGTATATCTGAATATATTTTGGTGGTTTCCTTTATATTGTTCTCTATGTTTATATATTTGTATTATTCATTGTACTCTGAGATATTCTAGGACTTCTAATACTTTGTATAAGTCAACTAGATTGCCCGCATGTTTCTGTATTTCCTTGGTACTCTATTCACCAGTACAATTAACGATTGTTGTACTGCTCCTCCTACTCGTAGTGTTTTAATGTTTTGTGGTCTAATGGTAAATATATACCTTGCCATAAAAGCATATAAGTTATTCTGATGGTGGCAATTACCGAGTTTTGGGTTGCAATCACATCATAGCTTGAAATGAGTGTACTTTCTGAATTCTAATGCCCTCATATAGATTGAGATGTTTGAGAACATTTTGGAAGTGGGAGTATTTCTAAGTTACCACTGATACCTTGAGATGGCATTTATTTATCATCAGGATTATTATTGTAATATGTGCAAAATCATAAGAGGTCTGTTATGTTGTATTTATTTTCTGTTTTTGGATACAAGGTCAATTGGAACCATTGTGATTCCTCATTGTGACGGATCAGTAATGTGAGGCAGACAACTGTTTGTAAATCGTTCAAAATACACAATTTTTAAAAGAAGAAACTGTATCAAAATGCCTCCCTTTCTTTACTCTGTTAAGTAATTCCCTGCATATTCTAAAAGCTAAGGGAACAAACTCTAACACAGGATAAGTGGCCCTCACACTAAACAATCAACACATAAATAAAAGATATGGCACATCAACATAACAGGTTTCATATGCACTTTTTCCTAGATGACCTTTTGAAATCCGTGGTGATTATCCTTCCCCAGGATTTAGAGTCACTTCATCAAAATGGTCAACCTTGAAAAGGAAAAGTCTTAATTATGTTCTCAAGGAAATCAAATGAAAGCAAAAGGTCATCAACAAAAGTCCCAATGGTTCTTCTTTTAACAAAGGTTCCACTAGCAACAAGTCTTCTCCTTTTGGGTGGAGTTTTCCTTCAAGCATGATAGACCCATTGGTAATCCTGGCTACCAAGCTTTGTGAAACCCACAGGATGATTTGCCACAGTTCAAAGGAAAAATTGTTTCAACAGTCAACATGGTAAATGTGTCAGGATGACCTCTTACTACTGCTGCTTCTACTTCAACAACTATGAGGCTTCATATTTTACCATGAGAACAGTTACCTTTGTCCCACCATAGTTCACCTTGGTATGGCAACTTTAATATATCATCTACTGAATATTTTGGAAACTGCCACAACTTCAATGACTTTTAGAGAGGTTCTGGCAAGATACAATATGTCAACCTCTGCAGGTAGGCTAGGCACTCTTCCTTCAAACTGTTCTCTTCAAAGGGACAGTCTCTAAGCTATACTTGTCTAACTGTGAACAATGGTAACCTGTTCCAAGGCCCCATTCTCTCTGATCTTCACAGTCTTCAGCATTACAGGTTGAGCCTATTTCAAAATGTTCTTCACAAGCAGCCAATTCTCCATCCCCACCTTTACCAACACATTTCTGATAGCTTTCAGCCTAATAATTACCCAGAAGCCTTGGTGCCACTCTCTTAGCCCCAGGAAATAGTTGTATACTTGTTGGTTTATGCCAATGAACTGTTAATAACATCACAGTATAGCTGGATTTTTTTAAACACTGTGAAAGACTCAGCTTGTTTTCTTCTTCTTTTATACTCTTGCAAATGAAAAGGTATGTCACTTTTATACAAAGTATAAGATTCAGTTTTTCAGGACAGACCACAGTTAGGCAGAATAGAATTCCGGCCTCCTTGGAGAATCACAATAAGGAGCATGCAACCATTCATTAATGTAGTTTCCCATGGTAAAGATTCTAACTTTGAGATTGTTATTATTAAGTGTTCTATAATGGTCTTTACAGCGTTCCTTTTTCTTAATGAAGGACACACGACCACTCTTTGAACAAGTGTGGTCTTTTGTTATTGAAACAATGGGTTTTACAACATTCAGCTTCCTATGCAAGCAAGAAGCCTTTACTTTTATATGTGTGTTTTACAATTCTATTGTTCAAAGGATTCTGAATACAGTGGTCTACTTTTACTCGCTGAAAGTCTTACGATAATGTCAACAGAGCTTGTTACTGTTACTGGCAAAGCTCGCGCAATGGTTTAGAACGCTGTGCTTCACTCACCGTCTTCTGAAGTATTTGATCTGTGGGTTGCACTGCTACTCCGACTTCAACTACAACTTCTACTGCTTCTGGCTCACTTGGGACCCACACCTATCTCCTGAATAGGTGTCTCCGGTCCGGTGACACGCATTGGGAGTCTCCTCTACTACCAAGACGCTCGAGTTGACAAGTGCTTCCTGCGTCAGTGCCCAACACGCCTGAAGCTCGGCAACCACAGTAATCAGGCTCACATCGGGAAAACTGTTTCTCCAGCATGTCCTCTGCTGCACAGCACTTCAGAGTTTGGGAGGATAGGACTCTCAGAGAACTTGCAGGTGAGATCTTCTGTCTCCATATTCCGACGTCCTTCTTGTTCTTCCATTTCAGCTTGGTTTGTCAGCCTTGTGCCTTCCTTCTGCTTCCACTGCCACAGCCTGCACTCCAGCCAATGTGCCGCCCCTTCCTCTCCTTTCTCCTTTATCTTCCTGTGGGGGCCTTTTATGCCCCCCTTGTTCTATGATCATTTTCAGGTATGGGTTGTTAGCCTCAATTGCCTGACTACTGCAATGGCTACTGGGCTTAATTGTCTGACTATTACACCTGCGTTCCTCTTCAGCGCTCTTCCTCGTCTCAGTCTCTCTAGGATTCTGGGTCTTGCAGTTTCTTTTGACAAAGTTAGGTTTTAGCAAATTTGAATACCTTTTAGAGGTAGGTTTGATTCCCTTAAAATATTAAGAGGGGCTATGAAGATTAGCCTTTACAGAGGAAGCTAGTCTATTGAAGACAACATTTCCACATTTTCTTATAGTGTAACTTTGGGTTGAGGAATGTGTTTAGTTTTGGATACAAAAAGGATATTTCTTTTGGCAAAGTTTGTTCAACTTTTACCACAATTAGGTCCACAACTCGAGATTTAACTTGTGAGTTAGGGACATTACAATGTGCCTTCACCTCTTTAGGTTCTTTGGGAAGATTCTTCCTTCTAGAGGAAAAATACTGTGGGCCTCATCACGGGTTTGGCTGTAACCCTTAAATGCAGCGTTAGTGCTATTAGTGCCGCATTTAAGGGTCCGCCAAATCACGGCTTTGGCTGATTTCCCCCCAGCTCCTAGCTGGGGGGAAATCTGCCAAAATGTCACGCTCATACCACCGGCGAGAAATCCACCTACGGTAAGAGTGCGAAATTTCCCCATTGACCCAATGGGGAATGGGGCATTCCCGAATGGGCTCAATGGGGAATGGGGATTTCCAGTTCCACCAAACCCGTGATCCGGTGCTAATAGCGCTGGTGGGTTTGGCGGTAGGGCAGATAACGCCGGCGCTATTAGCGCCGGCGTTACTGCCCAACTCGTGATGAGGCCCTGTGTCTGATCCTACAGAATCTCCTCACCATCCTGTGCCCTGTCTCCTCCCAGGTGATCCTCCCACAGTACACAACCCCCAGGGTTTGGATTAGGAAGCATCTGCCTTCCCATGTCCACCTCGGAAGAGATTTTATGCAAAGTTTCAGTGAGAGATCGGCAGGATTCTTCACATCATGGTCTTCAATTGTGTGGCACATATCTATAATTTTTCTACTTTGCTTGAAGTAAGTTCAGCAGAAACAGACACATACGTTGTCTGAATTGTCAGCTGATTTCATTTGAAACTTTGCTATTTCTTTTTGTTTTATGTGTTGGAGACCAGGGTAACCATTAATAATTGTTGGTTTCTACTTTGTGAGTGAGGTGTGTTTTCTAGTGCTGCTATGGACTCCAAATTAATGGGGACTAACACTACCACTACTTCGGCTGTTCTAGGTAGTAGTGTCATCAAGCATTTTTAATTCAGTATCTGGACTTTTAGCACTGTACCATTATGCACAGGAGAATTCATTGTAGAATGGTATGCTGCTAACAATGTTATGCAAGGAAAGGTGCTTTTACAGGATGCTCCTAAAAGGCAGCCTAAAGAATGTCCTCATAGGCTGGAGGGGACATGCACTTTTTTTTCTACTTTTGTCTTTTACTTTGACATATTGCTTCAGAAATTGTTGTCAACATTTGAATGGCTGTTGGTGCACATTGCATATTGCTCTGCACAACCATTTGCAGACTGGGTAAACTGTCTAGGCATGAGGATGCTTCGGTTGAATATTTGTTTAGGAAGATCTTATAATTAAAGTTTATTTTATCATAATAGTTACTTCTACTATTTCAAAGCCTCTACCATATGCATCTATGGCAGTTGGAGTTTCTTGTTCTTCGCTGTCTGCTTTTTCATTAAAGTATGGTAGGTGACCCCATTCACCAGCACAAACATTGCAGAAGATATCTACATTGACAGTGAGCATATTTCTAAGTTGTCTTTGTAGTGTTTAACTTAGTTTTGTTAATGGTTGCATGTAATATATACATAGTGTTCTCTTTACATTGGATGTGCTGTTAATCACGGCTTCTAAGACAAGTCTTCTTTAGTAATTCAAAATTGAGGAACATAGTTTTCAGATTTGATTAAGAGTTGGGTGAGGACCCTATGACAGAACAGTGTTTTTAAAATTAATTATTTGGAATTAATTATTGGGACTAATTTCTCATTGAAAGATGTGGCTTCCATTTTCGTTGTTTGTTGGGGATTCATCTTCTTTTGAAATTGTTTTAGGAGGTAATTGTTTGTAATTCTTCATTGACAGAGGTGGAGGAATGACAGATATGTTGGTTGTTGGTGTGGTTGTACTTTGCAAGAGAAGAATGTCTTGTCTTGCTTGTATATGCTCTATTGATTATTGGAAGGTGAGTGTATTAATCTCCATTGTTTTTATCTGCCTGAGGTTTCCTTATTTTTTAAGCAGTTTAATTTTTGTTGGGATTATTTGTAGGACTTGGAGAAAAGAAAACATATTTAAAATGAGAACAATCAAGTTGGTGTGTATGTTGTTGTTATTGTTTATTAGAATCTGGGAAGAGATGTTTTTTTAAAGTTAATCTTTGATTATGGCATTCGGAAGTAGGACCGTAGTCTTTGGTATTGGTTACTTTGTTAGCACATTACAGATGTATTATTATTATTATTATTATTATTATTATTATTATTATTATCATTATTATTATTATTATTATTATTTAATAAGTATGGACCACTCTTTGGGAAGCAACGGAACACTTTACAATCATAAGGAGAAGAATAAGCTCAGGGAGCATAGAAACACAGGGCTGGGCATATAACAACAGGGAAGGGTGGCCACTAGTCAGCAATGGATTTACAAGTAACCAGGGGAGGAAACAGTGGGGGTCAGATCACCCAGTCTCAGTTAAGGTGGGCAGTGGGTGGTGTATGGACCTAGGTGTTAGAGAGGAGACATTCATTAAAGAGTAGGGTCTTGAGGTCCTTCCTGAACTGTAAAAGTGAGGGGGTGAGTCAGATTTTGATGGGGAGGTGGCTCCAGATTCTTAGGGCAGTGACAGAGAAGGCATGTATTCTGGGTTTTGTTTCATTCCTGCACCAGTGGAATTCAAGTCTGCACATGTCCTTACTTCTGGGCAGATTGTAAGCCTCCAGAGATGCTGAGTTTCTCAGTGAGTGGGCTTAGGGACTTCAGGGTACTGCCTTGTAGATGATGCAGCAGAATTTCAAGATGATACATGCTGGCAGCAGGAGCCAGTGCTGTTCGATGAGGGTGGAGGTGATGTAGGTGAATTGGCGGAGTCCTTTGATTCGTTGTGCTGCAGCATAAAGGACACAACTCAGGGTAATTGCCTGAAGGCCTCCATCCAGATGGGACAAAGGCCTCCACCCAGATGGGAGAGGACTAAGACTTGCACAACAGATCTGAAGTTGTTTCCTGGGATGAAAATGAAGGAAAGAGAACTGAATAGGGGGATTTTGTTATCAGAGAGTGTTTGCTTTCAGACTTATTAGGAGCTATAAAAGCTGGATTACTAATGGGGTAATGGGATAAGTAGGATACAGTTTGAGTCTTGGATTGCAGTGATGGGGAAAAGGGAGATAATGATAATGCAACAGATTACTAATTGCACACTGAGATGAGGAAGAGGGAAGTGGGGATAGTGTAACATATTAATATTTGGGCATTGGCATGAGGAAAAGTGAGCTTGTGGAAATGCCTATAACTGCTCATAGGTACTGGGAAGTAAAAGTGGGAGATGGGGTCCTGTAATGAAGTACTAATGGGGTACTAGGATAGATTGGCTAATTATGAGCATGGCGGTGTGGGAAAAAAGTGGCGGTAATGGAGTTACCTCTACTTTTCCCACTCCGACAAACTATGAGTTTGGCCCTGTACCTCCTGTATCATTCTGGAGGTAAATCCTCCCACTTTCTGATGAAAAATTATCAGAATTGTTGGAATTACTGGTGGCAGAATTGATGCAGTGGAAATTCTGCTGAAATCCCCAATGGAGTCCTATGGACTCCAAATTAATTTGGACTAACACGGCCACCACAATTTGTAATCCAGCGGTAATTCCGCCGGACCAAGTGGCAGTAATGGTAATTCCTATGGCCAGTATTCCGGTGGATTTACTACCAGAATACCACCCAATTTGTAACGAGGTTCAGAGTGTTCTGTTTTGGAGTACTGAGATGAAGAAGAGGGAGGTAATGATAATGTAACAGATTACTTGTAGGGCACTGGGTTGAGGGAGAGAGAGGTGAGGATAATGTATAAAAGTGGCATGAGGAAAATTGAGGTTGTGGTAATGCCAATGGCTACTAATGTGGTACTGGAAAGTAGAAGAGGGAGATAGGGTTCAGTAATGAATTACAAATGAATTACAAATGGGGTACTGGGATGAGGAAGGCAGAGTGTTCTGTGTTGGAGTACTGAGATGAGGTAGAGGGACATGGTGATGATGTAAAACTAAAGGGTTACTGGGTTGAGGAAGAGGAAGTTGGGGTTAATGTAACATATTACTAATGGGATAGTGGAATGGGAAAGAGGGAGGTTTTAGGAATGCAACAGACTATTTGTGGGGTACTGTGTTGAAGAACACAGAGATAGAGGTAATTGCGAAGGCTACTGTTCGTGTGCTCGGATGAAGAAGAGGGAGGCTGGGGGTATATAATGAATTACTAATGGGGTACTGCAATGAGGAACAGAGAGCCTGAGTCTTGGAGTACTGAGACGAGGAAAAGGGAGGTAATGTTAATGTAACAGATTACTAATAGGGTAATGGAATGAGACAGATGGAGGCGGGGTTAAGGTAACACATCAGTGGTTGGATAATTGAATATGGAAGAGCGTTATGCAATGGATTACTAATAGGGTACTGTGATGAGGAAGACAGAGTTTGAGTCTTGGAGTACTGTAATGAGGAAGAGGGAAGGAATGCTAATGTATCAGATTACTAATCAGGTATGCATTTCAATGTGGATGAGGAGGGTGGGGCTAATGTAACATATCAGTAATGGGTAGTTGCATGATGAAGAATGAGGTTGTAGGAATGCCACAGATTACTAATGGGGTAATGGCATAAAGAAGAAAGAGGCAAGAGTAATGCAATTGATTACGTTTTGACTACTGGGATGAGGAAGAGGTAGGTGAGGCAAGGAACAGATAATGGATGGGGTAGTGGGACAATAATGACTGAGATGTGGAATGCAAAATAGAATTGTATAATGGAATATATACATACATTTACTTTTGAGAAATTACAGAAATGGACTGGTCAGATTCTACGTTATTTTGTAATCTGTTTTTTCTGGAAATTTAAAAGGCAGAATGCTGTTACATTTGCAACATTTGAACACATATATAATACAAGCTGTTCCTTTTCTAGCTGGGGTGGATGCTGTAGTCAATCATGTTTCGGAGTGTGGAATACTTTTGATAGTTGTTCTCATATTGTAAGCACGCTGATAAATTACATTATATTATGAGGGTATTTTGTAGTTCTCCCACCAACAGTGTATATGTGCATAGGCAGGTTTATTTTTTCTACTGTAGTATGGTAATTGAGCTATTTGGAAATTAGGGAAATTTGCATTGCCATAAGTAGTAGGACATGAAGCATTCACAATGTCAGCATGAAGAGGCTTTCAATGCACTACTGCATATTTCTGTTAATATGAATAGACCACCTCTGAGTAAAAGCACATATTGGTCATAGCTGCCAGTGGCTTTGCTAAATACAACTAGACGAATTTCAACAGGTCCCTCCTTTCTCTAGCTCTGTTGAAAATGCAAAAGCGATCTCATGGAACACAAGGGGTCATAATCATTTGTGTACTAATGTTGAACTAAGTACATTTCTGTACAAATATTCTATCATCCTTTTGCAGGAAACACAGCTTTTGGCATCTGTTTATCTGGATGAATACCATGTTCTGTGTCAGTCCGCAGCATGGAGTAATTTAGGCAACCCTTCGTGGAGCCTCGTAATTGCAATAAAAAACTCAAAGGGATTAACCACTTGGAGACATTTGCCCTCTATATATGGTTTCCTTCTCTCTGAATATAGATGCATGCTTCATTCTGCAGTTCTAATGCTCCTAAACTGGATAGGCCAGCCCCTTTAATGAGTAGCAATGACCCTGGAGATGGATGGGGATGCAGCCTTTACTCATACATCAATAATAGAGCTGACTCAGGAAGTTGACAAAAGGAAGTCTGTTTTAATATCAATTTTCTAAAACAGGAAGCATAACGAACATCAATGCAATCGCTCAATCTTCTTACTCAATGCATTTAAGAAAAACTGAACTTTTCTAAGCAATATTCATCATCAATGACGTCAACCTATGTGTGTACTAATGTCATCCTACGTTGCAAACTACAAAAACCTATAAGCATGAGTGATTGGCTCTGAGTGGGTATCTAAGCATATGATCCATACTAGTCTAAAAAGGGTAACTATGTGATTAGTTACTTAACATCAGGTAGAGTAACTAAGCCCTCCCCTAGAAATGACCACTATGAACGTCACTGAATACACAACGTCCCATTGGTTTACACACTATAGGACCACTAAATATGCAGGTCCTCCAGAATTGGTTGGCAGTCTATCCTCCTTCAGTACATTTCCACCAATTTTAGGGGCCTGCAGGCTAGCCATCCAGGTGCTGGTGAGGTTGCCTTAACTTTAGCTTCCCACCAATTAGCATATCAATCTATCATCACCTCAGTGGTCTACTGTCAATTCGGCTTTTGAAGCTCGTCCTTGAGAGTGTTCTTAGCTCTGGGAAATTTAGGAAGTGAGAAGCACAGTCTGTCTCTGTGCGTAGGTGTGACCATCTTGTTCCTCCAACTTCATGCTTACATGTGACTGGAGACCATGGAATTAAGCCTTTTTGTGCATGTAATATTATTTTCTAATAAGCCTCTGACATGTTCTTTGTTATGTTCATGCCTTCTGAAAAGGAGTCTTGTTCTTTCACACGATTTTATATCCAATGCCTGTTCACTCCAGTTTGATAAAACCTTGGTTTCTTGGCTCGTCCAGCCTTGCCTTCTGAAATACACTTGTAATTCAACTTGCTTTTTAACTACGACACACTGATATGAGGCATTTTTGCTACTGTCCAACCTGCTATAATATGTTTAGTGGAAAAATTCATAATTCTCTCATTCCTATGTATATATAGGTTGGCACTTGCCTCAATCTATTCACTATAAGTTTAAAGCAATTACTTTGCTGCTTGCGTTTCTTTTACATCTGCACACGTGTAAAATAACTTGATATCTTCATATGTTTCTATGGCATAAGCTTCTTCACCTTGATCCCAAGATGTCACTTATCCTTATCACTTTCTTGATGCCTTATAGAATGTCTACATTGTCAGATCACTGCATCCCTTCTATGTACGTCATCTTCAGCTCTGTGTAACATATACTGGCAATGGTTATTGCTATTACCATTCATCCTTGCCGCTTATTGGCTCTGATTATTCAGGGATTTCATTCAAATGATCATCATATTTCTTTCTATACAGATATGGTTTTCTCAATGGGTACCTCGGCTCCCAGATTCTCTTAGATACTGGCACTTTCACTGGTACTGGACTGAGTCCGTACTCTGCTCTTTGTCGATTCAACTGTTCTGTGTGTATGTCACATACTCTGGTTTCCAGCATACAGGTAAAAGGGGCATGTCGGTTGAGGTGGGGCACTTGGCTCCTCCTCTACACTCCTTATTGTCAAAATGTATTGGAATCCCACCAAAAGTAAGCTAATTAATTTTCTAGATGAGCTTTTGGAAAATGTAGAAAAATGGTACTTAACAACAAAAGGAGTATAGTATTACTCACGGGTGACCTGAACTCCTCTTGCCCTGACATTGACACAGAACTTGGGGTAATTCCCTCGAGTGAGAGTGATGGACTACTAAATCAACAGCATAGCCTTCCTTAGGTGATTGGACCTTACAAAATTGAACTGAAATGTGATAAGAGACCTGGGCGGGATCAGATTGTGTCATTAGGGGTCTTAAACATCTTGGAGTGATAATATATGTGTTAGTTCAGAGTTTCTTTAGAGGTGTACTTGTTTTGTCATCATCCTAACTGATATTACTGATCACAATTTTCTTAACACAGATATTTGTATGGATATGAAATCCAATAAGAGAGTACGGCCCAAGGAACTAGCATCCGGTGGAAAACCTTTAACATTCCGAAATTTACTTCAAGACTAAACGTAGTTCTCATGAAATTATGTGAGGATGAGTGAAACACAATCCTCTCCCCAGCCTTAATTAGCAGTTTCTTTATTGCGAACTTAGGTTTGACTTGTTCTAAAGGATAACATAGTTGGTCATAAACATGGCTTTAATATGGAGGAAAAAATAATGTAATCAATTTAGTCGTGCAAGGCAGTACCTTAAAACAATTCTCACAAAGAAACAAAAAAAATATCAGTAACATTAACAAAAACTGGCTGATTAGACATCGCTACGTAATCTTAGAACGTGACTCTGAAGTCATGCTTGGGACCATCTTAAACAAACAAGACAAAACATTTTGGTAATTGATCAACTATCTTGAACATAACCAATTAGAGGCCCAAACAAACCCAATAATTGAAAAATCAATTGGCACAGCTCTACCAATGCATATATTGAAAGGAGGACAACAAGAGTAATGTAGTCAAATTGTCAATAGTCTTCCCCCTTAAAATTGATTACAAAGATTTCCTATTCTCCACAAAAAGGTAGTACCTCATAGGCTGCAGGTCAGAATGGGATCTCCAATCTGACCATGAAAGCAGCCCCAGCACTCAAGACCACTATACTATACTATACTATACTATACTATACTATACTATACTATAATATACTTTTTGTTTAGGAACATAATTGATCAAAGGAGACTCCCTGAGTTTTGGAAGCTATTTTATGTCATCAATATCTTTAAAAAGGCAATCCTTTGCTCTTAAGGGGGATAGAGCAATGGGCAGTGCAAGCAGGTCATCTGAATAAAGCATAGTCAGTCTTTCATAAAGGTATGGGAACCCCTCTATATGATTCTATACTGAATATACTTTGCCATCAGTCTACTAAGTCTAACTGCCCTCCTGTTTTTCTAGGCTTTGTTGAGTTTTTCTCAGCCTTTAACTAGTGAACCAAGATAGGCTTTGGAAGAAATTATCTAAGTGGGGATTACCCAAAGGCTTGTTAAGCAAACCTGAACTTCTGCATTCTGATACCTGTACCCAGGTGAAGCTGGATGTCAAGGGGAAACTCTCAAGAACAATTTCTACCCATGAAGGTCTCAAACAGGGCTATGTCCTGGAACCATGCCTATGTATATATCTGACCTCAGGGATTTTCTGAGGCCCCTCTTTGGTGGCACCCAGATTGGGAAAGACACACATCTGTTGGCTAGCTTATGCTGAATATGTGCTAATCTTATATTATATACAACTGGGGCTCTAGTGGCTATTAATATCTCTACATGAATATAACACATTGAACGATCTGAAGGTTAACAAAAAGAAAACTAAGTTAATGAGATTCTCGAACAGGAAAAAACCTTTTAGTTATAGATGGTTGATGGATAGGGTTCTTCTTGAAGTGACTAACACTTTCCTCTATTTAGGCTTTCCAATGTTTAACTGCTCCAATAAAGCTGTTCTTTTTTTAGTCTTCAAATAAAAATGGAGACTGTCATACTTAAATGAAAATGATCTGCACCAAATATCGAATATTTTTCATTCAACCGGCTGATAGGTATTAATATAATAGTCTGTATGTTGAAATACGGTCTTGAGATTTTCCTTTCCTTTCATTCAATTGGAAACCCTCTACTTGCTTGAAATCAAACTCTGGAGAACTGTTTTTACCTGCCTAAATGTTTGCTGATAACTGTAATTCATTTTGAGATTGGCTTATTTATTTAAAGTGCCGAGTGACCTGGAAGTCCCTGACACAGTTACAAAATATGTTACATCCTTGACCTGGTTCGCTATTTATTGATCTGAATCTTCTATACAGAGTACCAGCTCCCCTCCTCCCAACTAACCCTACCCGTCATTCGTGTTTACAGATCCGCCAGAGCGCCTGGCGACCAATTCCATTGGTGACGGTGCACTATATAAGTACCTTTAAAATAACATACCATGACATAACATAAAAATGCAAATAAATATATTGAAGATTGAACTGCATAAGGTACCATTTTGAATGGATAGTACCAGTCATAAATGCAGTATCTGGTATATTACCTGAATGCTACATAAAATACTTTATCCAAAGGATGTGTACACATTTAAACCAATATCATATCAACAACTAATAAAAGTATATCAACATACAAAATACATAGGCAAATAAACATACCAAGAAATAATAAACAACACAATGCAAATGCCCATCCATTAAATGTGCCAGTGCATAAAGTTCATATTCTAAAGTACAGTACTACCATATCAAATGCTCAGAAATTGCATGGGGTCATAAAGGACAAGTGCAAAATGTTTATCCTTAGGAATATTCAATTTTGATTTGATTTTAAAATTAGTTTGAATATATATGCATATTTATTTAGCTTTGATATTAAAAGTAGCTGACAACTTCTATATAAACAAAAATATATTTGGTCATACATGACCTTACAGAAAAAAAGATATAAATGCATTTATGTATAAATGTATAATGTGATCAACTGAAATTCTATCGAATAATAAGACTACATATAGAAAAAGCCTTAAAACTCCAAGGCATCACTCTGATATATATCATGAGAGAGAGAAAATGTGTGTGTGTGTGTGTGTGTGAGAGAGAGAGAGAGAGAGACAGAGAGAGACAGAGACAGAGAGAGAGACAGAGAGAGAGAGAGAGAGAGAGCGAGAGAGAGCGAGAGAGCGAGAGAGAGAGAGAGAGAGAGAGTGATTCTGATTAATTAAGCTAGAAGAAACTTTGATGACCATAGCAAGACTGTAATTCTCTTGTTTGGGCCTATATATTGAAACTCTGTCAATCTTTTCAATACTTCCTTCAATGATTTGGTGGCTGAGCTAAATTACTAAAGCTGACTGCCATTTAAGGAAGTAGCAAACAGCTTTGAGATGCCTTCACCCTGAGACAGTAAACTGAATATGGGGCTAACAATGGGCACTTTGCCAATTTTTTCCAAGTCTTATTTTTTTGCTGTTTCAGTATTTTGGGGTTGAAATAAGCCATTGTGGCCGATTTTTTTCCACATACATTTTTCTTTTCATGGCAGTGTATCACCGTTAGGTTGTTCTTGGATTACTGCTCATAAAAGCCAAGACCTTTTTGACAGAGGTTTTAACCCTTTCCATGTAATGGGTTATTCAGATATTGGTCTGTACAACCTCACTTGTCACCGGACTTGTCGACCCACAGCATCATAATTATAAGTATGATTTAACGTTTTACTGGGACACAATGGCCACTCACACATATTACTGATTGGGTGTTCGTAGTTTTAACATTTTAGAAGTTAATAGAAAATGAGGATGCTGGGTATCAACTCAACTACATATTTGCTAATATTCGGAACTGTATATTGTTTGACTAGTTTATTTTTAATGTTCATACATTATCACTGCAAGGGAATGCATACATTCTAAACAAGAGAGTGAAAGCATTATCAATGTATTTGTATTAATGATTATAAAAGTACTTATTTTGCATGTGCAAGCTTTAGTTGGGTTGGTGATGAAACTATGCAGTTAAGATATTGATAGCATCTCATGTTTATCAAACACACCAAGTTAATAAGCATTGATACCTTGATACACCCAGAAGGTAGACTCACAACAATATTGCAGTCCAATATTAAGTCTGACAGGTTTTCAGGGGTAGATGTTTTTTATGAACTAAAGTACAGCTACTGAACTTTCTCCAGATCATTCCATTGGGTACAGCACTATTTGCTGCTGCAAAATGTGACTCGTCCCCAGTGGGGCAGATAGACCGCCTTTGGGTGGAGGTTAGATTCTGGCATGCAGGGTATGATAGGAATCATGGTGGTGCACCAGGGGCAAGTTGAGATGCTCAGTACTGTGCACTAAAGTATGTGATTCAGGAAATAAACACACTTTCTTCATAAACTCCTGCTTATAATGCATGTTTTTACAGCATTGATATATGTTGACCTGGCCACTCATAATGTCTGACCCTTTGTAAACATACCTACTTCATTTCACAAAGTACATATCTTAAACCCGACCTTTGTGAATCACTCCATTAAATTGGAATTATTATTTTATGTGTCAGTTCAATGTGTCTCCAGTTCCCACCTTTGTTTTTATTGACCCAGTATTGTGTAAATAGTTGTTTTGCATAAATACATCTAGTATTCATAATCTTTTTTTATGTGCTTTGCAGGTAAGTACTTGGACTTTTATTAGAAATAAAGAGATACCCTACCTATTCAAGAGAAGTTAATGTTGTATACACATTTCAGCCAGAGTCATGTAAAACATGTTTAATTACTTTTGTATGTTGAGGTTTTCAGTTGGGGCGAGAATAGTTGATAGGGGAACACCCTTTGACTGCTCACAAGCTGCAGCAGTTGGCCCTTTTTCAGATTACAAAAACAAAATGTTTGTGTGGTATGGAATAGACTTCTGAAAATCAAAATCTATTTTTGTATTTTACCCTGAGGCATGCTGAAAGCAGGAGAGACACTGACAACATTGTACACTAGTTGGCTCCACAGTCTGTTTTCATATTTGAAAATACACGCTTAATCTAGCTCACAGGTCCATTTAATGTGCACTATCTCTGTCATTCGTGTAGGTAGTTTTGGAATCGTATGGTACATGTTCTGGCTGTTGGTGTCATACGAGAGCCCAGCAACGCATCCTACAATCACAGATGAGGAGCGCCGGTACATAGAGGAAAGCATCGGAGAGAGTGCAAGCCTAATGGGCGCTCTAGAAGTAAGACTTTAACTCATGTGTATGTTTTCAAACTTTGCTTTAGTAGCAATTGGCTATTGTTTTCATGAATGTGTTTTAAACTGAAAGAAAAGCAAATAAGAGGCAGTACATATATATTATGATCCTTAGTACCTGATAGATGGGTTCATTTCTCTGCCCACAAATATGTATCAAACAGTTAACATTATGTTACTATATTCTACTGGCTGGAGAGCAATTGCTCTTTCCTAGGTCTATCACAGTGGCCCTTACTATGAAGCTGATTTTCCAAGTGGGGGGGGGGGGGGATAGCCACACATTATTTGCAAAGTATGACTACAGCATACTAAACAATACTGATAAGTGATTAAACAGGAATGCTCTGCACATCAATCCATCAACGCAAAGCTGACTTAAAGCACATTCATAAAGTTGCCTTAACCGTATAAGGTAAAGCAATCCACTTTTCTAAACACCACTCTTGATATTGCCAGCATCTGAATCAAAGTAGTTTGGAAACGGGGAAGAAGACACATTTTTGTTTGTATAGTTTTCTAAGAAATTTAAGATGTAATGGGGCAGCATAATGTCTTTGCTCCTCCAGCCAAGACATTTTATATGAATCTAATGCTTGAATTGAGCGAAATCAGAATGGGATTGCATTGGGAATATGCTAAAATTGATGAAGCTATAGCTTAGTCCAGCAGCCTTAGTTTGCACACAATCCCAAAATGATATTTGAAGAGAGAGTCTATGGAACAATCAGGTACAAAGAGACATAATCCTGCCTCTTAATTGTCACATCAGCCTTGCTGAGTGCACCTGATGCAGCATTATTATACTGGCGCCTTTCTGGTAGAAATACACTGAAAGCACTACATCAGTGAACAAGGGAAAGGTGAACTCCCAAGCAAAGAGTACACCACTCATTCAGTAATAGGTGATGCACCATTGCAATGCCAAGTTAACTGGAATACCAATGGGGGCCGTGGGTCCCAACAGAAGAACTGCAGTTTTTCTAGCATTAATCCACAACCAAATCCCGCTCTTCCATCAGAGAGTTTACCCAATATAAGCTTTATCACCATAATCATCCTGCTATACTCCATATCATGTACAACTTGTCACTTGTCACAAATGACCAAATAAAAGCATGCCATGACATTTTCTTTACAATTTACTCTAGGACAAATAATGGTCAAACAAACGTACAACTCTGAGAAACGGGCACCGGCCTACTGGAGTCTACTATCTTGCTGCAGAGCTCATTGATCTCAAAACCCCAGTTACAAATATTGTTCTACTTCTTATTGTTGGCTTAACTGTAGGATTTGTGTAGACTTAGTTTCCCAGGTGTAAATAATCAGGTGGCTAATGGGGACACATATTTGCATCATGTCAAACTATCATAGGATTTTGCATGGGTATGCATCATGCAATAGTTAATTTTATAGCTATCAATACGGTACCCTATAATGTGCAGATATTATTTAGGTTTATCAACAGACAAAATGTTAACTGCAGAAATATAATATTTATATCTGTAATAATTCATTATTATTAGCCTTGATGGTAAATCCCTGGTTTCACACGATTGGAAGTAATACCTTCTAAGATGTTATTTTGAAGAGAAAATAAAAGGAACTGGCATGGAGTAAATTAGACACATTCCTGGCTAAGTTTTGAGCACTTTATCCCGATAACCCTGTGGAAGAGGTGGTACATGTATGTCCTAAATGAGCACAAAGTGTCAATGGAATACCATGCCACCATTTTGGAAGCAAAACTAGAATGACATTTTCATTCCTATTTTAATTAGATTTGAAGTTGTTATTACATTGAGTGATACTATTATGGATTTCCCTTACTAATGTGTAGTGTATGGTAATGACAGAAGAAACATGGTTAAAGGGTGATATAAAAAGAATGATGGTATGGGGAGGTTACCATGTCTGAATATATTATTTCCATTTAGCTCTCCAATTGACTAATCCATAAGGATAATAGAAATATAAATTCACATAAAATGATGCATATGTAATATCTTGATTCTATAAATTGACACTACCGATTAGTCCTAGAATTCAAAAGACAGTAGTGATACTGTTAATGGCATGGAGGCAAGTAATGTGCACTTCTCTTTTCATTTTATTTGCACAGCAGCAATAAATGATTACATTGAAACAAAACATTTAAGGAACTACTTTGCTGAGTATTAATGAGTCTGAGCACTTTCCTCCTCTTCAATTGGATCACTGGAGCCTCTGTCATGTTATTTTTTTTAGAAAATAGTGTATACAGAATTTTCATCAACAAATATATCTCAGAGATAGTTCTTTACCTTGTGGTATCAAATAGATAAAAACAAAGGGGTGAAGCAGGAAAAGGCCACCTTGTGGGAGGATAGGTCAGGAGCAATGCCTTTGTCTTGGAAGCAAGACAACACAGCCCAACGCATGTTCGAATCCCGATCTCGCGCTTGCAAACATCTCCCTCTTATTAAGTACATTATAAAATAACAATTATAAAAAAGAAAAAATGTTGTGCAATTTTATATTCAGCATATCTATTCATGTCAATTTAATAAGGAAAACTCTAATACACATTGGGCATTTTGATTTTCAAAATACATACTAATGGCTTCCCCACCTCTAAAAACCTGATAGTTGTGTCCCACCTCACGCTAAGGTATGCTGAAAAGATTGCGAGTTAAACATAAGCTATAATTGTAAACAGCAACACATATGAACAGAATAAAAATGTGAAGTTGTTATATAGTCATTAGGTCACTCAATGTTCAGCTACTAGGTTGCAAAATTAGTCATACTACCTCCTTGTAATGGACAATTTTCAAGTTTATGTCATTTTTTTCAAGGACATTGTAGGGTGTAGAAATGCACATTTTGTAGTCAAGAAACCTCAGCTTCAAAAATTAAATCTATTATCATACACGGAAGATATATATTATCATATCATTGTGCCAGTCTCCTCCATTTCAGGAAAACATGCACATCCCATTTTCTAAACCCATATAAACTTGTTCTGCTATCATAGAACACTGATAATGCTATGCATTATGCCAAGGTTCCCTGTTTTTAAATGATGTAGGTAATTCCATCTCTGACAGAGTAATTTGCTCACCAGATTTCACTTTCATAAGTTCCATGCCAAAAGTATGATATCCTGATTGTCAGCAACTGCTCTACCAGTTGCACAGAGCAGGTGCAGGTCACAGGTGCCCCCTTGACAGCTACAGTGACAACCAAGTCTCTGCAGTGCAGGGGCTGCATTTAAGATATGCACCACTGTTTCAAAAACTGCATAACTCTGAGGATTCTGTCCTTGTGGCACCTTAACACTTCACAACAGGAGTGGTAGGAGCCTACAGCGACTTACTATGGGAATTCAGGATGAATGTATTTGCCTTTAGCACTTAAGAGGGTAAATATAAGCCATACCTGAATTAGGGTATGGTTGGCAGCATCTCTCATAGCTATCCCAGCCACACTGATTTAATATCATACATGTGTTAGCCTTCTGGCCCCAGTTTCACTGTGGAAAGGTTATGTGTATCTGTTCAAGACAAGGCTCCCCCTGCCCACTGGCAGGAATGTAGGCTTGGCTATTGCCTCACTTTTTTCCTCTAAGGGTAGATAACACCCTTTCCCCAGGGACAGCCACTCCATAAGAAGCTGGCTTGGGGACCGGAATTAAAGGGCATACCCATTCGCAAAGGGCCAGGCCAGGGTGGTACATTTCTAAAGACCTTTGATTCTATTGAGAAGGGAAGGAGCAGGGTTAGTGTAGCCAGGGAGACATATGTTGAGTGGAGGAAGGCTGCCTCCACTTTGTTTCTCTTTGCCTCTCTATCTCCTTCCTGTCCCGTCCACTTCCTCTAAAGCAAAGCACTTTGGGTATGATGTTAGATGAGCAAAGTCCATTCATTTCAAGAACAGGGACTGGACCACTAGGGCAGGCTATCTTTAGTCCAATCACTTTTACTTTTAATGGGAGGGGTCTCACACCACTTCTTTGAATCATCTCTGGAATCCAACAGTTGACAGCGATTGTGCTTGACCCTGCTAAGAGTGCAGTTCTTTGGAATGTCTTCCAGTTGTGAGATGAAGGCAGGTGTTCCAAGGCAGAGGTGAGCTGGTTCCCCTCACCATCTCCAGGGGCCATTGGGGTGAACTGTGCTACTCGACCAAAACATGCATCTCTACAAGACACCATGTTGCCTACAACCTCATTGCGTTGTAGGATCCCTGAAGGGTGTGCCAGCCTCACCTGTGTTTGCGAGCCTGAGAAAGAGATTAACCTTGTCCCTTGAGACCCTGGATTGGGTCTCACAGTTTCTGAAAGCCCAAACAGCCAAGATCCCCCTGTTTCTGACGCCGACCTACTGCAAGCCACAATTGGACCATGCTCAATGCTGAGCAAACCTCTAGGACTCGTTGAAGCTGCCTTTGGCAGCTCTACCTTCTGAAGTGTGTCGCTGCCTCAGCTCAAACCAATGAAGTACTGCTGCTTTGCTTTGTTCGAGTCACCATTCAAAGCACCAGCTTCTTCATCGTGCTCCTGTAAGTAGATTGACCCGACTCTGGTGTCCCCCAAACAGTGACTTCTGAATCTAATTGACCTGCCTTTGCATCCTGGTACCCGCTTGACCACCATTGAACCTCGACCGCCTTATCTGCACAGCTCAGTTAGATGCTTCGAGACCCCAGCTACCTTCTGTTCGACCCCGACTTGATGCCAACTTAATGCTGGACCACCGTGACAGCAACATCCTTGAACTGAAAAGAACACATTAAAAATGCAGAGAAGCCTGGTTCGATGCCATTGAACGGCCAAGACAGTTTCAAACATTTTACTGATTGATATCTGCCTGCTGATCCACCTTTGGGCCTCAGTGAGTGGATATGTCATTTTAATCCCATTTGCGACCTCAAGAAGGATCTTTTCTATCTTTGCATATTCTGTGTTCTTTGTACAGAGGAAGGTTTTACAGTGTTTTCCAGTTAGCTACCTTTGTACATGGTGTCTTTGATTAAAGTATACATTTTTATAGAACCTTGATTAAACATTCATTTATTTTGGACTGTTATACTTCTCTGTTTGGGTGTCCACAGAACCGCATTCACAATACTTTTGAGAGTATAGACTTCCCTCAGCCCACGGACCACGTTACCACAAAAGGCAAAGCATGTATATCCCTTAACTGTGTCTGTTTTACCTTTATGATTGTGTTGGCTATTGGTTTGTCACATATTAAATGATAAAGAATAGTGCTCCTTCTCATTCATAAAATAACTAATACACCAACACAATGGAACATAAAACAAATATACAGTAATCCCATTTGTGTGAAAACTGACCAGTATTTGTTTTATAAATGAGAAGGAGCGCTATTTTGTATCATTTGTTATGTGATTTTTTGACTTACGTTTCTGTATCACTTCACTTTGATGTCTATTCATTAGGTTTTTAATATGCTTATTCCCATGAGCAAGTGATTTAAATACTATGGCCCTGATCACGACTTTGGCGGTAACTATCGGCCCTACCGCCGAACTGCCCAGAGCTAATAGTGCGGGATCACGAGTTTGGCGGTAATGTTAATCCCCATTCCCCATTAAGCCCATTCGGGAATGCCCCATTCTCTATTGAGATCAATGGGGAATTTTCACGCTCTTACCACCGGCGGATTTCCCGGCGGCGGTAATAGCGCACATTTTCAGCGGATTTCCCCCCAGCTCAGAGCTGGGGCAAAATCCGCCGAAGTCCTGATTTGGCAGACCCTTAAATCCGGCGGTAATAGCTCTGCCGCCGGATTTAAGGGTTACCGCCAAAGTCGTGATCAGGCCCATTTATATTGTGCATACTCTGTATGTCACATGCTATTTTGTCAATTTTTTCAGGAATCATTATGTCTCAAACTGTAGGAGGAATAAGACAAAGACATTTTGTTGTTCAACCTATTTCAATGCTCTTCTTTATATAAACGTATATTGGTGTACCCAGACACTAAAAAATAACACTACTTACTTCATCACCAGGACTTAAAACCCTATGTTGCTTTAACTTTTGCCACTATGTGCTAATAACCTTAAGGACCTCAGGAGGGTTCTTTATAATTTGGGATATCTAGTATTCCCTTACTTATGGTCCTCAGCTTGACCCATGGCATAACATGGTGTGTGTCATTACCACCTGATAATGAATCACTCCTCCTGAACTCTATAAGGCTTTTTTATTGGGTGTATGGACTGGTAAAAATCCATATGCCATTTAAATATAATTCCATAATGAACATTATTCCCTTCAGAGTGAAAACTCAACCACTTTATGTTATGTTTTGGAAAGAAAAATTACTAAATGGGCCAGTAAAAAGATCAGGATTGTCAGGTCAATGTCTCATTAATGAATCCAACAAAATGTTTTTCTATCTTCATATATTAATAACCAAACAAGACTTTCCTGCATTTAAAGAATCCCAAGGATGGAATTTAGTTGATTGGCAATGATCACATTAACTGTCTAGTCTTTAGCCACAATTACATACTGATTTGGCAAAATCTGTCAACGTTATTCCCAACATTCATGAAAAGGACCTTGCACTTTGTTTTTCAAAATCTCTGTTGAGTATGACATGTAAGTATCTAATGGTCTTTGTTGGCATATCGACCTGTATTCTTTCAGTCAGTAAGAGAAGTACTCTATCATTGGCAGAACTTCACACTTCTCGTATTGCCCATATACAGCACACATGTTTATGATGATTGCACTCCTACATCAAACCCTCTCTTAACATTTGGCTTTCTTAAAATCATAATTGCAAACATCTTCACAATTTTGGTTTCCTGAACAGGACACTCAATTCCTATTATTTTGTTGTTTTTCAACTATTGCTCTTAAAAGGCGGTTTCGGACAAGCAGGAAAAATTATTCCAGCTGCTATCCCTGTTTTTTAAACTCGTAACTGCAAAGAGGGTCCATTACCTTTCCTCCACAAAAGACACTTTCAGTCCTGTTCAAATCATAGCCAAATGGAGGGGCCATCCAACAGCAAAAGCCAAATGCTTGTATAATATTCTTAAATAATAGATCGTTAAACTAAATAATAGATTGTAAACATAAATTACAGTTTAGGGCACCTACATATCATCTGTGTCAATATTTTATACAAAACTAGCCTTTTGCCTCTTCTCTCTTAGTTAAATAACTAGAAGTTATTTCCAGACTGGAAGACAAAGAGGGAAATTGCGGGTGAAGGAGAAAGATGTAGTATTCACTGCCAGGTTGCTGATAGTACTAACCCAAGGCAGCACCAACAAGTCTGCCCTTGTCCCAGTACATCCACTGATCTACACTCTAACCCCCTTACTCAAGGCTGCACCCACAAAGCCTGCCCTTGTTCCAATACAATGTGCAGCACTCACTTACCTCAAATACTCTGGCCTATGTCTACCATGAAGAACAACTTCCAGACATCCTCCTCGAACATGATCACTTGGAAGCAGTTTAATTGAATCCAGAACAGTCACCTCTTCCCTGGCTCCCACAGGATAATACTCAGCTGCACATCTGCAGACAACCACACCGTAACTGTATCTACACTTTGGTGCACTGATGTGCAGGTGATGTAGTTCACATATACTGTGTGTAGCCCAGTGATTCAGAGTGAGGAAACACCCCTGCATGCTAGCCCAATGCCAAAAAGCCATAAACGTGTACAAAGTGTGAGCACAGCCACATAGACATGCACATGCCATCATCAGTGGTACTAGAAGTTAACACAACACACAAGAAACTAGGCCCTGAGAAGTGATTGGGCTGAGGTGAAGACGCTGTCAGCAGATACCTCAGACTTCTCTACTTTGTGGAACATATTGCAAGACACGTGAATATATGAGTACCCATCCCCAATAAGAGACCCAAAACACCATCATAAAACATCTCACTCATCACCAAATGTATCCCCACAACGACACCATTCTACACACAGTCATAAAGGGGGTCATTACGACCCAGGCGGTAAGTACGCCAACTTTACCACCATGGTGTAAACCATGTTTACCCCATGGTGGATGGCGGATTTACCGTCCCATTCCAAGGTGAGTGGGCCAGTAAATCCCCATTTCCCATTTTACCCTTCCCCATTCCCATTTTTGCCCCATAGGGCATAATGGGAGTGGGGAAGGCGCTAATTACGCCACCGTAAATTACGGTGGCGTAATTAGCACCAAGGCGGTTTAGCGCCATGGATTTTAACGGCTGCTAGAAGCAGCCGTTAAAATCGGAATCAGGCGTTAAGGGTTAACGGCGGCGTTAACCCTTAACGCCTGAGTTGTAATGAGGCCCAAAGTCACCCAACTAACACTGATGCACTCATACCAAACATGCAGTGCCGCTGCACAAGGATTGGTATCAGACAACCATCCCTTGCAATCCCAAACATTGTGATGGACTCTCCCCTACATGTGAAACAAATGTCAAAATGGACAAGAAAATAAAAGTAATGTCATCATGTCTACCTCAGACAACCGACTACATAATGCAACACCCATGAACATATTCACAAACAAGTGCCATGCCAACCACAGCACACATGTACCACACGCCCACGCACACCACGTAAATCATACACCAACATGCCAGTATTGCAAAGCACAGAAGAAGGCAAGCAACAGAGGTGTATGACAAAGATGTGAAACACGTGATTTCCAAACCATGTCAGCTCCCCACAGCTACAATAATCCACATATGTACATTGACCATGAATGCTTCATACTAGACAACACACACACATAGAACATGCACACATCCCCCAGAAAACAGCCCAATTGCAACATGACCCACAGAGTGTGCCTTAAACCCCCATGACAGCCATAGGACAAACTTACAAGGAGATAATGTACACACAAAAGGTGCATATGGACAAAGAGACGGCAAACTGTTGTGGTTGAATCATCAAAATAAAAATTATTAAAGACAAACTATATACAAACATGGAAAGAGAATAATTGTCCAGCAAAATTAAATAATGAAATAATGTAAACTTGCAACTAATGAACTATATATTCAATGTAAACACTTAATTAAAGGGGTGTTATGGTTAAGTTGCACTAATGAAAAGCTATGAAATTCAATGAAGAAACTTTCTTAATGGGATGTTATGATTACAAGAAATTCGCCAGTTACGGTAAGCTAAGCAAACATAATTCACACCACCACTGTGCACTGCTTAGACAAACACTCAGTACATGAAAGATGACATCACAAACATCATTGATGACATCACTGATAACATCATGTATCTGAGCTACTTGTTTTTGTTCACTGACATGTCTAGGCTAGTTTGTATTTGTACTAACAATGAGAATTTAAAAAGTTGAAATGATGCTATAGATATACACTAACCTTCTTATATCTACTTAAAGTACTTTACATAGAATTAGATTTGACCTCATAGAGCATAGACATGGGGAAATAAGCAGGCCTCAAACAATAAATTCATTTGCGCACATGATAATCAACTCTAATTTTATTGTCTAATTTTTGGTGCTGGTGTTTCTTTCTTCTTTACTTTAGTTTTATATGTATTTCTTTGTACTAACTCAAGTATGTCATAAGTTTGAAATTGTTAGCTATTCATTGCATGTTTAACATTATGCAAAATTTTGATAAGGTAGTATGTATTATTTTACTATCGGAAATGACCAGATTCAAAATATTGTGCTTTTTTTGTACATGCTGCAGTCATTGCCTATGATTAGGTTCCTGTATTAACAACACCACTCGAATATAATGTTTTCTTTAGATGAGAACATTCTTTAATACATTAAGTAGTTTATGATAGATGTCCCGATCACCCCGGAAATCTTGTTACCAACATTATAAACACTACCCCTTCTAGGGACTGTTCATGAACATAATTTTAATATGTGATGTTATCAGTGATTTAATCAATGTCATCTTTCATGTACTGAGTGTTTGTTTTAGCAGTGCAGGGTGGTGGCTTGAGCTGTGGTTGCTTAGCTTACCTTAACTGGTTGGATTTTTTTCAGTTTTACTTGTAACCATAACGTCCGTTTAACACAGTGTTTGCATTGAATTGCATGGGTTTTTATTAGTACAACTTAACCAGAACATCCCTTTAACAAAGTTTTTTCGGTGAATTTCATGGGTTTTTAGCAGTGAACCCTAATTTGCTACAACCTACTAATATGATCCCAATATAGCAACATTTTTCGCTCGTTTAGAAAGTTTCACTTTGAAACTCTGCCATTCCCCACCTGCTAGCAAACTTTTAAACACTTTTATACACGTTTTGCTACTTTTTCCACTGTTTATGTGTTCACTGATTTTCATGAATATCTGACGTCATCGCAGACTTTTCAGACAGTGTCTCGTGATCACGTGATTACGCACAGCATGATGTCATATTTGCGAAAACGTCCACACTTCGCAAACTGGTCTGTGCTCCGCAAACAGTACAGAACTGCATTTTCTGCTGATCTAGGAACTTTGAAGCTCAAAATGTACTATTGCACAGCTCCTACACCTATTCTTACTCATTATCCATTACCAATCTAGCACACAGCACATACTCGGAAGAATATTAGGAAAACTGCTATTTATCTCGAAAAATGGCATTGGATATTGCCATCCCTCCTCCCCAAGAGCCACCACCACCACCACCAGCTAGAGGACGTACACAACAAAAGAAGCACAATACTTCAAATGACAATGAAGAAGAACTGGAAGATGAGGTAGACAAAGTGCCTACCTCTAACACTCTGAGAGAATCATGGGTGTGGCAATGTTTTACCACTGTTGGAAAGATACCAAAGGCTAAAGCTAACAAAGTGAAATGCACTGAGTGAACTCAATTGCAGACAACCTGGGCAGTACTCCTACTGGACCACCTCAATGCGACACCACACCAAATTCAACCAGCACAATGCTCTCAGAATGGCTGTTCCTTGCTTAGGAAGTAGTCAGCTGTCTTCCTCTGTCCATCTTTCTCAACCAATTCTGTAACCACACAGCCTACAGCCTACTTCTGTGGAGAACACAATCCCACCAGCCACCTTGCAAGCGATAAAAGAGCCTGTTGATCCATATCTTTCGAAAACAACAGTTCTCTGTATATAGTGCAACACACCACTCTGCACAGGGGAGCAATTTCGAAGTGCTTTTGAAACTGTAATCAAGGAGCATGAGAAACTGTGCTCTCTACCTGGGATTTAACACATGCAACATCTTCCTCTGTCCACCTGCCCCTCCATATATGTGGTTGGAGCCCCTTCCCTCATTTCCCTCCCCACCTTACTTTCTGGCCTCTCCTGCACATTTATTTAAAAAAAAAACATTTAAAAAAGGTTCCTTTAGGAACAACATTTCACTGTTAAAAAAATAGTAATAAAACAATAAGCTTATAGACTCCATCTTCTTTACATTGTTCAGTAACATAGTTAGATTCAATAAGATTCTCCAACATTTCCATTAGCATTTTCTACATGCTAATGGCAATAATGGAAAATTGTATGCCACAGAAAAATAAAAAGCACAGAAACACATTTCTGTTTGAAATTCTTCTCTCTACTATACAATAAACAAAATAATCCATTGCCATTTATAACTATCCACAGTCTCAGCATTCTCTTGTCTAGACCATGCCTTATTAGAAAACCTGGATTGCACATGCACACCATCACACAAAATAGCCCTTCTACTCTTTTTACTTTTAATGTTTGTAACTCTAACTCATTACCTGCTTTAGACCATTCACACATATAACCACCAATCACTTAAAAAACTCTACATATAGCCTATCAGCATATTAAACTTCCACCCATCAACTGCCATTTAAAAATGTTCTATATATCTTTTGCATCTTCATTTCCTATATGTATACCAAAACATTTTACATAGTGCTCCAATAAATGCATATATGCATTGTGTAGTGACAGAAGTGCATACAAAAAAGGGGCAGTACAAATGGACAAGTGCTCATGGGAGCCCAGGAGGGAAGCGCCAAAAGATCCCAAGATGGGATACCACTAGCTAACTGCTGGGGCAGAGGAGTCCCAAGGGTGGGGTATAGCATAACCGTAACACCCCTTTAACAGAATATTTCTTGTCAACTGAATATGTTTTTTATAAGTGAAAATGTTTCATAATGTTACATCACTGTATATAAGTTATTAATAATTCCTCTTTTAACATTTATGAAAGAACTATAAACCTTTAACAAACCTATTTTTGCAACACATACTTAGAGTCATTATCAGCAGAGCATACCCCAATAGGCAAATCAGAGTAGACATTTGTCCTTGCCAAAGGCCAAGCCCTCGGCCCATGGCATAAAACTTATATTACTATTTTTTGCACTTACGTTTCGACAATTTCAAAAAAGTAAAGCACAGGACAGATTTCCAAAGGCATCTTTCAGGTCCTTGCTGATGCTCCTCGCACAACTTTGCTGCAATCCCATCCAGCACTCTGGGCTGCAGCAGCAATCCGAATTTGGTTTTCCATTCAACCTAGAGCTTCAGCCATGCTGCATGCTCCAATAAGTTACTCAGAGTAGGCATTTGTGCTTGCCGAGGGCCGGCCAGGCCCATTGTCCATACACCAAACTTATATCACTATTTGTTGGGCATACATTTGGACACTTTTGAAAAATAAAACGCAAAACAGATTTGCAAAACCATGCTTTCAGGTCCTTGCTGATGCTCCTCGCTCAGGTTTGTTGTCATTCTGTTCAGAACGTAATGCTGTAGCCGCAATCAAAATATTTATTTCCATTCAAACCTTGGGTTCGGCCATTCTGCATGCCCAATAATCAAATCACAGTACACAACTATCAAGGAATTGCAGGGCGGTTGAATGGGCCTAACACTGTGCTTCATCTAGTACTTTGAACAGATTACTCTGCTGCTGGTGATGGGGTTCAGGGAAGTAAGTCAGTGGACCAAACACAGATATCACTAATTTATTTTGGGTGTTAAAAAAGAAGAATCTGGTCGGATTTACACCAAATGTACAAAAACATGCTTTAGGGATCATGCCACTGCTTATGGCGCAAATTTGGGGAAAATCCATACAGCGGTTTTGTCAGTAGGCATGAGCATATATTTTTTTCCATTGCATCTATGGGATAAAACACACATTTTGGGACCCCCCTATAACTTTGCCCCCCTGTACAAAACCTCACCAAACTTCGCAGAATCAATCTGACTGGGCCATATACTTTTTTTGCAAAGTTTCATCCAGGAGGGGCAAAGTTATAAGCCACCCAAAATGTTCTCTTCCTATGGGTTAAGCAACTTAACCACAACTACATCACTGCTAGTGCAGGCCGTGTAATATGAGTCAGCAGACTAGCCACCAAAGATCTAGTCAATAGAGATCTCGAACAATGCCTCAGCCAAGGCCGATTCACCCTTCACTTCTGTCTCATGCAGGCGGGTGTCCATTGTTTCCTGGAGGGCTCATCTGAGATTCTATCTCAGCAGTTGCCCTTCAAGAATCCTCTAGGACAGATTGGCAGCCCGTGCACATGGCAATCTCTCCTCCATCTCGCCCTGGCTATTGCTGCCTCATGTTCCCAATGCCTCTCCTCCTCGTGCGGCCTCATAAATATTGAACCATGTGTGCACCTGCTTGCCTTTTCCTGGTTGCAATGCCATACATGACTTACCTCCTGAACATCAACATCTTCTGTTGCCTGGCAATGTGTCTGTTGCACACATAGTACCTCTGAATGGATGACAGTCTGCATCGAGGGAGTACAGCCATGCACTGCCAACAAGTACCTGCTGTTCCTCCACAGCCTGTTCCCCTGTAGGTTCCTGTTCTGGCTCAGTGACCACCTCATATGCCACAGTATGAACTTCCACTTCCACCAGGGGCACAGGCACATCCAGACTGACTGATGGCAGGACAGAGGCAGAGGAGGCCATGGTGGTAGCTGGCATAGAGGCTTCAGTTGCGATTGACTGGTACAGAGGAGGAGAAGGGGGGCATTGCAGGGACCTGTCCAAACTGGCCACCGGAAAACAGTGCAGGTTGGGACAGGAGGCTGCACATTTGCCCATGGTTCTCTACAAGCAGCTCATGAGTTGCTTGTACTGCATCATGCATAGGCGCCTGCCACCCCAAGTCACCCATCAGCAGGTGCAGCACTGCATTCCGCATGGCCAGATTGGCCAGAGGTTCAGGCACTGTCTGGGTACAGGCATTGGTGAAGGTGGGCATTGCTGCAGCAGATGGCACTGGGGCTGGCGGTTCTGATGACCCCTCCACGGTGGACTGCACAGCCTCCTGTTTCATGGCCAGGTCTGCAGAATGCACATCCCCCTCGGCACCCCCACATGACACAGTGGGCATGCCTGCAATGGCCTCCTCCTCCTTCTCCTCCTCCATCACCCAGATACCTCCAATGAAGTCTTCATTCTTTGGGGCCCCTGTGTATCAACGTTACCACCACCAACCTGTGCCACCACTGCTGAATTGTCCAATATGAAAATGGGAACCTGGGACTCCTCCCCAGCAGCAGTGTCATCAGAATGAGGCACTACACCAGGAGCATAGCCCTCAGAGGAGGATGATACAATAGGGCATGCCTGGGGTATGCGTCTGTATCCGGAGGTCTTGATAAAGCACCGATTGTACTTTTGTCTTCTGCCACTGCAACGGTGGAAAAGGGAACAAAGGAAATAGGTATCTGACATCAGTGCAAATGTATGTGTACTCACATCAATACTATAAGTAGCATGCTGCTAGCATAAATCAAGAAGCAACTGTGCCACACACACAGGCCCTAGGTCCAAAAAATCATAGAAGCCAGTCTCACAAGTGAAAGCTAAATGAGAAGTCACAAGAATGAGACTTACACATGTGAACGTAGCACATCGAGGTGTGGCCACATACACATGTCAATAACTCATTTGACATCACCATCACAATGAAGCAATGATCCAAGTGTAGCCTGCAGGCACGGTCTGAAAAGACCACCCTGCCACACGTGTCTGTATCACCATATCTACATATACATTTATTTATGTATTTATTTATTAATTTACTCTCAGCTCTCATCCTTTGTTACTTCCTCCTCTCTCCTTCCTCCCTTCCAATCTGGCTTCCGTCCCAAACATTCCACTGCAACTGCCCTCACCTCTATCCTTAACTCACTCCTCTCTGCTCGTCATGCTAAGCAATCTTCTATCCTTATTCTACTTGATCTCTCTGCAGCTTTTGACACTGTCAATCATCCACTACTACTTCATACTCTTTCCTCCCTCGGATTTAAGGGCCCTGTTCTAAAATGGCTATCCTCCTACCTCTCCTCCCGTTCCTTTGCTGTTTCGTGGGGAGGCCAGTCCTCTCCTTCCTTTCCTCTTATCTACGGTGTTCCTCCAGGCTCTGTTCTTGGACTTTCCTTTTCTCTCTTTACACCTCTCTCATTGCCCCTGTCATCTCCTCGTTTGGCATTTCCCATCACTTCTATGCTGACAATACTCAACTCTTTCTTTCTTTTTCCTCCTTCTCACCTGACCTCCACCTTAAACTCTCCTCCTGCCTCACTGCTATCAAGAACTGGATGTCCTCCGGCTTTCTCTCTCTTAACACCGATAAAACTGAAGTCCTTTTTTTCCCCTCTAATTCTCTTCCCCCTCCCTCCCCTCCTCCTTTCATTCACTTTCCTCCCTCTAATCTCCTGATCTCCCCCCAAGCTCGTGATCTAGGTGTTCTTTTTGTTTCCTCTCTTACCTTCTCACAACACATTTCACACACCTCCCGCACTGCTCTTCTCTACTCTTTGGACTTCTAGCATCACAACTTGCCCCTCTTAAATCCATATACCACTCTGCTGTCCGTACCCTCTGTCTCCTTACCTCCCGTGACTCCATCTCTTCCTCGCTCTCTTACCTTGGTTGGCTACCTTCCCACTCACAGCTTAAATTCTACTTTCTTTGCCTTGATTCAAATCCCACCATGATCTAGCTCCTCCTTATCTCTCCTCCCTTTTCTCCTTCTACTCCCCATCCCGCTCCCTCCGCTCCGCTGACCATTTCCTTCTCACTGTTCCCGCTTCCCCCTGCGCTTCCTCCCGTTTCCGCTCATTCCAGCTCCTTGCACCTTTGCACTGGAACTCACTCCCTCTCACAATCCGCTCTTCCACGACCTTCGCCTCATTTCGCACTTCCCTTAAATCCCTCCTCCTCCATTCTCCTCCTTGAAAACTTCCCCTAACACCCTATTCCTCTCTCCCCTCTCCTACTCCTCTCTCTTCCTCTTCCATTTCCCTTGCACTGTCCTACTCCTACTCCCCCCCACCTCCTCCCTCTCCCCTTTTCCACCCCCTCAGTTAATTGCTCTTTACACTGTTTTGTTGAATGATTCAAGATATAAATGTGCTCCCATTGTTAAATGTTATTGGTTCTTTGTATTTTGTTGTTAAATTGTACAGCCCCTTGGTGTAAAGTGCTCTATAAATAAATAAATCAAATCAATCAAATCAAATTTGTATAGTGCACACAAACCTGTGGGCATCTAGGCGCTATAGAGGTTACAAATATCCTTAGTCAGAATAGTGGTCATAGTAGGTATACATGGTACATAGACATGAAGGTGTGAGTTACTGGATTTGCATCAACAATTAGCAAACATCGATAACAAATACAGGGGTCACATATCTGCGGGCATCAGGCATAGAAACGGGTTGGACAAATATCCAGGTTTTTATGGATTTACGGAAGGCCCAATATGATTCCTCCGCTCTTAGCGCATGTGGGAGAGCGTTCCATTGCTTGGCCGCGATGACTGGAAAGCTGGCTCCTTCATTTGAACTTGGGTTGGGCTAGTCTATGGGTATATGGGGTTGTGGTGGGCCTGGCCGAGGTGGTCATAGAAATGTTTCAGCCAGTAAAGGTGGGCAGTTTTGCGGATACACCTGTGTGTGATAGTGAGTGTCTTCAGAGATTCTTTCCCTAAATGGGAGCCAATGTACTGCTTTTCGGGCGGGCAATATATGTTCTGATCTGGGAATATTCAAGGTGGCCCATAAGGCATTGTTTAGGATCTTCTGGAGTTTTTTAAAGTTGTGAGCAGAGGTGCCGGCAAAGAGAACATTACATTATTCCAGCCTTGTCCCGACCACTGCTCAGGCGATGGTTAGGTAACATTCTGTTGAGAGGTAGGGTCTGGCCACGTTTAGCAATTTTGTTGAGTAGGCCACTGAGGAGGCTATGGCATTCACTTGACAGGTTAACGATAGAGTTGTGTCCAAGTATACCCCTAGAATCTTGACTGTTGGTGAGACTGAGATCAAGGAGCCATCTATACTGAAGTTTGCAAACTCAGGCCCAAGTTTTTTTTTTAACACAGATGCCTATCCAACAATGAGATGTTTGGTCTTCTCATCATTGAGGGAGAGGCTGCGTGGTCATCCAGGCCTGGATCGTGGCCTATGTAGAGTTCAGAGTAGTGGCATCATTGATGTAGGTGCCAGAGAGGGGGAGGATAATCTGGGTGTTGTCGGCATAGTTGTTATGTACTATTCTAAGGGAGTCCAGGAGGTCAAATAGAGGTTTAGTGTATTCACTCTATTTGGTATAAAGCGTTGGCAAGACACAGGATCCTTGCAGAATCTCGCAGTTTTTAGGGGAAGGTGCAGCACTGGTTTCACTGAGAATACTTTCATTGTTCTTCCTTCTTGGAAGGATGCTACCCATAATACTGCTTTCTGAGAGAAGGAAGCTGCGGACATTAATTGGTGGCAGAGTATATTTTGGTTGACTAAGTCAAAGGCCGCAGAGAGGTCTAGAAGGAGCAGAAGGGCAGGTTTCAGGCCTCCTTAATCCCATGAATTTGATTTTTTAAGTTCAGGAGTGCTGACTCCATGCCGTGGCCTAGACGAAAGCCTGATTGATGGACTACTAGGATGTGGTTGGCATCTAGGTGGCGTTCAATTTGTACATATGTGGCTATGTCAAGTATTTTTAAGAGGCATGGGACTGTAGTTATGGGCCGGTAGTTGTTCAGCATTCTAGGGTCCTGTGAGTTTTTTTAGGAGAGATAGGACCCAGGCTTCTTTAAGGCATTAGAGTGCCTGTTGCGAAGGAAGACTTGATAAAGGCTGTAATGAACAGGGCCAATGATTCCACACAGTCTTTGATGAAGGGGGCTGAGCAGATGTCCCCTTTGCACCTTGATGGCTTCAGGCTTTTCAGTATGTGAACGGTTCCCAATTGAGTGATTTTGCTGAAGCTATATAGTGGGATACCTGGAATTTCATCTGGCGTGCTTTAAACTATCTTGCGTGATAAGAATTCTTTTATGGAGCATATACATTTTTTGCAGCATTCGATTCTGTATCCTAGCACACCAGGCAGTCTTTAGTCAGGGAGGTAGCTGGGGGGCAGCGATTTCCAGTTCCCTAAGGATGGAGAATAGTTCTCTAGGTTCAGATTTGGAATTGGCAATTCTGGTATTTGAAGGAAGAGGTTGGATGATGGCTTGTTTGTATGATTTAGATAAGAGTTTAAATGCTTGTTTTGTGGCCTCAGAGCAGCAGGTTTCTGCAAGTCTTTTGTTAGGTTGTGAGGTCTGATAGTTCATGGGTGTAGCAGGCGTTTCGGTGAGCTAAGGGGCAGAAGCATGAACAGTAACAGGTGCAATCAACTCGCTAGGCATGTTAACAGCAACATGAGAATTATTGGAGGCCATTCTAGTACATGTTGTGGCAACATGGGCAACATTGGGGCAATTCTAGTACAGGGCGGCAGTATGAACAAAAGTTGATATATTTACATTACAAGGGGTGGCAGCATTAATAGTAACAGGTACAATCATCTTGCTAGGTGTGTTAATAGTTACATCAAACCACATCTAGCAACATGCACCCCACACAGTACAAGATGAAGGCATGGAACATGTGCATGCACCCATTGCTGAGGGTCAGGCAGTTGTGCTATTGCTCCCAAAAGAAGCATATATCACGATGACATACCAGTAGTGTGACAGGGCCGGATGCGTAATCTGATTGTCAGGTGCACAGCCCATGTGCCAGTCTCAGCTGCTGAGTGTAGGTGAAACTGTCCTCATGCACAATTGAATAACCCATAGAGAAGCCTGCATGAATGTGACCCACAATCTCATTCTGGCTGCCATTCCTGTGAGAGGCCTTGCTGCCAGTACCACACAGTGCATGCACTTGATTACATTTTGTTCCCAATAGTTGCCAGTGTTCTTACCTACACCTGTCCACTTTGCAGATTTGTGCCATACCATGCTTCCATCATCTGCAAGAGCCAGTTTGCCAGTGAAGTATTGTGCAACACACAAGCAATGAAAAGCTTTAACTAGCTGAAGTCATACCTACCCATGCAGGACATAAAAATGTCTGTGGAAAGGTTTAGCCTGTGAGTACTCGCCAGTATTTTGGATGCTTGCCTGCAGGTTAAGGACCTAGGGTTTAGACATTCTGGGTTTATCCTCTTCAGGATCTGGAGGTGATGGGCGACACCCAATGGCAGCCTACAAGGTGTACCTCCACAGATGCACCTGCCTCACTGGCCGCCTTTGCCTGGCTCCAGATCCTGAGGTCATCCCAGCGCTTCTTTCCATGGCCAGCTGTATGGCCGACTGTACGGACTGCCACCCCCTCAGTGTTGTTGGCAGCCGTTATGTCCACCCAGATCCTCTGATGTCCACATGTTGCAAATTGCCTCTCCAGAATGAATCCAGAATGAAGAGGCATCATAATTAGCCAGGACCTGCTCACCCAGAATGCCAACTTCTACAGCTGAGAAGTGGACAGCCCTCAGCCTTACTATGGGTACTGTGGAGCTGTGGTGGTGGTGCTTCACAGGAGGACCACAGAAGAACAGGCTGTTGAGGAATAGCAGGCACTCCAAGGCAGTGCTAGTACCAGGCAGCAGGAGATGTTGAGGTATAGAGGTGAATGAAGGCCGGGGGAGGCATAATATGGCACGATGGAGGAGCTACACCAAGGCACAGGTGTCTACACTCAATGCACAAATTACCAATCCTGGGAAGGCCCCCATGCAGTGCATATTGCTATATCTGGAGTGCCGCCCCTTGCATGTTCAGAGGCAGAGAATTTTAGGGGTGGAATGCAGAAGAATTTTAGAAGTGGTATGCAGAATACCTGATATGCGTGTAGGTGGATATTTATAGGGGGTGCAACGTGTACATTTGCACTGAGATTTGTGGGTAACTTGCCATGAACGTTGCTTGAACAATTTATTTATTTTGATTTACTTTATTGTTTTTTATAACCTGCTTAATACCTCAGTTGGGTTTCCAAGCACAGATATTGGTGTTAGTGGTCCTACAAAGCTGGCTTCTGCTAATGCCCAGTCATTTCTCTCTTTTTCTAAGAATGTCATATGAAATTTCACCATTAATGCCAGGTGATAAGCATACAAGTTTGGGACTCTTAGACCACCTTTCTCTACTGATAGCTGCAACTTCCACAATTTGAGTCTCAGCGGTTTATTATCCCAAAGAAAATTTTGCAGAAGCCCGTCAAATTCCTTCCAATACTTTGTTCTTACTTTTAACGGTAACATACTAAGTACATAGGTTATTTTTGGTGTGGATTTCATTTTTAATGTGTTTACTTTCCCCTGTAGGGAGAGGTTCAACTTTTTCCATCTTTCCAAATCCTCTTTTAATCCACTACTCAACTCTTTCATATTCTCATGAGCCATTTCTTCAATCTTTGGGGATATCTCAGCCTATCTGGACACCAATGAAAAGTAAGCGATGCCACCCATTGCTTATTACAAGACACTGTTAATAGCAATATCTCTGATTTAGCCCAATTAACACTGTATCCTGAACATGTATTAAAATGTGAAAGAATCTTCATCAAGGTGGGCAGTGAATTCCCCAAATCCCTCATTGCCAGCATTACATCATCAGCAAAAAGCCATAATTCTTGCTCTATTCCCAAAATACTTAGACAAGTTATGAACTTCTCATGTTTTATTGCAATGGCTAAAGGCTCAATCACAATTACCAACAAGAAAGGGGATAAGGGGCACCCTTGTCTAGTTCCCCTATGTAGCTCAAACTTGCCAGATCTCAAACCATTTGTGCTTATATCTGGAGTACAACAACTTAATCCACGATATAAATCCGACACCCAAAACCATTTTATCTAACACAGCATACAAATAGTTCCAATTTACTTGATAAAATGCATTCTCAGCGTCTAAAGATAGTACAGCAATATCATAACAAGTATCTGAGGCTTGTGACATTGTTTGCAGAAGCCTTCACATGTTACAAGCAGCATTTCTATTTTTGATAAAGCCTGATTGATTTTTGTGAATTAACTTTGGTAATAATGCTTCCAATCTCATGGCTAAAATCTTAGATAGCACCTTGTTATCCGTATTCATTAGGCTAATTGGATGATACCTCGATGGTAGAGTTTCATCAATATCTTTTTTTAAAATTAACGTAATCATGGCACGTCTACTCGTTTGGGCTAGGAAGCCATCCGGTATTGATGATGCACACATGTCTTTCCTCAGGTTAAGGATAGAGACTGGCATGATTTTGTAAAATTCAGCCAGGAGACCGTCAGGGCCTGGTGATTTACCAGTGTTAACTACTGCAATCGATTTCCTTATTTACTCATTTGTCAGTTCTTCTTCTTCTAGTGTTTTTCTCTCCTGTTCTAGTATTTCGGAATCTATAAGTTGGACACACATTTTTCCAGGTCCAAGGTCAATGACTGCGGAAGGAAAAAAATCACCTTGCCTTTAGGAAAAATCTGAAAACTAGACTATTTGCTAAGGCCTGGCCCCTCCAGCCCTCTTTCATTGTTTGTTTGTGTCTAGCCTGTCCCGTTTCTGTCTCCATGTAGCGCCCTGATGCCCAAGGGCTTTGGCGCTTAACAAACACATAGACATAGACATAGAATTTTGGCTCACCCACCCTAGGAGAATAATTTTAGGATATTATGATACAAGTATGAGGGTCCCCCCTTTCATTTCACAGATTGTGTCATGTAATGTGAGATCATTTTTTTTCTACTATGTAAAGTCAAGAGTGACGTGTTGTATGGGAGTAGAAAGGACACCATTAAGATGCTACTCCCTCCTGAATTCAGTTTATATCTATGACCTTCACAGATTACACATTAAAAAGCAAAACTTCAGTAGGCTATTGAACGGACATCTTGACTACAGCTTTTAGTGAGCTTATTACTTACACAGAGCTGTGTGCTGGCTGTACAGCAGTGATATCTGTTGCACACTGCACACATCTCAGAAATATATTTTAGGTTAGTTTCAAATAAAATCTCACTTAATTATTGATATTAAATGCATTGAGAGTGTTCTTTTCATTTGCCAGTAAAGCAACAATGGGCCTCATTACAAGTTTTCCGGTCCGGTAACAACGGTACCGGTAAGCTTGCTGGTACCGTTGTTACCAGACGGGCAAACTACGAGTTCTGCTTGCGGGTGCCTTCCCAGCCGCCAGGTCTGACTTGCCAGGTGTACCGGCACCCGCGAGCAGACACTGACGGTAGCACCAGCAACATTCTGAATGGTGCTGGTGCTACCGTCCTCCCCATTACCATTGAGTCCTATTGGACTCAATGGGAATGGGGAGTAAAGAATTCTGGTGCCTGGCAATGGGGAACTACAGGGTCCACCAGGGCTGTAATAGCCCTGTATTTCCCCATTGGAAGGTGCCAGAAAAATGTGCAAGTTTGGCGGCAGCCTGCCGGTTTTACTGGCAAGGCTACTGCCAAACTTGTAATGAGGCCCAATGTATTTTAGAAGAACCACTTCCATAGAACCCCTCTTAGGGACTTATCAAAACAATTACTCTAAAGAGCATTTACCATTTCATTTGGGGAATGATCATACTTTGAAATTATTCTTTCAGTTTTTGGGTTAACAGGAATACTTTCAGATTGGTTAGAACTGCCTCAGTTTCCCTTCTCTGCGGGTTCAAGTGTGGACAGGACTCATTCATTAAAATAGAACCCCGCTCATCAGCAGCATCAAGTTCATCTCTCTGATTAATCTCTTCATAATTTGTAACATGTGCTTTCCCTCCCTGCCGCTTTTAATTCCAGAACCAGAGTGCTATTCTGTGTGTGTGTTCCTGCTTTTTAAAATGTGCAATATTTCAAATCTTGTGTCACACTATTTGATTGATAAACTCTTTCTAATAGCCTGCCCAATAGTAAGACATTCACAAAGAATAGCCATACCCATTTGTCATTGGCTAATCATAATTTTGAAATATTTTGATATGAGCAAAGTTGGGGGATATTTCACTCTTACACTTCCGAAAGCAAAATTATTTTTACTCCTCAATTTTTGGTAGCAAATTACCCCCTCACTGAAATATGGGTTTTGTAACCCCCAAGTGCAGGGAAATATCTGGATATCTGGTATGCATTTGTGAATTTAATGCTCATAAATGTATCAATATTAGTATTTGTATTAATGCTTAATAATCATTCAAATATTGTACTTACATTAATGTTGATTGAATAGGTTTGCGCGAGAACAACACACCTTTCGCCTTGTGTCTTCATTCTATCCTTGCTGAGTTATCTTAAAGATAGGTTTTGGTGTCTGAAATGTAATTCTAACATTGGTTGGATTTAGATCAAGGAAAGACGTTGGATCTCATGTTTGAGCACACTGGCTCATGTGTGAAAGTCTTTGATATTGCTTCAGACAATGATTGATTAGAGTGTTATGACAGGTCTTCTTAGTTCCTTTGCATTAGCCCTACAAAATTGCTCACTCAATTGTGAGGCAAAGTTCAAAGGTTTCACTTAAATGGAAGATTTATTTTTTGTGAGGCTCGGCAATAAAAAGAACATGCTTCAACCATCTGGCCAATTAGGATCATAATCTCCCTCCACACCACACAGATCTGAACTTGCTGGAATACTCTTAGAAGGATTTCCCAAGAGTGGGAGCTAGTTTGTTCTTAGTTGAAACTTGGGTCATTTCATTCTGTCAGCTAACTATAGCGCTGATATAAAAGCAAATGTTACTCCAGTCAATACTCAAACATTGATTTATTGTACACATTTACACAATAATGTATTGTTTAAAGGATGCCATTTTACTTTAAACTTTGTACCACAATCTGATAGTTTTGAAAAATAAAAGGCACTGTTGTCACTTTATATCCCCTCTCCTTTCCTTGAAATACCTTGTCACATTAAAGGAAAACCTCAGTTAGATCGATGGTTCTGGTGATGCAAAGCACCATTTTAAATGACTGCAGTTCCATTTGAAATGGGGATTTAAATGTATATGCATCATACAATTCATATATTTGCTAATATGTGTAAAGCTCTGTGCAGTTTGTCAGGTGCTATTTCTACTGGCTCAAAATGTTATTGAATAAAGCAGCGCATTATTTTGGCTCCCCTCACTTTACATTGAGACAGTCTCTACGTCTCTTTTGCTCCCTACGATGAACATCTGTGTCACACTTGAAAGAAGTAGTGCAGCTTTCTGTCATCCGTTTGCTTTAGGGAATATTTTTGGGTTACATTTACTTTCAGAGGTGGGAAATTCAGCGGTCCATTTGGCCCTGCTGCGTGAGGTTTAATCCAGATAGAACCCCTGCACTACCTACAAGGTCCTTCTGAGACATCTGAATGGAGATAAGCACACAATGAACAATGACTCCTAAGGGGCCTACTGCACTTTGAGGAGCCACTCCTAAGCTGCCAATCATAAGGTGTCCCTCCCAATTAATTTCCTCCATGTTTCCCAACAGTGCTTTTCTCCCTAGATGTTGTCCAGGTTATTTTGCTCCCTGGTTTTATTCCCCTATAATTTGTTCCTATGTGCCCACACTGTACTTTGCTCCAAAATGTTCCCCCCTTTGATTATGCATCTGGGCGTCGCTCTGGGTTTTCACTGTGGTGCTCCACAACCGTAATGTGCTCATAGGAGCATCTCACTTAGATGTGCCCCTTGGTGGTCCTCATTGCAGATTTCTCTTACTAGATCCCTGCAATGATGTGCTCCTGAGTGTTCTCCATGTGACTTTGCCTCAGAGCACACCCCCATGAAATCTTCCTGGCTGTTATTTGCTCTTAGGCATGCCACCAATGTCATCTACTCACACGTGTTCCCCAAATTGATCTACCTTCAGTATTTCACTACTAGTATGTCGCACTTTGGTGTTTCCCATTTTAACATTGTCCTCATATCATCAGTTTGAGGATGCTGAATGGGGACACCGGTTGGGATACTCCAAAAAGCCATAGGCATCTGAACAGTAGTTTGCCTCAATTAATAGGCTGACATACTTCTTTTTACCTTATAATACGGACATTAACAAACACATTCACAAACAGCAATTAAACAATCACTCCCAATACGCACTAAAAACATCAAACCTCTACATACCTTTCACTTATTTGTAAAAAAACACAGTCCGAACAAATGCACCATTGCACAATGTGTGAAATAATAGCACATTTTTAATTTAGAAGGAAAAAAATGACATCAAAATCCACAAAAATTCATATTAAAGTTCATGTCTGATTATGATAAGTTGCTTTTTCTGCAGTACTCGATGTTCATGATAATATTATGTGAGAACAGCATGAAATCGATGGTATATTTGACGTTTTTACTGCTGTTTAAAAGTTTGTACATTAACTCTTAACATTTGTGTTGTTTTACAGAAATATAAAACTCCATGGAGAAAGTTTTTTACTTCAATGCCAGTCTATGCAATTATAGTGGCAAACTTCTGTCGAAGCTGGACATTTTACTTGCTACTCATCAGTCAGCCGGCGTACTTTGAAGAGGTGTTTGGATTTGAAATCAGCAAGGTAGGTCAGCAGCATATGATATCCAACTAATAACACTGCCAATAGATTGTGCTGCCTTATTATGTCCAAGAAAACACATAATGGCCCAATTCATCAGTACTGCTTGCGGTGGATCGAGTCATAGAGGCATGTGTCTGTATTTCAGAGGGGGGCATTGTGTAGCAGGAGGGCATGGCTTTGTCAGCAAGGGATGTTCTGCCTATCCTCTATGCATACCTTAGTGTTGAGCATGGGCCTGACACATTGCTATATATTAGTTTCCAGGAACCTCAAGGGTAGAAAGTCAAAGGCCTGCTGATGTTATAGTTGGAAAGGTAAATATTAAACTAATTGTGGGAAATTCTCCTTGGCCAAAAAACATTGTGCCCTACTCACATATGTGTACACTCAGATTCCCTTTCCCACCTCTTTGCACATTTGCACAAATAAGGGGCTTTTCTGCATATTTCAATGCACATCTTAGGTTCACAAATGGGTTGTGCTTAGCAAAGCACATGGATGACACATATATCTCTGCATCCGTTGGTAAAAGGGCAGTGAGATGTGTAAACTATTATGGGGTGTTTTCTGACCGTCAAGCATTTTTCTTTCAGTGTGACAGCACTGCATTCCCACTTGCATTTCTATCCCCCAAACAGGGAGAGAAATGCTTTAATGCTTGTGTTTATATTTCACAGTGATGACCCCTTAAGTGCAAGTCAATGTGACACACCCACCCAGCACCAATGAGGTTGCTGGGAGGCTTTCATACATTGCACCCAGCACTAATGTATGCAAGCCCCCAAGAAATGCACAAGTCAAATTTCTGAATAAGCCGACCTGTGCATTTCTTAAAGTTGTGCAAGTAAAAGTGCATCCTTGCACTCACTGTCTGCATTTTCTTTACTTGTGCCACTTTTTGAGAATCTGCTTTATGGTGTGCATGAGAATTCCCGTTTGGCACACTTAAAACTCCTTGGGCCTCATTACACGTGTGCAGTCCAGAAAGAATGCTGGTAATTCCAGCTCCAGCCTTTTTTCTGGACCGGCACACTTCAGGTTTGGTGGTGGGGGCCATGGATCCCCGGCAGGCCTGACCTGCCAGGATTTTAGGCCCGTACCGGCAAACAAATGCCTAAATCACTGGCACTGTTACTAATATTGCTGCTGATTCAGGAAATCACATCCCATGGAGTCCTATAGGAAATGCACAAGTCAAATTTCTGAATAAGCTGACCTGTGCATTTCTATAGGACTCCCTGGGAATGGGAACTTATTGGCACTCCACTGCCCATAATATCCTTGTAATAATTGAATACCAGGTAGTGGAGACAGTAAGTGCAGTTTTGCCGGTATCCCGCTGGTAATACCGGTGGCATACAGGCAAACTTATAATCAGGGCCAATGTCTTCCTTGAACTTTCCTCTATGCCTGGCTGGTTCTAGGTCCGGGAAGAATTTAGGAATGTGCCCAGAATACCACTCTGGAATATCCATGGATGCTTATTTCTACTTGGAGCAAAGCTGTAGATAAAGTGTTTCATACATACACTGATTAACTCCCAAGTGAAATGTCTTCATTTTTCCCTACTTGCGTGAACAGTTGCCTCAAGTTATTAGAAAAGCAACGTTGTGTATTGAGGACATTTTATTTGTGTCCACATAAAAGTTTCCTCGCAAGTCAAAACATTGTTTCCAACATGGCACATGTATATTTAAAGTATTTGTTTTATGTGTGTATAAGCTATGCATTTTTGGATTGTCTAGTAAGTACTGTTAAGGGTATTTTGTGACATTTTTGTCAGCCTGTTGGGGGGTATTTTATGGTATTCTGGTGAGCCCTAAGTATACAGGACTGCCTGCTATTATTCTTATACTGGGATCATGAACGGTAAGCCAAAACCAGACCTGGTGTCCCCTAAAAACAATTTCATTATCATGTGGTATATTTTCTTCAATACCTTTTTTTTGTGATAACCCAGAACTACCTGCAAACAGCTATCTATCTAACCAGCTCCTTTGATTGACCCAGGTCACATTGCCCAATTTGGTTTTGAGATTTTACCAAACGTGGTAAAATGGAGATACTGCTTGTGGTAACACAAAGATATCACTGGGTTCACAACCCTCTGTATGTTATCATAAGAAACCAGAACACATGATAAGTAGTCTGAGGCTGATTCACCTTTCTCTTTTTTGTGCTTTATAAGAGATTAGAATTCTGCCAAAATACAAAAACAAAACATGCAATGCACAGTGTTTTCACATGACATGTCCTGTGATTCAAAAATGATGATGAAATATCCACAAACACAATTCATTTCCAGTTGCTTCCCCTGGAGTAAATAGCTTTTTCTGTAGAACAGACTTCAAACACTGTTCTTTGTGGTAGATGCCAAGGGTTCTGCTAAAACTGACCTTGAAAATTGTTACTGATCTTGACAGCTAATAAACCTTCTATTACATCTGAGGATTGTCACATGGGTGGTCAAAAACACATGAACAATCGATGTCTACATTTATTAATGTAAATATGCTTTTCTATGTTGCAACTCTTTGTAAAATGTTCTTATAAATAAAATTTGAAATATAGCAAATTGCTGTGTGCAGCACCTGAAATGAATTACCCATGTTTGTTAACTTATGACAAGATTCACCAGCCTACAACTCCCTGTAAAATATCTTTGTAAAAACATTAATTCACTCCATGCACCTCCATTTTTACTGGAACTCAAACCACCTCCCATTGTTCAGAGTGTTCCATAAAGCACGTGATCAGCCTGTACTTTTGACTGTGATGCAGCAAGAAGGATAACAGAAGCAAAAAGTTACATCTCTGCACTGGTATTTTGCTCTGAAATGAACAATGGTGCTCCTTTGAGCAGCGTAACTTTCCACCTCACTTAGCTCAAATGTTCCTTGCAATTGCAGCTTCCATCCTGAGCATTTATTGCCTTTTAAAATGAACAGGTTTGTCATCAATATTTTGCACCAATATTTTGCACCACAGGGCTATGGACTGATCAGCCTTGAATATTAGTAATAGGATACATTAGAGTTTTGGGGCTATTAGAATTAGTAAGTGTTGTTTTTATTCTTCATTGCACTAAGTCCATTTTACTGTAGTTTGGTGTGTCATGATAAAATCAGCTGGTATGCAGTGCCAAATTCAAACCCCACTTTTTTCGGAATGAGCTTTGAGCATTCACAATACTGGCTGATACCAGATTCAGCCCATTCTCTCACACTCTCATTCACAAATGGGGACAGTTTTAATTTTAGTTGAAAATCAGAGCCTTAGTTAAAATGAAGAGCCTCTTTTCCAACAATACCCTATTTCATATTTTTTACTACTCCTTGTTGATTTAATTGAAGCACCAGTTGATGCATATCATGATCTTTGCTTGCTTCCCTGCTTGCTGGAGTCACATTCTCTTTGATTGAGATTATCACACGTCATCCAGTTTGATTGGCAGAAAGAGCACCAATCATACTGTCTAAAAAGAAGGACCCGGACCACAAGTGCTAAAGTACTTGATGTTATTTTCTCATTGGGGAGGAGCATGTAGCAATATTTAGTGGGGCAACTCATCCTGAGTAAATTGATGAAGCATGCTCACAGTAAGCACAATATGGAGGATAAAGTATAACATTTCATTCTAAATTAGGAGAGATGATAACATAGTCTGACATCAATCTCTCCCCTCTTGCTTCGTTTTGCTCCAGCAGTAAGCAGTACCTTTCCCAGCCTAGAACCCTGGGTACGTGGGCAGAAATCAATTATGTTATGTGGTGGGCTTCTGAATAGCTTGTGAGGATCTAGTACGGGGTAAAGTGGGTATTGGTCTTTTGTCAGATAAAATAGAAGAACCTGATACCATAAGATAGTCATTCGTGGCTGTTTGGTGCTGATCTTTAACTTCTTTGGTGTTTCTGGGCATTTCTTTTTATATGTTGTTCTAGTTTTTTCAATTGTGTTCCATGCCCATAGAAAACACTCTGGACCTGATTTACAAACATGTTTTAACATGGGAAAGTCCCAGTGAAAACATGTTTGTAAATCAGGCCCCCGCTGCGTTATAAAGAAGCAAACACAATGCCTCCATCATCCAATCACTTTAGAGTGTAAATACTTGACTCTTGGAAGCTTAACATTCTGTTGGAGGACACTTAAACCTGATGTTAATTCACTTCCAACCTAAATGTATATTTATCATGCATTATTTACCATGTACTGGCTTGTTTCAAGGTCATTGTAAAATTGTTATATAATTTCAGTCCAATTAACAAAGCACAGTTGTCCAATTCATCACACATTATGAAAAATGGTGAAAAGTGTGTTTGCAGTGGGACTACTCTGTCATTACTGCAAAGGGATTTAGGCACTGCTTACAGTAAGCATAAATATGTAAGACGTGAGAATAGTAAAGCCATGAATATATACAATAGGCTCTGGTTACATATGGTGCGTCTAGTGTACGTACATATCTGATCATGCTTGGAGGGTAGTGATGTGGTTTACGTCACATGAAAAGAGTCCATAAAAGGGGACCCTGAGCATCCAATGTAGTACCTCCAAATTTGGCTGTCCTAAATTTAGGATAATTGAGAGTGACCGCAGAAGAAGAGCAAAGGTTCCTCACGTTAGGTTTGATGCCCATACAGTATGACAGATAGGTTGGGGCGCTGAAACTGAGGCATTTATGGGTCGTAGTAAGCATTTTATGCGTTATGCGGTGTTTGACGGGTACCCAGTGGAGTTCTTTCGTAAAAGTAGAGATGTGTGTGCGACGTGACTGATTGTAAATATTACGCACAGCATTGTTCTGTGCCACTTGTAAGGGTTGGATGTTAGAGGCTGTGGTGCCCGCCAGGAGGCTGTTACAATAGTCCAATCTTGAATTTATCAATGCAGTGGACAATAGAGCACAGTTCTCTTCCGATATGAATGGTCGAATATATCCAATTCTATTTTATATAGCACCACAACTAGATTTAATTCAAGAAATATGGGATTTCATGGAGAGTTCTTCATCAAGTACTACTCCTAAGGTTTTGACTTTCTTTTGAACTATGATGGTGTTATTGGCAATATGGAAAGAGGCGTAGTTAGGATCAAGTTTTGGCCGGATGTTTTTAGATGCCACAATAAGGAGTTCAGTCTTTTTATCATTAAGAGCAAGGGAATTACAAGCCATCCAATCTTGTATGGCCTTACATATTCGGTTAATGGTTTCCGAATCGCTGCTGTATGAGCCACTCAACTGAATAACAACCTGAGTGTCATCAGCATAATTCGTATATTGCACTCCTAGTTTGTTCAAAAGATTGAGTAGGGGCCGGATGTAAAGGTTGAAGAGCAGCGGTGACAGGCAGGAGCCCTGAGGGACTCCACATGTCTGAGAGATAGGAGAAGATTGTTTATCACCCACGCAAACCCTTACAATTCTGGGACCCAGGAAGGAAGCAATCCATTTGGATGAAATTGCAGAGCAATTGACGACTTCTCCGAGCCTTGACACTAGTAAGCTATGATCAACTAGGTCAAAGGCTGCGGAGAGGTCCAATAGCATGAGCAGAGCAGCTCATGCTTTTGTCAGCTGTGCTAGCAAGTGTAGATTTGAGATCCAGCATAGCTGTCTCAGTTCCGTGACAAGCTCTATATCCCGACTGACGGGTACCCAAGATGTCGTATTTTTCAACATGATGAAGGATTTGTAATTCTCATCCAGTCTGTTTAGTAAGGTTTGTGATCCTGTGAGGAATAACTCGGTTTTGTAGTCATTAAGGCATAGGAAATGTAGTGCCATCCTGGTTTGAATGATTAGATTGACTTTACAAAGTGCTTGAGAGTCCATGGCATAGTGGCCAGTGATAGGGAGATGTATTTGGGTATCGTCCAAACAATTAGGACATACGCATGGTGTCGAGGAGGTCAAAGGGGGGCTTTGTAAAGATATTGTAGAGGTTAGGGGAAATACAGGATTCTTGAGGCACTCCACAGGTGATTGGAGCTGGACGTGCTGATGCAGAGGGGGAGAAAACTCTCATTGTTCTGTTGATCAGGTTGTTGCGTTAGCAGAGAAGTGGCCTGCTCAGGATAGATGCAGGCAAAGGATGCTGTGGTCCACTAAGTCAAATATGACTGAGAGGTCTAATAAGAGCAGGAGGGCAAGTTTGCCATTGTCTTTAAACTCGTCCATTTGGATTTCTAAATCTAGGAGTGCTGATTCTGTTACGTGGCCTGAGCAGAAACCGGATTGGCATTCCCAAGGGTGGTATTGGTTTTGAGATGCTTCTGGATTTGTAGGTATGCTGCTCTGTCCAGTATTTTGCATAAACACAGGACTGTAATTACGGGGTGATAGTTGTTTGGGATATTCGGGTCAAGGCTTGGCTTCTTGAGTAGTAGGAGGACCCAGGCATCTTATAGGTTTGCTGGCACAATGCCGATAGAGAAGGAGTTGTTAATTAGGGATATCAGGAATGGACCTAGGTCTATAGTGCAGTCTTTGATGACTGAGGCTGGGCAGATATCTTCTTGACATTTGGAGGGTTTCAGACCTTTCACAATTTTCTTGACTTCTAGCTTTGAGACCTGGGAAAACCTAAACTGTGGGGCATTTAGGGGGTGATGTAGGTGATAGGTTAGGTGGTGACTCTGCAGCTAACAGTTTATTTATTTGTTGCCAGAATTTTGGACTGAAGTAGTGTGATTTTGTACAGTAGGGCACTTTGAAAATTGGAGCACCAAATAGCATTTTTAAGGCAATTGTCTGGGGGGAGGGGAATTGGTGATTCAGGTTCCCACAATATAGCAAGGAACTCTCTAGTGCCTGAACTTGCTTTTTCAATTCGGTCATTGTATGTTGTACTTTTGGCAAGGAGGATCTCCTGTTTGTAGGTTTTAGACACAGAGGCGAAAAGCTCTTTATTGGCATCTGAGTGGTACTTTTTCCAGGACCTCTTGGCTGCTCTTTTGGTGTGTGAAGGGCCTTGAGGTTAGGCGTAAACCATGTGTTAATGTGAGCTGGTGTTTTAGGTTTGTGTTTGTTCAGGGTGGCCACCTTTTCAATGGCAGTTTGAAGGAATGTTTCTATAATTCAACCATTGTAGTAGGGTCGTTTGGTTATTGTTGGTAGGCTGTGAAGGATTCAGGAGTGGTAGCAGGCTGGCTGGATTGATGTTCTGGGCATTTCTAGCAAGAGTTGATTGTAGTGGTACTGGAATGGTTAAGACATGGCTGGTCAGTGCTATAGAGAACAATGACGTTGTGTTCTGACCAAGGACAGGGCACATTGGATAGGATACTGATGTTGCAGTTGAGGTCTATGAGCCCATCTAGTGTCCAGCTTTTGCCGTGTATAGGGCCAGTGATACGTTGAGTGAAGCCCAAGGCTTCGATGGAGCAGGTTAAGGCAGTGGCGTAGGTGTCTGTATTGTTGTTGAAGCATAGGTAAAAATATCCCATCAGGACAATTCTAGAAGAGGGTTTGTTCTCCAGAGAGAGGAGCTGTGAGATGTCCTCTTCAAATTATGTTTCTGGACCAGGAGGTCTGTAAATGAGATGAAATGTTTAGGTGGCAGTGTGGGTCAGGGTCAGTTTGACACATAGTAGTTCCCCTGATTGGAAGACGTAATTATTTATGTCTCTGATGGATAAGGAGTTTTTGGTGATGATAGCCGCCCCTCCTCCTTTGGTGTTTGTTCTGTCTTTCCGAAGGATGATGTAGTTGTCTGGTATGGTGATTGAGAGGGAAGGCCTGCTGCTATGTGTTGCCATGTTTCCATGATGGCTAGTAAGTCAAGGTCATTGGAGATGATAAGATCAGAAATGTCAAGGGCGTGGGCCAAAAGGGATCTGGCGTTGATGAGGGCACCTTTGAGTGCATGTGATGCTTCTCGGTTAAGGGTTGGCAATGTTGTGATAGAAGTGGGTGCAGTTATGCTAGTGCAGTCCATGAGATTGCTTTCTAAATTAGGGGTGCTGGGAGGGCTCTTATCGTCTGAGGGTTCCAGTTCTATAACTCTAGCAGGGGTGTTGTGAATTTGGGCCATGCCGTTAGGCTCATCAGCGCTGACTGAGATGCTAGGGGCATTTTCCACAGGGGTATGGACTATTGTCAGTTTGGGAACACTGGCAGCAAATACAGGTGCAGTGGCATTGTAATGCAATTCAGGTACACAGGCATTGTTATGCAGTTCAGGCACATAGGCAATGTTACATAATTGAGGCAAAGAGGTACAGCAACTCAATTCAGGCACAGAGGCATTGTTACATATTTCAGGCATGGAGGCATTGGGGGTCATTACGACCCGGGTGGTAAGGGATTACCGGTACCGGTAATCCCTTACCGCCCAATTATGAGGTCCCTTTGCGGGTCCCTACCATAACGGCTGGTTTTACCAGCCGTTATGGAAGGGACCCGCAAAGGGATCTTGGAAGTAATTACGGTACCGCAATTTGCCGTGCCGTGCCGTAATTACCGCCTTCCCCATTCCCATTGAGCCCTATGGGGGCAAGAATGGGAATGGGGAAGGGCCAATGGTGAATGGGGAATTACTGCCCCGCCAACCTTGGAATGGGGCGGTAATTCCGCCATTCACCATGGCGGAATCCGGCGTCAACCATGGCGCTAATAGCGCCATGGTTAACGCCTGGGTCGTAATGAGGCCCATTGTAATGCGATTCAGGCACAGAGGCATTGTAAAACAATTCAGGAACAGAGGCATTGTTATGTAATTCAGGTACACAGGTATTGTTACGCAGTTCAGACACCAAGGCAGTGTTACATATGTCAGGCACAGAGGCATTGTAACGCAATTCAGGTAAGTGATGAACCACAGGTACATAAGTAGAGGAATTGTTACTCCAGGTAGGTGTGCAGGCAGTGGGTACAGATGCATGAGGGTTGATATCATTAACTTTTCAAGTGCATTAAACTTAATTGGATTTACCAAATGGGTGGTAGTATTAATGCTCGCAGATTGCTGACAGGTGCATTTATGAAGGCAGATAAATTAGTGTTCATACTATTGTCAGGGGTGTTGATGGCAATTGCGAAGGTTAGTGCAATAGGCTTGGCACCTGGTTCATTTTGTGTGATGGTAGTAACCAGTTTGCTAATTATGGCAGAAGGCATGGCATCTTTGGCTGAGGGACTGATACCAGAAGAACTGTTAAAATTGCGAGGTTCAAAATTCCCAGACTGGATAGCAGGGGCCATCCTGGTTGTGATGAAATCCTGTGCATGGGCAAATGTGTAAACTTTGCTGCTATTCGCAGAGGCTGGGATACCAGAGCTGAGCTTTGTAGCGTAGGAGCATGGAGGGACGTTCTGGACAAAGTCCTCATTGATGAGCGGCATGGGCCTGCAGCTAGACGACTGGTGGACACAGAGCCATGTTTAGGCAGGGGGGCTATGAGTTAGTATACTAGGTGATTGATGAGGGATGTAGCAATTATTTGTAAAGAGTTTGAATGATAGGCGTAGTCTGGGTATGTAACCGAGTGATGCAGTTCTTGTGCACGGGCATTCTTTTCTGCTGTAGACAGAAGGCTGTATGACGGGTTGTCGCTCATTGCGGGACATTCGGCTGGAGAGGCGTGTGTTTCTCTCTGTGAATTTGCAAGGTTTGGTGGCCAGTGAGGAGGGCTTACGTGTTATGCTGTTTGGAATTCTACTGTTAGGACGAGCGTATCTCATTGGTATTGCGTTCGGTAGGAAGTTGTAAGGGGCATTAAAGTATCCCTCGGTATTACAGATGCCATGAATAATTTCTCAATGAGAGGTGTGCAGTGAAGTGGTACGTACTGTAAGGAGGCAGTAGGTGGCGAGTGGCTACCAGTGGCCTGACAGGGGTCTTGGGAAGAGGCCTTGATTGAGGACCTTTGCTGGGGACGCCTGCCAGCTTCCAAACTCAGTTTCAAATTGTTGCTCAGCAGGCCAAACTGAGCTTGCTGAGGGCAGGCTCACCAGAGGATACATTTTGGGTGCAGGAGTCTCCAGCAAGGAGGCAGCCATTTTGGAACGACATCTTGCCGGTTTTTGAATCTTATTCAAAGGTATTGCGCATCATCAGGGGGCATCAGATCATGGAACACTTAGATAATGCCATGATGAAATCCAACTTGATGGGTGCTGCAATCTTTGTTGTGATTCCTTTGTGCCTTAGTGGAGAGGGCACAGGGTCAGTCAGGGGTCTTAGAAAGAGGCCTTGACTATGGGCCTTTGCTGGGACAAAAGACACACGCAGGTATTAGCAGTTTGAGAATAAAATTCATTTGAAACGTCACCAAATACAGGGTTAATGTCAACTTACATGGAATTTCTTGTTTTCGATCAATGGCATCTACTATAAGTATCACATGCTCATGGATAATGAAACACCCTGACACACATCTAAACTGAAAGATGAGCTTAAATAGTGTTCTTCAAGCAGAGAAGGGCTCTCAGAGTGACATTGGGGCAAAACATAATTACTGACAGTTTTAATGATTTTCTTTTGGCAAAACTAGAATGAAGGTTGGAGGTGGGATGCTGCCATATATCAATTTCACAGGTCTAATGATTTTATTGGGAACTGAAGCATGAACATGTGTTTTACAGTTGCATAAGAGGATTTTTACAGTGGCAATGCTGACATTTATTGTTGAGAACGGCCTCATAATTATTTTGTTTGTCACAAGCATCTTAGAAATGTGTTCTTAGTGAAATGCATAGCATATATTGTTGTGATTGTGCCATCTTGTTAGCCAGACACAGAAATGAAAATGTACTGAATAATGCTGCCTCGCACAATGACTTGGCAATTATTACAGTATTGCATATGTTCCCCTTCAGAAATGATTGCACATTTTTCACATTTCACATATTTTGCTGGAAAATCCACCTTGTGGCCCCTTTATTTTCAATATTTCTCCCACTGAGAAATCGTATTAAGTTGCTTCAGCCTTGATTGCTGCGTACACTCACAAGCGCCAATTCAGGCAACTGATTTACACTCACCACTTGAAGGGCCTGATTCACAGAGTTTGTTCAATGGAATAGCACCATTATAAAACACTTCTGTAGTCTTAAGTATTCACCAGCCTCCATTGGAAAATAATTTGTCCATTTTTGCATTTGTTGATTAGTTTTCCTTTTACATTTGAACCAACAATTGGTAGATTGTGTGCATGTTAGGCTTTGTAATTATACCCTTATTGAAAGAAAACATAACATCTGATATCTTCAGTGAAGTAAACACAATGAAATACTGCTGATTGAAGACATTTAAGATAGATGTTCTGACTTCCATTTTGGTTAAGGAAATATTTTCCATATTTGTTGGTAGTAATGATGTTACATTCTACTAAGGAAAGATCTTTTCAATTTTGTCACGATTTTAGCATTTGTCACAGTCAAATTAAAATTCAAAATTAGTTCTGTAGATAACTTATATCAGAATAACATAATTTTTCAATTAATGGGTCTACTGAAATTCAGGAATTATCACTTAGATGGAATTTCAGAAATGTGATTGTTAGCATATGTGATTCTTAGCATGCACCACACTTAGAATTCTGAATCTAGCTTGCGTCGCATCTAGACAGAAATGTGACTGTTAGCATGTGCCACACTAGTATGGAAATCTGAACTTTAGCTTGCATCGCATCTAGATAGAAATGTGACTGTTAGCATGTGCCACACTTAGAATTCTGAACCTAGCTTGCGTCGCATCTAGACAGAAATGTGACTGTTAGCATGTGCCACACTAGTATGGAAATCTGAACTTTAGCTTGCATCGCATCTAGATAGAAATGTGATTCTTAGCATGCACCACACTTAGAATTCTGAACCTAGCTTGCGTCGCATCTAGATAGAAATGTGACTGTTAGCATGTGCCACACTTAGAATTCTGAACTTTAGCTGGCGTCGCATCTAGACAGAAATGTGACTGTTAGCATGTGCCACACTAGTATGGAATTCTTAACTTTAGCTTGCGCGGCATCTAGATAGAAATGTGACTGTTAGCATGTACCGCACCTAGATGGAATCTCACAATTGCAAGGACAGCAATGCCAACTAACCAACCAACTAACAATTCCATCCCTCTGCATACACCTCTCAAACTATAACCAAACACAACCACAAGCCTAAAACGCAGCAATCCGCACAAACTTCACAACAATGCAACAACAACACAAACCACACATAGACTTGCACAACAGCACTTGACGACTACGGACCATAAAACACCCCAAGCCCAGCCAACGGACCCACCGGGCTGAGGCTGTCAACAGCACATCACTGCTCTCTTGCACTTTTCCAGTTTATTCCCACTAACCCACCCCCCTCTCCTCCCCTTTTTCAGAGCCGCCAGAGCGCCAGGGGACCACTTCGGTGGTGATAGTGCACGGTACAAATGTCCTTTAACATTAACCTTTAACATTAACAAAATACCCGGAATGTCTACATTAGGCCACATGACATAATCTGGTCACCGTACCCAAGGCTGCAGACAGCTTCCATAGTGCGTTCAGCAATATATCCACACAATCTACTAGCCCATGTGCACGTTTATATGTCCCTGATGCAAAGCATTTGGACTCAGTAAATAACCCTCCCACACATTCATCCATACCGGGTTTAATTGGAAGATGTAGGAATGCGCTGAGGGACGATAGGGGGGACCAATTCATGGAATATTTGCCCAGTTCAAAGCAAATTTGCACTGCTGAAACGTGACTTTGCACTGCCAACACAAACCCTGATTCATGGAACCGTGCAAAGTGTATGTTTGCTGTACAAAGTCCGGGCAAAGTCATTTTGTACTGCAAAAATACACTTTGCACGGTGTGCCCCATGAATCGGGCCCCAAGTCTCTCTTTGCTGGAATGAAAGGCAACTGCGCATGTGTGCCTGTCAATATCGTTTGTGGGTGCACAGGCACTATCGCATGCACAACAAAAACTGTGCAATGTGTTTGGACACATTTTCTGCAGTCGGGCTCACCAATATTCGGACTAAACCGGATCTCATAAAATCTTCCAAAAGTGGAGAAAACATTTCATTTGATTACAATTCTGATGTATGTGAAGCCAATTGACTCCATCCTCCTGAAGATGTCCATGGAGGTAGACCAGGAAGACTAGTAAAACTAGATTAAAGAAGAATTTTATAACACGGTCTTTAAGTAAAAGATCCCTGCCTGACATGTGTATTGCTTTTTGTTCAGATGTCTTATTTGGCTTTAAAATAACACTGATAAAATCACTGCATTCCTTGTGCACATGGACTGTTGGTCTGTCCCCAATCTCATTCTGGAAGTCTTAGCATATGTCTTACTTATTTCCGTTTGGTTCACCAGCAGTTACTATTGACACTAATTGGGTGATGTGTACATCAACATTTTTGTCCATTAATGATTGTACTAAAGCAAGCATCGAAAAAGGCAATGGTTTTGCTTTTTCTATAAGCAGAAAGGCTCCATCTATGCATACATTTTCTATCCTGGAATCATTAATCTATTACATTGTTCTACAACTGATTCTAATGAAATGTTACATTTTCACATTTTGTATACTAAAAGAAATAATTTAGACAAGCCCAGAACTTCAATTTATGGCTGTACACTGGGATGCAGCATTGCATAGCAAATACCTGGATGACAGTGTTCAAATGCTAGAGGCTAGAGCCGTAGTTAACCAATTACTTTTTGGACACATTGGGCCTAATTTACAAATCCTTTTTCAATGGGATTGTGCCATTGTAACGCTTTTGTAAGTCAAACCCATACTATTTGGCCAGAAATAGTTCTTTTATATCAATGTTTAGATAAGGAGCAACTGAATGGGAGCAATACACCCATTCATTATATAACATAAAGAAAAATCTAGATAAAGCAGATAATGTGCTATTTGCCACATTTAACAAGCATTGTCAAAGCCTAAAGGCATGGTTTTTGTGTAGTCATGGGAGAGGAACTTGCCAGCCAGTGCCATGATGGTACCACTGGGAAATGTGATGGCAACAGCTGAAAAATTGTGTCATTAACTCAGCATATGATAGAATTGCATGCAAATGCCATCCAAATACCCATACACAAGCCAAAGCTTTTGGCTTTTTCAATGCTTATTTTTACCGGACTTCATTTTAAGGACGTCTGTAAATCAAGTCATTAAACACACACTAAGACATTTATGTTACACAAGGAGTTCCTCTACAGCTGCAGTTAAGCCATTACCTCTCAGCAGGCTGCTTAAAAATAGACACGTGCAGGGCTACATTTGATGTTACTGCTTGATAGAGCTAGCTGAAAGAGAATGCATTTTGAGGTTTTAGGGGCAGGTAGTTGGCGACAATGGCCATAGGGTGTGGCCATTCCAGAGTGTCCATGTGCAACACCCTGTGTGTCCTTCTTACATTTCTTCTCCCTCCTAGCTGTACTCCAATTCAATCGTTTCAAGTTAAGTTATAGGTTTAAATGCCACTAATAGTCACAATTAAAATGTGCTGGAGAACGCAACCACAATACTTAAAAAAAATAAAAATGCAACACAAATCTAAACAACATGGATTTGATGTGTGATGCGAATGAGAAGAACACTTAGAATATATAATGTGCTGAACTCGAAGGAAGCCATTATGTTTACATGTAAATTGCTGTGGCCCTTCCAGTGTGCTGGCCAGTCAATGCGTTTTTCTGAAACTGGTTCCCTCTCTCAATCTGCCAGGCACTCAAATCGCACCTCACTGCTGAAACTCAGTGATCTAAAAACGCACCAAAACTTGCTTGGTATCTCGTGGCCTGGCAATTCGTGCCAGGCTGTTCCTTTTAGGGTGGCTTCACATGATTTGCCACTTGTTGGCGCAATTCTGTAAAGCTTCCAATAAGCGAGTGCATGAAGAAGTGCCGTTTCAAGCACACACTCATATTTAAACTAATATCTAAGAAAGAGTTGGTCACACATTTCTATTACATTTTACAGAGGTCTGCCAAGCCTAACAAACCAAAAACAAATACATGACACAAGTTATTAATAATGTCTTGGATGTTGAACAAAATACCATTCTGAATATGTAATGAAAATAATCAGTAGTGCGGGTCTTTCCCTGGTGTTGTTGGCTTCCTGCGGTTTGAAGGATGATTTCACTATGTTCCTGCTGCCACCATTCCGTCCATATGCTTTTCTTGGAGGAAGCAGTTGGCATATTGAAAGGCAGACTGTGTTTCTCCGGGACTTCCTTTGTGTACAGTCACATTCTGCTTCTACTTGAAGCAACGCCCGCACCATTCAGCTGCCAGCGCGCGCAGAAGCAATCTCTCGCGGGCCGAGATCTCAAGTGCCAGAGAGCACATGGAAACTAGAGAACAAAAGACGCAAAGATCCCTTTTCATTCCATGTCACTCAATGAAAAACCTAATGAAAATGTTGCACCAAACAATAGTGGAAATACAGGCTGCCTTCTAGAATATTCCTTGATATCCTTTTAATGAATAGAAGGTGAAGGGCGCTGTGAAGCACTGAGTGCCAGGGCCCATCGAAAATCGTGTTTCGTCTGCCTGGGATTTCTCAAGTGTTTACATAAAACCCAGCCAGAAAAGAATCCGATTCTCTCTACAGCGGCCTGTTTCCTTTTTTGACATGCTAGACCGTGGCATTTCATTAGTAGGTTTTGAGCTAGTTGCACTACATGTATACACGTTTTGAGGGATGTTAAACATTTTGCCATTTTTCCACACTTCTGTAAAACAGGACGAAGCCAAGGTCGGCTTTCATGTGACACCTTCGTTTTGTAGAGGACTCGTAATACGAACAAAGTACGCTATTGTTTTGGGGATTTTAATCTGGATTAGATACATCATCCAAAATAGGAGAAACACCATCCAGACGTGTTAGCAGTTGTGTTACTTCTTCCAGAATGCAATGTACCTTTTGTGATGCATACTTGTAAAATGTTTAACAATGTATTAAAAGGCCCATGGACAAACAAATCAAAAGAAAACTATGTGGGACACGGTCTGCATGGTCATCTAAAACCGTTAAAGGACTTCATAAATAGGACCCGGCCCCATTCAAGTCATATTGCCACAATTTGGCCTAAACCATGAGTGTATGGCACGTTTTTAGCATGGTTGAATCCCAGATCAAACTCTTGCTGGTTGCCAAGATCTCTCACAAGGATTCATGATCCAATCACAAGACTGTTTTCTAAAGTCGAATCGCCAGTTTATGGGTCAGGGGTGTTCAGCCAGTCCAAGCTCCCTCAGGGCTATTTGTTCTGCCAATCAGAGCCCTTGAATCTCATAATGGAAATGTGATGCGATATACCAACCACAGCTTATTTCTTGTTCCTTTGCGGGCTTTGCTAGGCTTTGAGGGAAGGTGTTACCCAGGAGAGAGTTACACTCGGATGGTGTTTCGCGCTTTGTGAGAGTGTTGAGCAGGTGTCGGAGCTGTTTTAGGAGTTGGTATTGTGCAGTTGGTTGTTCCTAGCAGTGTGTTTGTGGTCAAAGTGTGTGCTCCTTTATGTGCATAGTGTTTATTCATTATTTGTCTAGCTTCCCCGTAAAAAAAAGGAAAAAAGGAAATGTCCTATCCATGTGTACATTTTCCACAAAAAACTGTCCTGCCTCCTTTTCTATTCCCCAAAAACACCAACAAAGTTGATTGCCCTTTCCCATGTTCCCCGTGGGTTTACTGTTAATGTTGTGCTGTCTCCACAATTAATATTGAATTGTTTTGTTATTTTTGTTAGTGTAGTGTACTGTTTTGAGTCTTAAATTGTTCCTTGGTTCGTTCCTTATTCCTTAAGTGTAGTTCGCCTTTGTCAGAGTGTTTGTCATTCTCTGAGTTTCTCCTTCTTGAGGAGTGGAATGGCACACTTGTAATGTTTGGAATGGAAAGTGTGAGGAAAGCAATAGTAGTTATTATGTATTATTTATTTATGTGTATATAAGTTTACATGAACTTTTTACAAGCAGTAATATGTAGAGTCATATCATGTCTCAATATAATTCTACACCAAAAGTATTCTGTACATAACATATTCCTATAATGCATCACATTCAATGAGCAAATGATTTCAAGGTTTGACATCTAAGGCACAATATCTACAAACTCAGCTCTTAAAGCCTTTTCTCTTGCTCACATGAATTCTCTAGTGAAATATAAATTTAGCCTTAAAATATCGTTTCTAAAAACTCTAGATGTATGTTTCATCAAATACACCGAACTTACATTAAACGATTTTACTTCTGTTTCAAAATGATATAAAAGAAGATAATCCATTAGTTCGGCTCTACTTCCAGTCCCATCTCATTTGAACAGCGTCTTTTTGACCTTCGCAGGCTTTCGATGAATTAATGTTTAGGAGGAGAGAATTGCATTGTTGTATCCGCGTTAACAAAACCTTGCATGCAGAACGTTCAACTTCCAATAAAGCTCCAAGAACCTCCAATGAACTTGAGTTTGCAGAGAAATTAGGCCCAGCTCATGACACAACACTGCTGCTGGGACACCTTGGGGGATCGAAAGAGTTTTTCTCCACAGTAATGCTTCAAGTTCTGTCCAATCAATCAACGAATACATAAACACGGCACCATACACATTTTTTGGCATACATTTTTGGTGGTAGTAGTTAAGTAAAGGCAAAAGCGAAAAACGACCATATCTCCACTGTAGCTAATACTCTAGTATTGTTCAACACAACCTGTTTAACCCTTTTTGAGTAAAAGGTCACCCATAAGTATTTAAAGGTTGTTACTACTTCCATTGGAGACTGATTTAAAAATCACTTAAACCTGGATTGCTTCCAGGGACGTCATTTCACCAAAATGCCCAGGGGAGCGGAAGTGATATCACATGACACGTGACCTCTGATGGCATCACAGGAAGTGATGTTATTTGACCCCACCCCGAAGTAACATCCCAGGAAGCGATGGAACACAGCCCTTCAAGCCCTTGACAAAACAGGAAGTGGCATCACATAGCATTGTTTCTAAGTACAATACGGAAAATATGGTTACAATATCATTGTAAAGTGATATATATTTCATACAAGAATGGATCACCATATGTATCATTAATATCAGCGAGTATAGGTCCATATTACCAAATTACTGTGAATGCAAGTAGATGTCGAAGGCCAAATGATAATGATATGGTATGATATAGCACTTACGCTTAAGCACCTCATTTAGAACAATATGTATACAATATCACCCAACCTGTGTTGGTACTCATTTATCAACCTCAGCAGGATGAAAAGTTGAGTTGACCTTTCCGGGAGTCGAACCTGCAACCTGCAGATCACACACACAGTGCAGCAGCGAGCGCTCAATCCAGTAAGCTATTTTACCAGCTATAGCTATCTGAAAACCAGCCACTTCAGAAACAAAGAGCCACATGCTGCTGGCCACAGACCAGGAGCCTCAATTAAAAACATAAATAGAAAATGTACTTTTTTATTTTTAGGGGCAGCAAGGGAGACCCCAGGGGTAGCACGGGAGACACCAGGGGTCGCAGGTGCGACCCCTGGTGCCCCCTAAATGACTTCTCTAATTTCTTCGTTAGATTAGTCATTCAGACTTTTGATTTACTGACATTTAATTGCAAATCCAAATTCATAAAATAGGAATTTAAGGCATTCAGGGAACTTTGAAGTCCTGTAGGGGTAAGATCACATAGGAAGATGTTGTCTGCATAAGTTACGTAATGATGATGGTAATTAACTAGTTTGGGGGGATTTGCTAGGAGTTGATGAAAGGTGTTTCCCAGATCCCAAATATATAAAATGAACTAAAACAGTGCTAATACACAGCCCTCGTGAATCCCCCAATGGGTACTAATCCACCAAGAAAAGGAACCCTGTTGATCAAATCTAATCTTGATTCATGTGTCACGATGTAAGGCTACCAAAATACTCAGCAGTACATCTGGGTAACCAAGCCTATGCAATTTGCCCCACAGTCTTGCCCTGTTGACACAGTGAAAGGCTTAGGATATGTCTAAAAAGGCAAAGTATATTGATCTTTTTTCCCAAGAGTGCCTGACTACTCAACATCTCTGGCAGCAAACAGTTCAGAGAAATGCCTAAGCCATTGTTGTATATTGAAGCAACCTGATGTTCTTTCCCAGACTTATACGTTCTTTAAAATGAAACTTGTTAAAGTTTTACACGAGGAGTCCGAAAAGGGATATAGGGTGATCATTTGTTGGAGACAGTCAGTCGCCATGTTTATAAACAAGAACCAACAAGGATCCTTTGCAAGAGGAAGATAGGGTATTACTATTTAAGATAGTGTTGAATTAGCCCCAAAGAATTTGTAGACTATAACGATGGGTTTGATTTCAACTTGGCATTTGCTATGCCATCAGGGCCTGGAGCATTCAACGCTGATGAATTGAAGATATGTTGAATTGTAATTATTTGCTCCATTGGACTGAACTTCTTGGACCTTCATTCACAGTACAAGATCTCACATGAAACTTTGTAAAATGGTTTTCCATTATCGCAGCTGAACTTGGTTGGATTTGTAGAAATCTCTGGATATCAGGGAACTTAATTAGTCTCCAGAATGTACCGGCATCCCTTTGAGGTATGCAGCGAAGCATAGCTTCCGTATCTCTTAAAGCTGTTAACTGGTGATGAGAGTTTACCCAGTTCATTCTAAGTTTGCTTTAATTTACGAATATGAAACCTACAATTCATATCATGCTTAGTTAGACTCCTAATATCACTTTGTAGCTTGTTTGTTTGGACTGAATCAGGCCATCACAATTATGTTTATGAGCACTTTTTTGACTTGAGGGACCAAATAGGAATTCCTCAGTTGTTAAGCACCTCTTCAATTGCTGGATAACATAGTCGTATCAGTTAGGATTCATTATTTGTATTGTTACAGCCCATAACAACTTGATTAAAATGGGCTGCTAGCCCGGGTTTCTAGATTTAAGAATGACCCCTACATCTCACTTCAACAGACTGCATATAGTTACCAGAATTAGCCGTTGCAAAAGGTATGGATTGCATCAATGACAATATACAGGGGTCACTCAGTGAAGATTCAATAATTTCAGGTTTTCGACAAAACACTTGAAATCTAAGGATGACCTAAAGTGAGAATTCCTCCAAGTGAAATGAGGAGGAGAATTGCCAACAATATTACCATTCATTAACAACAGATCCCAAGTCTCCTTTTCAAAATGGATCATAGAGCCACAATCTCTTGTTGCAACCAAAGTTTCAGCTCGATGATCATACAAATAATAGCTAGGATCAAGGCATTCACTGTTAAATTCACCGAGCACCATAACACTGGTACCTTCCACCACTAGGTCTTGAGATAGAAGATCTGGGAGACTGAATAAAACATTGTTTATGTTGGTTGACCTTGGATTGAAATGGACATTGAACAGAAGGCAACAGCGAGACATCTTTGAAGTAAAGTCTACCCACTGCAATTTTACCAACTGTATGTCTCATCTATGAGTTACTATTTGAGACATTGAAATACCCAGACCATTTTGCACTGCACAAAGTAAACCACCATAAGGGCTGCCCCAAGGACCCTGCTTGGCTTTAACATGACACATGATAAAGCCATCAAGCAATGGGCAATCAACAAGACAGGTTTCCTGGAAGCAGATCAATGGCTAGTGCTGCAAAGTATAAAAATTGCCATTAAGTGTGAATACCCCCTAGTAGTCCAAGATGCTTACAAGAACTGTTTATTTCAGTTCAGATTATTAGTAAGATCGTGGTGGCAGGAGACTTTAACTCAAACTCTCTACATCCACAGAAAGGAGAGAGATATCAAGCAAAAAATGGGAAAGCAAGCAGGGGAAGATTGTGGCAGGAGTTAATGGAACAATGGCACCTTCATATGGTCAATGGCATACAAGAGGGAGAACAAGGACCATATACAACATGGCGTAGAGGGAAATCACCCTCTGCACTGGACTTCATCTTTGTTTCAAAAGCCCTGCTCGCTTTACCCTCCATCCTCACATTAAAACAGGAAGGAGGTAGTGGTCATAGCAGACTTGAACTGTCATTTGAAAATGTTTCAGTAACAAAAACGGAAAGAGAAACACGGATCCTGGAGTGAAAAAAAGGGAAAATACAAAGATGGGAAAGCTAAGCTAAACAGAAGACTAAAGGAGATCCCTGAACAGATTTGGAAAGTGCAATGCGATCCACACCGATTCACCAAATTTCTCTGGGCAACTTTAGCGCCCAGGGATTAAACGGGGAAAATCAAACAAAAACATCTACATGCCTTTGATGAATCAACGCAAAGGAGAAAGAGAGAGCACAGAAAAGCTCTGCTAAACATCAAAAAAGCAGGATATTCGATTGAAAAAATGAAAACTGAAATAAAAAGAGAAAAAAGTAACTATAAATCGTGGTCAATCTCTCAGAAGGAACTCCGGATGCAAACAGATGGTGAGCATATACTTAACACACTAAGAGAAAATAACAGTAAGAACTTTTGGGAAGCAATGAATCAATTTGAGGGGGAAGTAGGTTACTCTCTGTGCAATCTAGTGCCTGAAGATGGTTGGGTCAAGTATTTGACAGAGATCTACAAGAGCGATAGTAAACTGTCAATTTAGGATCAAACCAGATACTCCATGGCAACTTAATTTTAATGAGGAGGAAATCTATGAAATCACAGTCAACTCCTCTACTTCTAAAGCCTCGGGACTGAACGGATTGACCTACCAGGCACTGAAAAGTGAACCATCACTTTGGACAAAACTATTACCTGCCCTGTTTGAGGAAATTCTCAAAAAGCAGACATTTCCAACATCCTGGAAAACGGCTCTCATCATACCCTTCTTTAAAAATGGGGATCGCCGATCAGCAGCGAATTATAGACCAATAGTGCTGCTGGATATTGAAAGCAAAATATTTATGAAATTGTTACTAAATCACATCTCGAAATGGGTAGAGGACTCTAACATCTTCTCACGCTTTCAAACGGGATTCCGGAAAGGACACTCGACATCTATAAACGGTCTGATCCTAAACATATTGAACGAACGGAAAGAAGAGGGAAAAATGCAACCACTGTATGGAGCCTGGATAGATCTGTCAAAGGCGTTCGATCAAGTAGAACAAGCTCTTCTCTGGGAGAAACTCTGAAAGTGGGGAATGCCAGAAACGCTATTATCCATGCATAGGGAAACAAATCTGAGAGTTCGGCTTTATGTGATGGGACATCTCTCAAAGCTAATTGAGGTAAACAGGGGGGTCAGACAAGGGTGCCTGGGAGCTCCTCTATTCTTTAATCTGTTCTTAGCATATATGGGCCCTTTCCTAGAACCGTCTGCAATGCAAGCCCAACCATAAATGGGATAAAAATCTGTTGGCTTGCGTATGCAGACGACATAGTACTTCTTGATAGAACACCTATCGGCCTACAACACCTACTCGAAAAACTGAACGAGTATGTTGGGTTAAACAAGCTAACAGTCAACCCTGCCAAGTCAAACATCCTGATCTTTAAACATCCCCTGTCAAAACAAAATACAAAAACTGCAACCTGGGAGGAGAATGTATAAGAACTGTAGAAACCATAAAATACCTGGGATACAACATCCATGCTCACCCGGCACTATATAAGGTAGAATCCGAGGTTATGGCTAAAATAACACAGGCCACGTCACAAATGATCAAACTGAATTACACATTTTGTAAATTCTCTATCCTTCCGTTGGTGAAGTTCTACCTAGCAAAAGTGGTCCAACTATTACTATACGGCCTGGAAGCTAAACCAGAACTCTGGTCTACAAACTGGGAAAGCTTCGAGGGCCGTTCATGGAAAAGAGTCTTGGGGCTTCCAAACTGTGCTTCCCTAAAAAGCTTGAGATTTGAGTTAGGTCTCAAGTCGTTGAAATGCATGGCAGAGTGGAAGCTTATTTCCCTGTTTCGAGAAATAACTATAAGTAAAGACTCAACGCTTTATGGAGACTTAAGACATCAAAACCTGCAAAACAAATCATCTCTTCTCACATCACTAGAGGAAAAGACAATGAAAGCACTGATGAGAATAGATCTGGATGAAGAGACTCTGGTCCTTAACCCTCTCAAAGTAAAAAGAAAATTAGAACTTTGGGACTGGATCGAAACAATAGAAAAAGCAAGAGCAGACCCAATCCAAAGTGCTTTCTTGAAGGGAGAAAAAGAACTCAGGTATCTCTCTCGCTACTTATTGAAATTCCCCAATAGGAAGTGAAGGCAAGCGTCCCCAAACAGCACGATCCTCCCCGCAATGAGAGACAATGACGGACTCTCCCAAGATGGGAATAAGGCCAAGACAGAGTGCGGGTGAGCGTAAATGGGAGTTTATCAATCAGAATAGGGCATGCAAAGAACTCTGCAAACTCCGAGAGCGCTCTGTCTGACAATAGCAAAGACAGGCGTATATATTTACAAAAAACGTCATAAGAACCTACACACTATAGGGGGCACAAGTTCATGGGGATTGGGTGGCGACGACTAACTATAGGTGCTGCTGTGATGTGGTTGGCTTTGGCTGGAAGACGTCACTGGGCAGCCTCGTGGGTTGGGCTGGGCCTGGCAGGGTGGCAGAGTTCATCCAGGCGGTGTTGTGGGGCCATCGCGGCCAGTGGCAGAGATGAATGTCTTTTCTTGACTTGTTAGCCCTAAGCCGTGCACACCGCAGTCATTCAAACATTCTGGTATTATCTTCTTTAGTAAATCTTTCGATAGGTTATACAACAGGTTAATGCAACACAGGAGGAATGCACCTGGTGAGGGGACTGGAGGTAATACGTCAGGGCATGGTTACCAGTGTCCTGTTGACCGGGGCCATAGGTCGAGGGGCTAAGCTTCAGGGCCTGGGACGGGTGGTGCATGCCTTTCTGCCTTGTTAGAAGTTGTTATGGATGTTCCGCTGTGTGTTGTCAAAGTGTTGGGTGTCTTGATTGCACGGGGCCATAAGTCTGAGATGGTCCGGTGGGTTGTGAGGTTTACGAGGGGGCGCGTGTGTTCAGGCAGAGGTTTACTGCTGTGCTGTAAATAATGCATGTGGCAGGTGGTGGCCTTGGGTGCTACAGAGGGGGTTACAAATCTTTGAAGCGACTCCAGTCTGGTTGGGGGAGGTAACGCAGCGCGGCGCGGTCTCTGCTCTCATGCCTTGGCAGCCTTCGTAGGGTGGGAGGGGGAATGGCCTTGCACATATTTCACAAAGGTATCTCCCTCGTGTGTTGCCGATTTAGGTAAAGACATCCCAAACAGTTGAACACTCTATAATACTTATTCAAAACATTACAAAACATGCATTTAAACTTTGCTGGATGTGTTTCGATTAAACCCAGTCTGAGTACCTTATTCATACATTATGTTTTAACAAGTACAGTATTTAGTTATATGCATATATATTTGCAGTAAGTGAGGTAGAGTTAGGATTGGTGGAGAACATAGAAAGTAACCCGCCACTTGTCCGTGACGGTGGTGGCGCATGTGGGGCCTAGACATGCACACATGACATGTGCCTTCTCGTGTGTTCTTCACATGGGCCCTTTGTATGGTTACATTCGTTTTCTTGTGTCCTCTAGCAGCATTAGTTCAGTTATGGCGCGAGCCCATGGGGTGTAAGTTTTCCAGTCACACACGTAACAAACAGATTCCTGGTGCGTGCCGTTATTATTAGTACCCAACTGCAATGGTATATGCTCACCATCGCTTATATCATGGGGGCATGATCTTTTGTAATTATACATCTTACAGGCTTTGTAATATAAGGGATTTTATGGAAGAAAAGCATCCTTTGCAGGTAGTCTCAACATTAATATACAAAGATCGTCTGTCATATAACGACCAGTTTACTGTTCTTTTCATTTGCCTAGGCCTGCTGGCCGGGTCATGCTGGGAGCGATGATACACTGCGGGAGGTGAACTGTTACAATGTTAGTGTATTACACTAGCTCATGTCCGTCTTGTTCGTGGGAACGTGCTTGCAGCGGATCTACCAGGGTGCTGTGGCAACAAGGAGGACTGAAACCCTCCAAGGGTGGGGGCCGCGCTACAGTGCGCTGAGCTCACACCATCTTTACCAGACAAAATGGTTTCTAGGCCTAGCTAAATTTTAATACGTGTGGGCAATTAATACGTGCGGGCAATGTCTCCAGTGGGTGAACCCTCCACCACCTGGGCCCGGGTGGCATGAGGGGACGCCCAAAGGACCCATAGTCCTCACCTGGGGAGAAAGCGTAGGTGAGGGGGGTCTTCTTGGACCAGTCCTCCCCTACAGAAGTTGCGCTCCAACTTCCTTAGAATGAGACTAAACCTCGTTCATTGTGGGGAGGTCTTGGAAAAACACAACCAAGGGGACACGGCAAAGAAACTGTGCTCAATTTGTTTAAACCCTGCCAAACAAACATGAAGACATTTACTAATGGATTGTGAAGGCACATGGACATATCGCTTAAGATTCTTCAGAAATGTTGTGCGCAGAGAGGAAGATATAGTATCAGATTTCCTGTGGGATAGAATTATATCAGGTACCAATGCTGCACTGTCATTTGCAGCAACCCAGGTGCTAACTAAAAGTGAAATAATCATCTAATATATAAAGGGTAAAGATAAATGCACCTAAACAGCGCACATACAGGAAATAGAAAATTTGGCAGGGTTGATGAAAAAGAGGGAGTAAGAAGTGCAACTTTTGTTGCTTATTTTATGTTCTGTATAAACTGTAGTATATGTTTTATTTAGCTTCCTGTTTTGTAAAGGCTTGTTGAGCCAAAAAAAATAAAAAAAAATAAAAATAAATAAAAAAAGAAATGTTTATTTCAGTTCAGATTATTAGAAGAGGAGTTTCCACCATGCAAGGAATTAACAATTTGTGACCAGTCGTATGCATCTTGTGTGTTGGATTTCGTAAGATTTGGTCTGTTACCGAAACACCCTTGGTCACTATTGCTACTACTGCTAATTATTAGAGGCTATCTTGGAATATCTTCATCCTCTGGTTGAAACTCCGAAACTTGAGAACACGAATCATGTGACTTATGAAGGCCCAAATAAACTACCACATCATACCCAAAAAGACAGTAAAGAGGGAGCTTCCATCAAGACAACATTCTTAATTATCCTTGAATAAAAGTAAAAGTTTTACCACATCTACTTTCTTATTAATAATGAATTCGACCTGTGCTAGATCTTGTGTGTTAATTAGTCTAAGGTTAGGAATTTCACAAAACAAACCTAAAACATGTTGCCTATTTAGTGGAAGAACATCATCGTTTTTAAAAAGGCATACCAAATACAAAATGGGATCATCAGAGAAATGGATCATTATGGAGGCATGTTTAATGGTTTTGGAGGGCCGAGATACAGAGACTGTCAAAGAGGATAAACAATCACTTGGACCCTTAAATTGCATATCATGATGTTAAGAGTTTGCCAAAGGTTTTCCAAGGTTAGGAAGATAGGGTAAAATTGAACTAAGAAATTCTGAGAAGGAGTCGATATGCTAGAGGTCCTGGAAGGGGCCCCAGGGTTAACTGGTATTACCTCCCTTTCCAAATTAGTCCAGGAAGAACTTTGGCTTGGAAGGCAGGTGCCCTGTAACTTGAAAACTGCACTCTCTTGGGATTTAGGAGGACATTGGTCCTGAGGAAGACATATCCGAGTGAGGGGAGAGTGGGTATTGTCTGCTGAACATGATATTGAAGCCAAGATCCTATGTTCAGCTTCATTAGAAGAGATAATCGGTTGATCGACATGTACCATGATAATTATGCATGACTGCTCTGCATCACCCTCAGAGTGAATAGTCAAAATGCTCATATTCAGCTCTACATCTTCTTCCTGTACCGGTTTTAAGAAATGCTTAACTTTTGTTGTAGTCATGGGAACAGGTTTCTTCTTTTATTCCTTTTTTTGGTGATGCAACTGGCAGAGATCACTTTGTAAAAGTGGTCAACTGCCAATACAATAAGGGCAGGCATGTGATACAATGCAAGCTAGTGGGTGCCCAAAGGCAAGTGCTGTGAGTGGGCAGAGGCTGAAAGCAATGGGGGTGAAGGAGGCCAGAACCCAGAAGGACACAGATGCCCTGCTCACCAATCTCAGTAACTGTGGGCTTTAGCAAGGGAGGGAGAGAGGGAAGGAGCAGGTGAAAATAAAAGTCTTGAGGAGCTTCCGGAATTTGAGGAGATCTGGCTCAAGATGGAGAGGAAGGGGGAGGCTGATCCAGAGGAGGGAGCAAGCCACGGAATGTGGTCGACCACCAGCTCGCTGTTTAGAGAAGTGCTTGACAGGCAGAGAGTTGGCACCAGAGGAGCGTGAAGATCTGGAGGGAGAGTATTTCGGGAGAGTTGTAGATAGCGTGGTACCCGGCCCCAGACAGCCTTAGGATTGATGCAGATAGATTTGAATTTGATCCTTGCAGCAACCGGGAGCCGGCAGAGAGATTTTAGGGCTGGAGAGATGCGGTCCCTAGGCTTGAGAACAAGGATAAGTCTTTCAGCCCTATTCTGGATAAGCTGGAGGGGACATCGAGAGGAAGAGGGTAGATTAAGGAAGAGGCTGTTGCAGCAATCCAGCCTAGAAAGTACCTGGACTCTAGAGACATTGAGCTTCTGGGGGAAAGTGAGGAAATGAAGGATTTCTTTGAGGAGATGTAGTTGAAAGTGGGCCTTCTTGGATGTGAGGGAGGAAGGAAACAGAGGAGTCGAAGATGACTCCAAGCTTTCTGGCTTCAGATGAAGGAGAAGGCGGAGAGCCCATAGAGAGTGGCCAGAGTGAAGGGAAGAAAGAGGGAGTAGGAGTCCCAATGGGAAGGATCTCAGTCTTGCTGGCATTGAGGCAGAGATCAGTGGAGGCACACCAGGACTGGATGGCAGATAGGTAGTGAGGAATGTTTTTTTTTATTTATTTATTTATTTATTTCCATTTATAATGTGCACAAACAGCCCTTGGGCATCGAGGTGCTCTGACAGAAGGCTTACTTAATTACATAAGTGCTTACAGAAGATATAAGTTAGTTACCCAGGTGAGTGAGGGTATTTACAGATCTCCTTTACAGGCAGGTGCATCCAAATGTAGATACATAACATAGAAGAACCATACCCCATGTTGCAGGGCGCGGCACACTACAATGCAAAGAGTCAATTTGGTGGGCACAATGATGGAGCCATACCCCTTGCTGCAGGGCGGCTGCACACAACAATGCAAAGAGTCAATTTGGTGGGCACAATGATGGAGCCATACCCTTGTTGCAGGGCTGCTGCACACAACAGTGCAAGAGTCAATTTGTTGGACACAATGGTGAAGCCATACCCCATATTGCAGGACATCTGCACACAACAATGTAATATGATGGAGGAAGTAAGGAGAGGATCAGAGGGAAGTTTGAAGAAGCAGTGTGTTACCTGCATAAAATTGGAAGTGAGGGAAGAAAGTGGCAATTAGGTGTGCAAGCAGAGCAAGATAGATTTTAAAGGGCCAGGGAGAAAGTTTCGAGCCCTGGGGTACGTGACAGGTGGAGGTAGAGGTGAGAGAGGAGAAAGAGGCCAGGATAACCTGGGAGGGACAGTCAGTGAGAAAGGGGGTCAGACAGTCCAGTGCCCGCTCAGAGATACCAAGAGTATTGTGGAGCCATTTTATGAGGATGGAGTGGTTGACTATGTTAAATGCAGGGGAGTGATCAAGTAGAATGAGAACAGCTGGAGAGTTTGAGTCAAGAGATGCACGCAATTCTTCATAGGTGTTCCGGAAAGCAATTTCTGTTCCTCTGTACCTTTGGAATCCAGATTGATGGTCATCTAGGCAACCGACAAGCTCAGTATGCTGGTTTGGTTGGGGGAAGCCCAACTTCTCTAACAGTTTCCCATGGAAGGGGGTGATATAGATGGGGCGGTAGTTAGCTGGACACAAAGGGTCAGCAGAAGGTTTTTACAGGAGGGATTGCACAAGAGAGTGCTTGAGGGAAGAGGAGAACAACCCATTATCAAGAGATGGATTGTTGAAATTAGGAAGTGCAGGGGCAAGAGAGCCAATATTGTCCTTAATAGTTCTGGAAGAACATGGGAGACCTGTTTGGAGGAGACCTTCATAGAGCATCAACTCTAGGGACCTCATTGTATGTGATAGGCGAGAAGCAGGAGAGAAAGGCAAAGGGAGGATGGGAGGCCATGGGGGGCAGAGGGATAGGGTGAGAGTGCTCAGGATGTCCTGAGGTTTTGCATTGAAGTGTGTGGCCAATGCATTGCAGAGGGCCTTAGAGGGAAGAGGTGAGGTGGAGACTGCGGAAGGATTGGCACGTTCATTGCAGATTTTAAAGAGTTCAGCCATGTTTTTGGATGCCCCAGAGACACAAGCCTAGATGTGGGCCCTTTTCTTGGAATGCATGGAGAGTCAGTATTACCTTTGGAGAAGGCGACAGGCCAGTTTGTCAGAGGGTGAGCCTAAGGTCTGCCACTTCCGTTCCGCAGCTCTGCACTTGCATTTCAGGTCTACAAGTTCAGAATCGTACCAGGTGTTGTGCCTGCTGGCATGTTTCAGGCGGATCCTCATGACTGGGGCAAGAAAATTGAGAGTGTTAGTGATGGCAAGATGGAGGTTGCTGAGAGCGGAGTCAGATGTAGAGTCTGTAGTGGGGGGTCAGGGAGGGAAGAATGTGGATGTGAAAGCAGCAGCTGACACTTGTTTCATCAGACGGATGTCTGTGAATGAGGTTGGCAAACCTGGGGGTGGTGTGGTCAGATGGCAGAGAGGACCCAGGTGAGAGGAGAGGAGGGAGTGGTCTGACCAGGAGAGTGGGTGGCGAGTGGGATGGAGAGCAAAAGATCAATGTGGATTAAGGCATTAAGATTGTGTCCAGCCGAGTGAGTATACCCAGAGGGGAGAATGGAGAGGGAGAGCGAGGTGCAGGGGTCACGGAAGGGAGTGTACGCCGTGATTGAGGAGTCAAGGTGGATTTTGAAGTCACCCAGGAGAAGGAGTTTAGAGGTAGACATGAGGAGAGGGGAGGAGAAATCAGCCCATTCTGAGAGGAACAGGGTGGTAGAGCCAGGTGGCCTGTAGATAGTGGAAATGGTCAGGGAGGAAGAGGAAGAGATGACCAGCTTGCAGTCCAGGCTCCGAAAGGAAGAGTAAGCCTGGGTGGATATGAGGGAAGAAGTGACCCACTCAGGGAAGATCAGAGCAACCCCACCGCCAGCATGGTTATGGCAAGGCTTGGAGATGATTTTATAGCCATCAGGGAGAGCAGAGTCAAAAGCAGTGAGTCAGTGAGCTGACATTGAACAACGTCTCGGTAAGAGCAAGGATATCGGGTCAAGTCTTCAATGACGAGGCAGATGTTGGCAGAGTGTTTGATGGCAGAATGAGCCTTAAGCGTAGCTAGATGCAAGAGTTCTCCACCTCTGAAGGTTGTCCGAGGAGGAGTACAGGGTGTGGTACAGAGGTGGGGGGACACAGAGAGTAGAAGACGGAGTAGCAGGTGTGGGAAGGAAGTTGGTGAGGGACGGCAAGCAACGGTCAAAGAGGAGGAGGAGGTTGGGTTGAGGACCCTGTGCCATGATAGTGCCATTGCGATAGACATTATTGATACACCTGGATGATGAGAAGACTGCCAAGAGTACTTCCCATCTAGTGCCACCATTAATGGGTGAAGATGTGAGAGGAAAAAGAGTAGAGATAAAAACAGGAGTCCAAAGATCTGGAGAGGGGAAAAAAAAGGGATATCAGTGAAAATCTGTCTGGGAGTTGTGTAGGTGTCTGCAATGGCTGCAATCGGTAGATCGGGGTTAGTGGTCACGATGTCGTTTTACATTTTTTCTTTCCAGACTTTGTGAGGGAGGAAGGATAGGTAATAGTATAGCAGTTAGAATAGATAGGGGAGATGGTGAGTGCCGTAGGAGTGATGGAGAGATAACAATGGAAGATTGAAGAGAGGTTGCACAGCACAACACACAAACTCACCAGGCAGCCTAGTAGCCAAAAAAAAAAAAAATGAGAAAACAGATCCAATAGAAACACTTGAGTACCAAACAATGGGGGGTGTAGAGTTTTTAACAACACACCAGGATTCGACTTTACCGAAAAGCAAAGAAATGCAATGCAAAATGGGGGTGAAGAGTTGTTAAAAAACACACCACAATTCGAATTTACCAAAAAGCAAAGAAATGAAATGCAAAATGGGGATGAAGGGCCTCATCACGAGTCTGGAATACCCCAACGGTAATACTGCCAGTGCAAATAGAGTTAGAGCTATTAGCACCAGATCACAAATAGCAGGCTAATGCTAATGCTTATTTACCATTCCACATTGGGGTTTTTCATGGTGCTATTAGTGCCGGCAGTAATAGCGACGAAAACGGACGAAAATGGGCAGAATGCTGGATTTTTACTTCCAGCAAAAAGCTGGAGGTAAAACGCCAAACATTCTGCCCAACTCATACTAGGGCCAGCCCTTAAATGCGGCAGGAATAGCGTTACCACTGCATTTAAGGGCTACCGCCCAACTTGTGATGAGGTCCGGAGGGTTGTTAACAACACACTAGGATTTGAATTTAACAAAAAGCACAGAAATGCAATGCAAAATGGGGGTGAAGAGTTGCTAAAAAAACACACCAGGATTCACATTTTTAAAAAAGCATAGCGATGCAATGCAAAATGGCAGTGAAGAGTTGTTAAACACACACCAGGATTCGAATTCACCAAAAAGCACAGAACTGCAATACAAAATGGGGTGAAGAATTTTTAAAAACACACCAGGATTCAATTTTACCAAAAGCACAGGAATGCATTAAGGAGAAGGGATATAGTAAGGCATAGGCAGGCAGAATAGCATAGGAAAACCTAGGCTTAACAGCTGTGTGAGTTCGTAGGAAAGGCATTTATTTCCTGCAGCTTTATAATGATTCTCCCTTTGCTCTTTTTCAATTTTGCTTCAGTTGCCTTGATTAGCAAATTTATCAAAAAGCAATGAATTAAGTCCTTTTCATCTTTCTTGGAGGGATTTGAGTGCAAGGAGAGGACCACATTTGTGGGCAAATGGTCTTTGCTTTTTTTTTGTTTCTCTCCTGTTCTAATTTCAGGTTTGGCATTTTGGCATGTGTATGAGAATTCTCTCATTTGCTCTGTTTTGCATCTTTTTGTGTTCATTTGTTAGTTTTGAAATTTTTAGGTAAATATTTATATCTAGCCAATGTGAAAAATCCACATTTCTTGGAGACATTTGGGTGCAAGGAGAGATAATCTTTTGGAGTAAACATTTGTATGTGAATTTTCTTTGCTGCTTCTTAGTGTTATCCTTCAGTTTTTTTTCAGTTTTGACATTTGTAGGGGAATTTTCTCTGTTTTTTTTAATGTTTCTACTCCTTTTATCACATCATCATCATCATCATTTGTATGACAATGTTCTCCTATGCAATTTTGTTTCTCCTCTTGTTCATTTTTTCAGTTTTGAATTTTACCACTGAGGTGGGTTAACTTTTCTTGGACAATCTTGCGTTCAAGGAGAGGTTCACTTTTGTAGGTTACTTTTGTAGGTGACATTTTCAGCTGTGTTGTTTTGTATGTTTCACCACTTGTTCTTTTTTAATTTTGACTTTTGTAAGTACATTTTCTTTGCTGCATTGTCATGATTTTACTGCTGTTTCTTTCTGATTTTAATATTGAAGGTGGTTTCTGTAGGTAGAATGTTCATTCAGTTCCCCTTATGCCAACTGATAGGGCACAGCACCTTTACAGAGCTAAACTGTTTCAGTGCTTTGCTTTTGCAAATTACAATGTAGTAACTTTTCTGAATCTCATTTAGTGATGCAAAGACTGCATTTCATTTGTGACAGGGTTTTTTATCTGGCACAAGGAAAAACACTGTTAAGGCCCACTGAATGACTTCATCATGATGTTACAAATGACTCTGAACCAGATGGAGGATAAACCCGATCAGGTAGAGGTTAACATTAATTCTACTTGTCATTGAACTGGGTCATGACATATTTATTTATTTAAATCATTTGTATTGTGTGCATACAACCCGTAGGCATTGAGGCTCTGTTGCAGGTACAACGTACTAGTCAAGCTAGTGTAATGCAGGCATAGTTTCATACAAGTACAAGGTGACAAAGGTGTGACCAAACGCAGTTATAATATAAAACATACAGAATCATGCATCTGTATAAAGCCAGGTGGTAATTATCCTACAGAACAGGCAATTGGGCAGTGGGACAGAAAGGTTCCAGGGGAAAGGAGTGATGGGGGAATTCAGGTTTAGGTAAGATTCTGAGTTTCGTATGCGTTGCGAAAGATCCAGTAGGATTTCTCTGCCCTTAGGGAGGGTGGGAGGTTGTTCCAGAGCTTGGCAGCAAGATATAGGAAGCTGGAGCCTCCGGCTTTGCATCTTTTCACTTTGGGCATATTCAGTCTGTCTGTGTAAGGGGTCCTAGTGGGTCTGGAAGAGTGGGCATTGGCAATTCTTTTGGAGTGGTAAGGTGGTGCTATGTTGGATAGGCACTTGTGGATGGAGAGTATTTTGAAAATGATCTGGTCCTGGATGGGGAGCCAGTGTGCATCTCTTCTAGCTCTCGAGATGTGCTCTTTTTTTTGGAATGTTCTATGCTCTAAGGGCATTATTCTGGATTACTTGAAGTTTGAGTATGGTTCTGGAAGATGTGCCATTGAATAGGACGTTGCAATAATCAATCTTTGAGCCAATGATTGCATGGGCAATAGTTAGGCAATTGTTTTTAGAGAGGAAGGGTCTGGCTGCATTAAGGACCTTGGTAGCGTAGGCTACTGAGGAGGCAATGGCACTTATTTGTTTAGCCATGGTGAGTGATGCGTCTAGGCAGATACCTAGGGTCTTTATGGTATTAGAGACAGGAATCGAGCAATTGTCGATTGTGAAGGCAGAATATTGATTGTTGAGGGTTTTTAGGGTTCTTGGCTGGCCAACAATCAGGATTTCTGTCTTGTCGCTGTTGAGACAGAGGTTATCGGCTGCCATTCAGGTCTGAACTGTGGAATACATTTTGTTAAGGGTGTTAGTTTCTATGTAGTTACCTGAGAAGGGGATCAAGATGTGTGTCGTCGACATAGTTGGTGTAAGCTATGCAGAGTGAATCTATAAAGTGGAATAGGGGCCTGGGGAAAATATTGAACAGCGTAGGGGTGATGCAAGATCCTTGTGGCACACCACAGGTAATAGGAGAGGGAGAGGCACTGGCGATCTCTGAGAAGACTCTCATCACTCTTCCATTAAGGAAAGATGCTATTGAGGCAGTGGCTGAAGGTGAGAACTGAGCGTGAGTGGTGAGGTGGTGGCAGAGGATCTGGTGCTTGACCAGTTTGAATGCCAGAGATAAGTCTGGGAGGAGGAGCAGTGCAGACTTGCCTTCGTCCTGGATCTCATCTAATTGATTTTTTAGATCGAGCAGGGCAGAATTGTGCTGTGCCTTGGGTAGAGCCCGGATTGGTGCATCTTTAGAATGTGATGATCCTCCAGGAACTGCTGAACTTGTAGGTAGACAGCTTGGTCCAAAGTTTTTAGGAGGAAGGGGACAGTGGTGAATGGTCTGTAGTTTTCGGAGGTGGCTGGGTAAAGGGATGTTTTTTTCAGTAGAGTGAGTACCCAGGCTTCTTTGAGGCCAGCTGGAACAGTGCTTTGAGTGAAGGAGGTGTTTATGATAGCTGTGATGATGGGGGTTAGTATGTCTGCACAGTCTTTGACAAGGGGGTGCAGGGAACATGTCGCCTTTGTATTTTGACTATTAATCAGTTTGGCGACATCAGTTTCGGAGAGGTCTCTGAAGAAGAACTGAATGGTGGAGGAAGTAGGGGAGGGAGGTGACAAATTTTTACTAGAGGTCATGGGTACTATGTTGAATGTCGCTTGTTGAGATAAGATCTTCCTATTCAAGGTATCAATCTTGCCTCAGAGTGCCTCTTGGATGCTAGAGCACCAGATCTTGGGCCTAATCCCGAGTTGGGCGGTAACGCTGGCACTAATAGCGCTGGCATTATTAGCCCTACCGCCAAACCCACCGGCGTTGTTACCGCCGGATCACGGGTTTGGCAGAATGGGAAATCCCCATTCCCCATTGAACCCATTTGGGAATGCCCCATTCCCCACTGGGTTCAATGGGGAAATTTCACGGTAAACACGCCAAAAATCGGCAAAATCTCAGCGGATTACCCCCAGCTCAGAGCTGGGGGGAAATCAGCCAAAGCTGTGATTTGGTGGACCCTTAAATCTGGCGGTAACAGCGCTACTGCCAGATTTAAGGGCTACTGCCAAACTCTTGATGAGGCCCTTGTCTTTAATGAAGGTTGTGGGGGGAACAGCAGGGGATTCAAGTTCTCTGTAAATGGTGAATATTTCCTTTGCGTCTTAGTTAGTATTGCTAATTCTAGTGTTGAAGGAGTTGAACTTATCTGTGATTATGGCTGATTTATATTGTTTTGAGGCTTTGGTGAAGCCATGTTTTGCAGCGATGGTGGGATCTTTTAGCCAGGTTAACTGGGCTTGTTTTTTCATAGTGTGTAATTCTAGTAGGTCTGGGGTAAACCATGAGTCGGAGTGTCTGACCATCTTCGCTTTGTGTAGTATTAGGGGGGCTAGGGTGTTCACTGCCTTAGAGAGGATTGAAGTGTAAGTAACCACTAGCAGGGTGGGGTTTGAGGTGAAGGGCGCCTGAAGGAAGGTAGTGTTGAACAGGGGTAGGATATTGTCTCTGGTGAGCTTTTGAGAGCTCCTTGAGCCAGCAGGAGGAAGTGGGTTGGGTAGGGCTATTGGCTTGTTTGGCTGTGAGATAAAGATATGGATAATATGGTGGTCTGACCAAGCACAGGGTGTGTTGGCGCTGGTGGAGATTTGGCAGTTGTGGTCTGCGATGCAGTCCAGTGTGCAGCTTTTGTTGTGTGTGGGATTGGTAATGCGTTGAGTGAAGCTGAGTGTATTCAGTGTGTCAGATAATGATTTTGAAGGTAGGTCATTCAGGTCATGGAGGCCCAGGTTTAGGTCACTTAGTAAGATTATTTCTGAAGAAGTGTTGAGGTTATCCTGGAGGATATGAAGGATATGAAGTATTTTTTGCTCAAAGTTTGGAGAAGGACCAGGAGGGCGGTAGATAAGGTGAATGGTGATAGTGCAGGTAGTGGATGGGGAGCATTTGAGTGAGAAAAGGTCTGTATTCCCATCAATGTCTAAGGGGGATGGAGTCTCTCACAATCATTGAGACTCCGCCACCCTTGGAGGTGGGTCTGTCCTTCCGTAGGATAGTATATCCCGTGGGTAAGGCTACGCCTCAGGCAAGGCCAGAAGCTTCATGAAGCCAGCTCTCAGTGATGGCTAATGTGTCAATGTTGAAGTTCGTGATGAGGTCATGGATATTGAGTGCATGGGCAGGAAGGGATTGATCATGGTGCATGTCAAGAAGGGCTGTGGGTCAGTGGGCAAGGGGAGAGTGCCTTGATCAGGGGTGGAGGCTTGAATCTGAGAGGCTAAATCGGGGGGTGGGGGAGGTGTTTGTTGTGTAGGTGATGTTTGGTTATGTTGGCAACTGTGGATTTTGGTGAGGTCATAGCCAGTGACAGGAGGAGGAGTGGGAATGTTTGGTATCTGATGTTGATGAGGAGGGTGGTTAAGGGGATGAACTGAAGCTTTGAATGAGGATTTAGGGCTGTGAGCTATGCAGTGGTGATGTGTTGGACGTTTTGAGGGGGTGACATTCTGCTAGGTGCAGGTTTGGGTGCAGTGTCTGGGTACTGAATTTTGACTTGTACATAGCATTTATGTGCAGGATTTGTGGTGACAAGTGGGGGTAGCATAGTGATTGTGGTACATTTCAAAGTGGTTGTTACTGAGGAAAGGGCAGCAGTAGGAAACTCATCAGAGAAGAGGCTAATGCGTGACCTGAGGTGTGAGTTCCAGGTTAGGGTTTGTTGAGCTGTGGTTTGGGCTGATTTATTGCTGAAAGGTAATGTGGCTTTATAATCTTTGAGGGTGGCATGCTGCCTGCTGTGCTCTGGGGTGCAGTCTTGGAATTGTGGAAGCGTGAGGGCGGGAACTGGTTTATAGCGTGACTAGCCAGCAATTTGCATTTAGTGCACACACTGCAGGAAATTCCGAGGTTGGCGAAGGCATGAGAATCCTCCTGATGTGTTAACGAGGTGAGTGGGAGTGACCTTCGTGTTCAAAGGGAGGCTGGTCATTGAAATGCTGGGATGTGCCATATTGTTTGCACAGTGGGCAGCCTCAGAGTTCGGGGGGAGATCAGGGCATTGTGGGGATTGTGTTTTTCTGTGCACAAGTCTTTCAGTGATGTCTTTGTCAGAGAATAGTGATCGGAGAGCGGGGCAAGTACATGGGGCCTGGGGGTATTAACAAGGGCATGCCGGTGAGATGATAGATGTAGTTGCTGCAAGCAGAGCTATCGCTCAAGCAGGGGCTACTTTGCATCAAAGACTGTCGGCAACGTATCGGATGCGCACCATCCTATGTAAGTGCCGAGTTCAGTCTGAAATTGGTGGTTGTTCTTTCATCAAAGTTTTGTATCTCATAGTGCAGTGCAGATCTGAGGCAGTGCGTGGGCGGGGAGTGGGATGAAAGAGTGGCAGTTTACACGTGCACGCAGCGTAGTGTATAATTCATCTGAGTTTGCAATGCATGGGAGTCCCACATTCTGATCTTTGCATATAATATCTGAATGTACAACAGATGCACACAAAGCTATCCCTAGTGCAATGTTAATGACAGAACTAGTGGAGGGCAATGCATGCACATGATGTATGAAGGTCAAGCTTATCTGGCATACATCGCTGAGCATTAGAGTTAGATAATTTGGGCTGGGCCCATGGTCCATGAAAAGTCTGAGAGTCCAGTAAGCATGTCTAACTTTGCGTTCAACGCAGATGAGACCGACAGAGACTGCTGGTAGAGGCCTTGAGTGTTGGCCTTCTGTGGGGTCCGGCTTTGCCTGCCGGCCAAGTGGGTTGGCTGCTTCAAGCTGGGTCACCAGCCAATCATGGTGCTGCAGGCCCAGTGCAGATTGGGAGCCTGGTGTGCACCGAGGTACGGTGGCTGCAATCTTGGAAGTTGCTGGTAGGCCTCTGTTCCTGTTTCCCTGGCCTAGGACATGAGACCAACCTTATTACAGGATTCACTGTATTTGTCCACATCTAGCTCTGTTGGTCCCCAGATTATGTATGTGCAAGTCTCTGTCAGTTCTGATCTGCTATTCACAGTTAAAATGTACAGCAGCAATGGAAAGTTATTCTGTTTTATAATGGTTGAAATCTCTCTGACTGCTGGTCAAACGCCCCTCTCTAGTCTCAGGCCTCATGATTCGACAAGAAGGACCAGTTTGACCCTTAGTAAAATCCATGGGAATCCCACAGAGTGGGTTGAACCCTGAAATGTTCCACCTCCGAATAAGAAACCTTTTGACAAATCTGTGCACCCCTAATGATTGTACACAGTATGACAATATTGTCTTTGCATTCACAATTGCCATTTTTGTGTGCCTGTATACATGTTAGGCTAGGTTCATTGCACAAACAGCAGTGGGTAATTCGCAGGCATATTGTAGTACCTATCTCTCAATAGATATCTAAGGTAATATGCTGTTTCTCTCTTAAAGTGAAGACACTGATCTACAGGTAAACTTGACAGAGCAGAAGAGCAGAAAGAGCACTTGTGTTATTTAATATGTTGAATGAACAACACAAAAGGAATACTTGCAAATTGTTTATAGGGTGAATTAATCTGACGTTGATGCAAACCTCCCCAAACCAGCTATCCTGAAGTACCTCCATATGCTAGTGATTAACAAAGCAGCAGGAGCCTTGGAAATACCTAACTCTTTACTGGAATTCGTCAACCCTTAGATCATTGCTCAATAGGCAAGTGAAGCACACACGTGAGATTACATTATGACACAACTGTTTTGTTTTTTATTTACACATTCCTCTGTGTAACTGGAAGTCAGAAAACATAACTAAGTTTGTGGTGCACCAACTATATACAGGGAGCCACAAGAAACATAAAATACCCTTATTATTAATTGTCTGAAGGAAGCAATTAATCAAGGAATTGTAATGGGTGGGTGGAGATGATTAAACATGCCAACAAGTCACATGTTTCCCTATATCTCATAAGAGAATGTTCCTATCAAAATCAATCACCTGATGATGAGCAGACTTCACAATTCAACTTCTGTAACCATGAGAATTTGAATTGCTGGCATACATTTTGCCACTTGTTTAAAATTATAAATCCGTGTACAGTTCATAGATCGCATAATCATCTGACCAAAGAAATACCTTTAATAGGGGAAAGTGAGCACCTGTCACATGAATATTATTCTTTACATATATACTTTTCCTGTACATTTCTGCTAATATGTGATTTTCTAATTTCACACAGATCTTATTTTCAAGATTTGAAGGAAAGGACAAATAATGTATTATGAACCACCTGTTTGCCTCATTTTCATTTAGCATTATCAACAATTCTTCTAAGATGGAAGAAGGTAGAGGCACACCACCAAGATGTCCTTGGTGAATCGACATCCAATGTTGTAACATGCATATACATTGACTTAAGTGTTGTTTAGTCACCACAAAGTCATAACACCACTCTTTTGTTCAACTGGCATAGACGGTGTGAATGTGGCACCAATGGCCAACTCCATATGCTGTTTAGGTGAAGTCATTTTAATTATGAATTCATTATTTTAAAACAAGTAAAAAGTAATAATTATAAAGCACTGTTCATGAAATATTACAAGCATTATTTCTGATGTCTTAATGTAAAGTACTACTACATCAAGGATGCAATCATCTTGACAACGATAATCCTTAACAATCTGCAATATATTATTAGTGTCTCAAAGATAGAAAGCATGTTTGCAAGTTGTACCAATGATGGAGCCAAAAACTAATGTATACATTAAGAAGCTTTCATATATACGCTACCAAAGGAGGAGCAAGTGTGTCTACCATTTAGAGGGCAACCATAACACATATTATTGTGAACATTCTTTGGTTAGAGTAAACATATCTTAGCTAACACCATTCACGGCTCATGATAATTTCAGTTTTGCTCACTTATATGCAGTACCAGATTTAAAATATGAACCTTGCAGGTGAGCAGGGCTTTGTTTTCTGTTTGCCCTCATATGTAATTAAAATGGAGTATAACCTGTCTGGGGATACTACTGTTTTTAATTAGTTATTTTTCCCCAACATATTGTACAGGAATCATGCTAACACGCATTATCTGCAATGGCGTGTGTGATGTTCAGATCATTGTAAAGATGTAACTCAGTTATCGCTCCTCTGGAAACCATAACTGAAGAATGTGCGGTAATATGTTGTGCTGTGTTGCAAATATGAAGTCTCTATAACCACCGTATTTTCACTGAATTTCTGATAATGTCCTCTTAGCAAATCTTTTCTTTATGAATTTGGTTCGGATTTTTAATATTTTAAATATTTTAGTATACTTCCAGTGTCTGATGTGTGGTCACCTACCAGTATGCTGAGTGATTATGTTAGTAACATGTGTGTTCTTAAGTTGAAGAACAACATCATTTTCTTTGTTCTCCTTTTACATTCCTCTGTGAGGGAGAGGTGTTGTGATCTACCTGGAAGCTGAGTGATGATCTCATGAGTGCTTGAGTTCTCAAGTGAAAGTGTTTTCCATTGCAGTTATTTGGAGAACCTGAGTGGTGGGCATCTGTGGGTTTCACTCCTGTCTCCTGTGGCTTACCCTGTGAACCTAAGTGATCACAAAAAAGAAGCTTGACCCCTACATGTGGTCTCAGCGTCTTTCTCCACTCTACACCTCACCTTGTTGGTAACTGTCTCTTTAACCAAAATATGTTCACCGAATTTCATATAGTGTCCTCTTAGCTGATTGTTTTGTGATGTCCAATGAGATATAAAATTATACCTTCAGTGTTTGTTGGGCATGGTAATTTTGTGTGGGGCATAGCATTAGGGCATGCTGGGAGCGTCTCTAATCCACCTTTTGCTTTCACCAGGCTGCTTTCACCAGGCATGGCCTTAGTACTACTCACAACGCTTATTAAATATATGACTGTGTACAAACAGCCACCCTTGGTGAGTATTTAAGGTGAAGTCGAGGGGCTTGTGTAAATATGCAAGACCCCCCAAATCTTTCACATAACTGAGAGACGTTCCCAGGAGCATAGCATTCGGGTCACATGCAGACAACTGAAAAGGGCTGCTTTGATGAAATGTATCATACCTCCTAATTGAACAAACTTTCGAATTGTAATCCTGTGCTAAATTGGAAAAGGGAACTGGTCTTGCTTTTACTGAGTTCTAACTTGCAAGAGTTTGAGCCCTTTGCATTGAACAGGCTAGAACTCATTGCAGGGGTCATGGAGCTGTGCTCCGGATAGGCCTAGCCGCTTTCACTTGGTTGCTCTATCTCTGGGCACACAGGCACCACTTAATGAAGAATAATGGGATTGTTTAAGTTATTAACATACCCTTTTGGTTTCATAACCAAAGTGGAATAGGATTTGACTTTTTGTCCCTAATAGTTTTCATTGGAGAAATTGAATTATATTTCATGTATTGGTACTTTTTAATATGTATTTCCAGCAGGAAGTCTGAAAGACAAAGAGAAGTCAAAGCGATTACTGGAGCTTCTATGGAATAGTGATATAATATGATTGACAAATTGGAACAGATTGCATTTGTGATTAATTGTGTTTAAATAATTGTTTTAATATTTGCATTCGTACACATGTTATGTGTTTGTTATTGTTGCTTTGAAACATCTTTAATATTTGTATTTGTACATTATATATGTGTAGATGTTGTTTGAATTTCATTCAAAAACATTGATGCAAAATAAAAAAATGCCAATCTTTGGAACTATGAGTAAGGACACCCATTTGTGCACAAAATGCAAATTTATTCCAGTTAATATTTTATTTATCAACTTTGCAGTAAAGATCTTGCTCTGTGTCCATTGTGCACAACTATTTCCCTAATGACTATTGCTGCCTCCCATAGGACTGTACCAGTGGGAACTGGTATGTGCACAAATTACTATATATTTTTCATGTAAATAGATTTTAACTGGAGGGTTGGTTCTGTGTTCAGCACTGAATTTTGACATAGACAGAAAAGAAAAACAGTGTTCCTGATGCAGAAACGAAATGGAGTGTACAATATGGAGTGAGTATGTACCTTTCCCCTCTGTATTTCTAAGTCTTAGTTTGAAACTTGCTCAGTCACATAAAGGAAGTTCACAGTGTAAGTGGGGATGGATGCAGTTGCAAGTAACCATCACACATTCCCCCCATGTTTTTAAAGCTACATCACTGTTCTTAAAATCTACATGTTTATTGGCTTACATATTAAACAGTGGTGACTGGCTGTGGTCATTCATTTAACCACATGGAGACTGTTAGCAATTTTACAGTTATGAGGTTTGTCGGGAAATATGTAATTAGGCCCCTTTCACCATGTGCAGGGGCATGCAACAATGTGCAACAATGTGTTTCTGCTAAATCAAGGGAAATTAGCTTGCTGTTTTACCCTTTTATATGGGACTCTTGGCTGGGACAATGCCAGACTTAGTGCTGAACTAAGCCCAATACATGTGACCATTGATAGTACCAGATGCACCAGGCTCTACACTCTTTGTATCATGAAATAAACAGACCACCCAATAACAGACCACACATGGTTTTCTCAATGAGGCTCTCTGGCATGTTATCTTCATTTAGCAGAATAAATTAAACAAACGCAGAGAAAACATCTGCGTTGTATCTCATAACACGTGCCTGAAATAGTAAGAAAAGTCTAAATAGAGCTTGAGAAAATGCAATTTTCATAATCCGTTCTTAATATCCCCACCAAAACAATAAGTTGTCCTTCACGCCCAGCATAACAGGCTTCTCTTTTAAGTAAACCTAGCAGAGGACCTGCATTTTTATATGCAACCTTGAAATATAACTGATACTTTAGCAAGCCTGCAAATTCCCACTTTCTAACAAGTGACTATCTGCGCACAGGAAAACACATCTGGTCTCTGGTGCATGAAGAGGAAATGTCTCCCCTGCTCACCTCGTGTCTAATTTGACACTTCGCTAATTAGAACAATGTTACCACTAAAAAGATATTTCTCTTCTATTTTGTCATGTATGCTTACCAAAGGTTCATTGCCACTTTGTCTGCATGTCCGGCAGAGGTGTCTTCTACAAAGCAGGCATTATTTCTCGAAATGTCAGCTCCCTGCTGAGGCTTAAATAAGACGACCCCCCCTCCAGCTCCCTTCTTCCTGCACTGCCTCCAGCTTAGCTACTGAACTCAGATAGCAGTTTCACAGCTTCCAGGCAGGCAGCAACAGAACTTGGTAAATTTTCTTTTTCTCCCCTCTTCTTCCACCCAATCTTTATCTAGCCCTCCTCCTTCTTTCCTTCTTCTTGAGCTTTTAGGCTCCCTGTTCTTCCATCCCCCAGCCTACATTTTCATACATAAAGCATATGGATTCACCACCCACCTTTGTGCATGCTTCCGTGCTGTCATCAATGAATCTAACATCTCCCATTTTAGCCAGCACCACAGTCATTTAAAAAAATCCTTTCTACTTCCCCACAATGACCTTTATGCAGCATCTTTCTCCAGCCCAGATGAATGTGCAACATATCACAATCTCTACGCATTCCTGTTCAAAGAGTTTTTACAAAATGCATACTGCTGTCTCATTGGGCTCTGAGCTCCACTTCCCCCAAGCACACTACAAATCAGCTTTCAATGTTCACATGAATTTTTAAAGCTACATTGTAGTGTGAAAGTATCTGCATCCCCATCTTACAGCTGGGCTATTGCCTAATCAAACCCCAGTCTAATTACTAGTTTTTTTAAGGTTAGTCATTAGTGGGTTAGTATTAATTAATGATAATTTTTATCAGCGTACACTGCACTGTGCTGAGCTAACTCCCAAATCATTCCTCACATCAGCACTAAGTCACAGACCTAGCACGACATTAGCACCATTGTGTTGTGTATTCCAAACGTATTCTCTGCGTACACGTCCAATGTTGCATTCAAGTGGAGAGATATTTACTGTGAATTGGTCCCAAATTGTAATAGGATTTGTAAGAGAAGATGTGGGTTTGAATGTGGCACTAAAGTGTTAACATGCACCCTATGTATAAAGTTATGTGTTGACATACACTGTCCATATTTGCTGTCAGGTATGGGCTTCTTGGTTCACAGGAGTGCCAAAAACACTCAGTTTAGCCATAGGGTGTCATCTCTAGCTGAAATCCACCACCTCATGGATTGTCTTTGTGCCAACAAGGACTGGATGTCTCCCCTTTAACTCAAACAGAATCCTTCCAAATCGAAATTTGTCTTGGTGTTCTTTGCTTCTTACTTTCACCCACTTTTCCATAAATAGCTTGCTCCAGTGCCGCCTCTTGTCATCTCCCCTTCCTAGTTATCCTTTGTTAAAACTGTTTGTTTCACGTTTAATTTTAAATTGAACTTCAAATCACACACTTCTCATCTTTGACAGTTCTGTTGTTTTTTCATTTTTTCTCTTCATTTGACTTCCCATTGTGAGACGTAATCTTCTATTGTTACCTTGAAATTGCACACGGTTGTTCAGGATCTAGTTCCTTCTCATTTAGATGGTGGCAATGAGGTATTCATGAGTATTCCTTCTACCACATTGGTCCATCTGAAAATGGTCTGCTGCCTATTTAATTTCTGTGGTGCAAATGTTTGAGCGCTTTCATTTCTCTTCATTGGCAACCTCTTCACTCTAGATCACTTTTCAAAATCTGCTGCATCTCTTTTAAAGTGATGGTTGTTGATCAACCGGCCAACTTGACTACTTGCCTACTTGACTAAAAGACGATGTTTGTCTAGTGGTTCCAGACATACTAGGAATGAGGATATTTTACGCTTAGATAACCCTCTTGTTACATATGCTCACTCCTCTGGTCATGCATTTTCAGCTTCTGTCACATGGCCCGGAATACTTTACCATAATCTAATTGTATATTCCCTATATTACTTGAGAACAAGAATGCCCTACATACCTATTTGTTTGAATAAATGTATCATTATTGTTTTTGTTTATTTTATATGTGAATTGTGTAGGTTTTTTATTTTATTTTTTTAATTTTTTTTTTTTTTTTTTCATTTGGATTTGTATAGCGCACATCTACCCATGGGCATCGTGGCGCTGAAAGCAAACTTACTTCTTACAGGTGTACATGGAGTAAATACAGATACAGTGCAGAGCATTCATGCATATATACTTACAGTTGTGCTTAATTAAGTACAGTAGGATAGGATGGAGTTAGCTAAACAGCGTAGTTTTAAGTACTTTACGGAAGGCGTGGTATGAGTTTTCGTTCCTTAGCACGGTAGGGAGTGCGTTCCAATTTTTAGGTGCTAGGTGTTGAAAGCTAGACCCACCGGCTTTGCTTCTTTTGAATGTGGGTACATATATCTGGTTCTTCAAATGTGACCTGGTGGGTCTGATGGATGAGTTAAGAGTGATTCTTTCAGAAAGATAGGGGGGAGCCTTGGCGGAGAGGCATATGTGTGTGATGGCCATGGATTTGAATAGTATCCTTTCTTTTATGGGTAGCCAGTGAGCTTCTTTCCTGGCTTGAGAGATGTGCTCCCTTTTAGGGATGCTTAGGGCTGCTCTTAGGACATTGTTTTGTGTTACTTGCATTTTTTTTAGGTTTTGTGCAGACGTACCTAGGAAGAGAGCGTTGCAGTAATCCAATTTGGTGCCTACTGTGGCCCTGGCTATGGCCAGGCAGTTTTTAGTGGATAGGAAGGGTTTGACAGCGTTGATTACTTCAGTGGTAAGTGCAGCAGAGGAGGCTATGGCATTGACTTGTCGTGTCATGGAAAGAGTGGAGTCAAGGTATACTCCTAACGTTTTTACTGCAGTGGAGACTGTGATGGTGGAGTTGTCTATGTTGAAGGATTTGTACCGCGGTGGGAGTTTCTTTAGAGTTTCTTTGGTGCCAACTAGTAGGATCTCTGTTTTGTCCGCGTTTAGGCAGAGGCCGTTGGCTGCCATCCAGGTTTGGATGGCTGTATAGATCTTGGTTAATGCTGCTGCGTCATGTTCATAGATCCCTGTGAGAGGGAGCAGGACTTGCGTGTCGTCAGCATAATTTGTGTAAGCTATGTGACGACGGTCCAAGTCATTGAATAGTGGGAGGGTGAAGATGTTGCATAAGGTAGGGGCGGTGCAGGACCCTTGTGGGACGCCACAATGGATAGTGGTAGGGTTAGCGCTGGCCAAGTCAGAAAGACCTTGATGAGTCAACCCTCGAGGAATGATTTGACCCATGAGATGGCTACTGGTGAGAAGTGGGCTTCATTTTTGAGCTGCGTGCCTAGAATATCGTGATTGACCAGGTCAAAGGCGGCAGATAGGTCTAGCAAGAGCAGGAGTGCAGGTTTGCCTTTGTCCATGATGTCATTTAGTTGGATTTTGAGATCTAGTAGGGCCGATTCGGTCCCATGTCCCGGGCGGAAACCCAATTGCCTTTTTCCTAATATGCGATTTTCTTCCAGGTATTGCTGTATTTGTGTGTACGCAATTTTGTCTAGGATCTTAAGCAGGAAGGGAACGGTTGTGATGGGTCTATAGTTGTTGGCGTTTCCAGGATCTAGAGTGGGTTTTTTAAGAAGAGGGCACACACAGGCTTCTTTTAGGCTGGTCGTACTGAGTTTGTATTGAAGGATGCATTGATGAAGGTTTTGAGAAATGGGGCTAATGTTTCTACGCAGTCTTTAATTAGTTTAGCGGGGCAGGCGTCACCTTTGCAATTAGAGGGTTTGATTCCCTTAACAATATCGACTACCTCTTTTTCTGAGACTTCTCTAAATTTGAATGGAGTAATGGGATTTGTCTTTTTATTCTCAGTCATAGTTTCCGTATGGGAAGCTAATAAGATATGCTGAGTGAGATTTGTGTGATGGTCTAGGATTTTTGCTTGGAGGAGTTCAATTTTGTTTATGAGGGCGCACTCTATGGTGTTACACCAGGCTTGGTCCTTAACAATCTCTTGAGACTTGGTGGCCGACGTGGATAGTTCCTTGAAGATGGCGAAAAAAGTTCTTTAGATTCTGAAGTGGCGTTGTTTATATTGTTATCTTGTATACATATTGCATGCATTGCATATTGTTATTGTTGGATAGCACCATACTGCTTTCACCCTGGATTATTGTGCTTTACATATTTTTAAAGTAATACTAACAAACATAATAATAATAGTAATAATTAAAAAAAAAATAAAAACACGAAAAACGAATAAACCTACTGATTGGTGTGATGGTGATGGTGATTGATACTACTTGGCGCGCACTGAGGCAAGGACCGGAAAGGACCACTTTGCCACCTCGCCGCGGCGTCATGTGCTCATGTGTCCAACCCTCTCACCATTCACTTTTCCCAAGTTTAGTCTGCCCTCTGGGGTTTATAGACTCACGGCAGACAAACTGTTTGGTGTAGGTGTACATTTGGCAATTGTCTTTGTGTTAGTAAGTAACGTTTTCCGTTTCCTTTTATTTTACATTTTGTTACTTACAAAGTTTTTCATTACGCAGCTGACCTTATGATGCAGCGTCTGTGTTCACTCAAAACAGACATGCCTGCTGATTTACTTTCACCACAAAAAAGGGGAGGGGGGGTTCAAAGGGAAGCAGTGTCACGTTGGTTTCTCAGAAAGCCATCACTTTGACACCTGTAGCATGCTGCTATTCAGTCACCCCGAAACGTGACATCCGACATTTCTTCCCAGACACATTACAACCAGAACCTAGCACTAACGCAAATCCATGTTATAAGAGTCAACAAACAGATGAGCGGCCAAATAATTTTCCATCACGGTCGCATGCGCCTCATGTGCACAATATAGAAACAAATGCTGACAAGGAACTAGTAGTCTCAGATGATACTTTGTTGGGCACAACCTGGGCTCCCCCCCATTTGCCCCCAGCAGACACTCCCATTCATGGGGTTGTAGACAAAATCCTGGATACTAGTTATGTAATACCGGACATCTCAATACATACCGGCAATTATGATCTTTCTAGTAACTCTGAGGCTTTAACTGCTTCTACGCCGAGTGCAAACAGTTCTGTAGCTTCAGGGCCTTCAGTTTTATCGTTTGTGTACCCAACTCCACGCAGAAATATTGCTCCTCAACCCAAGCGTCAAATATTGTCACCTGTGCCACCTTTTATGCTCGAAATTACCCTATCAGCAGTAAACATGACAATAACAAGTCTCTTTAAACTATTAGAATCGGTTACCAGTAATTTGGTCGAAAATAAATGGTCGAATGACCATTTGATCGATGTAAAATGGTCGAAAAAAAAAGGTCGCATTTTTTTAAATTTTTTTTTTATTTATGGGGGGTTCCCCCCAACCCCCTTTTTCTTTATTAAAAAATATTTTTTAAGCAACCAAACAAAAAAATAAATAAATAAATAAATAAATAAATTCAACCTGTTTTTTTTCCACCATTTTGATTCGATCAAATGGTCATTCGACCATTTATTTTCGACCAAATGACCGGACACCATTAGAATCATTAGAGACAAAAATATCCAAACAAACTGAATTGGATTACGGATGAAATGGCACTCAAAAATGAGTGCGTGACAGTCAATGAAGTACAACGTCTTAACACCTCCACTTTTAAAATGGCAGATACCTGTATACGATCCTTGGCAGCAATTTCGTCAGCAGTTCCGTTCATTGAACAAGTGATTGTACCCATGAGATCACAAGAGACCGCAATGGATCCCTGTGAAGGAAATTAGTTGGGGAAAAATAATTCTTGGATCAGTACAGATCAGTGCTCAGAGGAGAACATATCGGATCAAATCCATATTCCGATCAATGAAGGACATTTTGATATTTTTTCCAAGAACAAGAAAAATCAACAGTCTAAACCAAAGCAGATTGCCAAAGCGCAAAAGGTAAGACCAGAAAAAAAAAACAACAAATGACACGGAAGAACAAAAAAAATGGTGCAAAATTGAACCAACTTGAGCCAGCTCGAGATCAGTATGACAAAATCTGTGAGGATGTTCCTGAGTCACTCCAGGGAAATCATACGTTAACGCATATTTCCCTGAATGACTTACTCAAAGCAATAAATGAAAACCAGCAAGCTATCGACATGGAGAGCAATTGAACTACATTGGTAGCTAAAAGCAATCTGACAGAAGCTTCAAAGGGAAACAAGATTGTTGGAAACTTGTCAAACAGAGTTAAAGGAACGAAAGGACTTAATGATGATGCACATTATGAGCAACGCAGACAAGACATCAGGAAAGAAGTAGAGGCATATTTAAACATGTTAAGAACGAATGACAACAACGCCTTGAATGTATTGCTGCCTGAGACTCACAGAGACACCCCTCCATCTGTGTGCTTGAATGGAAATCAGCCCTTATCGTGTGGAATGGTTTTGACAAATAGTCCCAATCATCTTGAACTCCGCAAAGAGCATCAACCTGTTGAACATGCGATAATGACACCGAAAGAGCCACTAGTGAGGCATAATGAAGTACAACTTGTCCAGCAAAAAGAATCTATTCGAAAAACAATTGATGCACGTATGAATGCTCAACAAACAAGCGAGTCTGCAATAATGCATTTACAACACAATACTTTATAGGTGTTATATCACCTAAAACACAAATTAGCGGAAAAAAGAAATTAACCATTGTTAGGAAAGATTTCATAATTGTAGGTATTTTTCCTTCCATGTGGCAACCCCCAAACCTTTTGCTGTTGTTTTACACCCTGACCTAGACTTTGCCGGAGAAGCGCAGCCTTCCGCCGCACTCCTCTGGGCTTTCGCTCTATTCTTACAGGGAAAGTGACATGCCCTTAAGACAGTCAGTACTGGGAGACTTTGTTTCCCTTAGTCCTTTCCTCATGTTGCAGCTTTTGAGCAACATGAAACAAGAGTGCACAGTAACTTACATTACCGCGCTCTTGGGTCTCCAGTCATTCTAATGGCCCTAGAAACTCTCGCTGGACTTATCATAAAATGTGCAAGTGTGTCACGGATGGGACTGGTGGCAGCTATCGTTTCTTTGTGTTTTGAACCCCTTTTTGCCATGTTAACCGCGCTTCCCGCGTTTGGCCCAAATGGGTGGCCTGTCCTCCAAAATGGCCATGCCATGAGGTTCTTTGTCCTGTCCGCTGACCGTCATGCCCCTTCACCTTCCCCCAGGTCGAGCCGACCCAGGGCAGTCCTTATTTGGTCATGCACTTTCCCGCGAAACACAACGCTTTTGCGGGCTTCTGCATGCCTTGTATGTGCCTCCAGGATGTGGGCTGGGATGTCTGTTCCCAATACACATCCTGGTTGCCAGAGAGGCTAGAGTATCTTGAATGCCTGGGACCACCATGGTCCTTGATAGGTCCACGTATGGTGTGAGTGTTTTGTGAGCAGATCTCCCATTGGGTCCTCTCCGTTTTGGCGCGAAGGGAACTCTGGATAAGAGGAGGCTGGAAACACCACTACCATGTCGATCTCCTGAGTTCTCACGAACAAAGGATAAGGAGCCAAGTATCCTGCAACTAAGAAGCTGAGTCGAGGAATCGCTGGTGACCCGCTGAAGGTTTGAAACCCTACACTGCTGTCGTCCTGTGAGACCCCTCTGCCTCTGATCGAACGAGAAGGCCTGTACTGGCGCCTCGACCCTTTAGAATAGTGGGAACAACTATTCTCAGCATCTTCACCAAATCCTGTACGTAAGCCTTCAGAAACGTCCCTGCGCCATCCAGTGGACTGACCAGCCTACACAGGAACCTTGCTCTGTCACCGCCGTCTGGCTTACTGCTAATCCCGTGTCCTCGGCACTCTCACATGATTCGTACACTTGGCATTCTAAGTTCTGAAGTGAGACGTGTGCTTTGGGGCCAGAATACCTGCGGTTGCCGCCTTGCCCTGCTGCGGTAACAAACCTGTGCATGTTCGCTGCATCTGGGACACCCTCGCCCCTGACTCCTGCTGTCGCGGAATCTACACGGCGTCGAGACATCCTGCTGATCGCATCTGAACCTGCCAGTACTGAAATGGAACCGTAGAAGCCTGGGTCTGCCTGCATCGGGGACCGGTGAGTAGTCAATACCCTAACCGGTCGCTCTCCCACAGGAGCCTGTGGCTCTCCACCGCTGTCATAAACAGCAACCCTTTTCCACACTTGCACCCTGCTTCTGCCCACAAGTGGAGGCCGTGCTTGAGGAGCAGGGAACGGTTCATCATCGTTTTGTTCACCTCTCTGAACTGCCTGATCTCCCTGAAGAGACTCTACTTTGCCCGTTGGCACCCGCGTGTGCAGGTACTTTTGAGCACAAGGCTCCACTCTTCATAGGGCTTGGACTTCCTTCTAGTTAGGTGGCCTCTGATGTCGAACTGGGCCTAACGATTACTTGCATTGCCTGTTTTCCTCCCCATCTAGGTGGTCTGCATATTTCGTGCTTCTAACTCTTTAGACCCCTTGGTCTTGTATATATATTGTATTGCTTGTGATGTGTTGGTTTATTGGAGTTTTACCGTGATTCTTTACTATGGTAGATGTTACAAAGGCCTTGTAATAAATGTGTCTATATTTTTAATATAACACCTGTCTGGAGTAATTTGTAAGCGTCCTTGCCCTGTGTGCACATTGCGGGCTTTCAGTCACCGTCACCCCTCTTGAGACCTATTCTTGACCGCCGCCATCGCTACCCTGATTGGTCTGGCTTGTCCAGAGTTTACCCTGTTCCACGAAACTAGGCTGGCCTTCTCAACCTCTGCCCCTCCAGGCCAGAGTTCAGAAATCCATCTTAACAACCATTGAGACTAAAAAACACGAAACTAACATAGTGAGGACTTTGCAAAATGATCAGTGCCTCCAGCCTGATTGTTTTATTGCGGAGGGGAGACTGATTGGAATCACCCCGTATTGACCGAAGCCCAAATAGCAATATCTCAAACCAAAATCATAATGAGAAAATATGGTAAATTCTCAATAATGCCAGCTTGGACCTACTACATCCAAAAATGTACTCCTGTGCTGTTATATGGTATGGAAGCATTAGAACTAGTTGAAGATCACATATTTGACAAATTAGAAGCCATATACCGGAGACAAATTTTACATCTACCTCAATGGGTTCCTGTTGTATGGATCTGATATGAATTGGGTCTGATTTTGTTGGCTGCTCAGTACCATTGACGCTTATGCGCTTGTAAAAAGTGTCTTATGTGCAACGATACAACAAGTCTTCTGAAAACATTGTCATCTTATTTGTTTTCGTCCAATGACGTATTTGCTAAAAGGTGGTTGCAAAGTATCTATAACATATTAGCATCTGCAAATGTGACAATTGATCTTCTTGCGAGAAACCCTGTGAAAGCTAAGCTACACATTTTCACCACTAACTGGATTCAGACAAGAGACCTCTGCCTGACCTACAAACGCTTTGATGGCAATTGCATGATTGATAAAAGTATCAAATAATGGCATCTTATTCAGTGAAAGGTCCATCTGTGGCTGTTCGATCAGCAATAATGCGATTAAGATTTAATTTATGGCCAACAAGAGAAGTTCTAGCAGATAGACGAATGCTTAAGGAATCAAATAAAATCTATCAGTAGAAACTATGAAACATCTAATCAATGAATGCTCGATTCTGGTCTCTTTGATAAGAACAGACTTTGCAAACATGTATTGTTTTCTCGCAGAGGTAAATCAAGATTTGCGATGGAAAATAATTGTTTCTGCACGTTTAGTGAGAATTAGAATTGCAACCGCTAATTATTTGAATGCTCTGAAACTATGATATGCGAACGAATGCAAACATGTGGTTTTTAAATGTATAAAAATGTAAACAAAAGTAAAGTTTAAGTGGTACATTAAAGAGTTTTGTTTTGCACTTGTACGTAAGCTACACTTGTATTTAATTTTTGCTTGTGTTTTAATATGTAATTGAAAATGAATTTTGTGATTTACCTTTTTATGTTAAAAACAATATTGTAAACGTTGAATAATTCAATTAAAAACAATTAAAAAAAGATACTACTATCAATCACTCTATAGGGGAAAAGGGATAACAATACAAGTCCTACCCCAATAATGCATTCCCATATAAAAGCAAACATAAGCAATTCTTTATTCTATTTATGACTATTTTATAGAAACAACATGCCACTTCCAATGATCGAATTATGTAACATGTGTGTGTATCTCCATAGTCATTACACATTATTTTAATCTGTTTTAACTGTTTAGAGATCCCATATACACATATGTCTTGCCAAATCCCTGGCAGGACAAATGTATTTATGAGATGTATAAAGTTAAGTCCTAGCTCGGATGCGACAGGGTACTCTATACAAGCGATACACCAATGTGGTTAAAAGTAGGGTCAGGGTGAGCAAAGGACCTGGGTGGAGTAGGAGCAGCAGAAAAGGGAACATATGTTTCAGTAGCTGCTAAAACGAATGCAATTATGCTAATAAACTATGATGAGAAACTTCTTTCTGTTTGTGTTAATGCCCATGATTATATCTGTAACAGGATGTCTTCTACTTTCTAAGACATGGTTTCAAAAATGCAACAAGTGTAAATATGTTTATTATATCTCAGCCAATAAAAGAAAACATATCTATCTTCTCCATGCATCACAATTGTGCTCCTGTTTTTGTCGCATCAGGTGGGACTTTTGTCTGCATTGCCACATTTAGTGATGACAATTATCGTACCCATTGGAGGACAAATTGCAGATTTTCTACGGAGAAAGGAAATCCTTTCAACAACTACTGTAAGAAAAATTATGAACTGTGGAGGTAAGTCAGCCTCTACATTTGAAAATTGCATGCATCCTACCACATCTAACATAAGCAGCTATGTCTCTGTTTGGCCTCTCAATATGGGGATACCAAAGTCGATCTCCTTTTAGTCCACATATTTCCACCTGCATGGGAAATCATTTATAATGTTGTCTAGATAAATATGTAGTTTAATACAACTAAAGTTACAGGGTATCACAATCCTGTCTCTACCCATATACGTATAACACATCACAGACAGAATTATATTTGTCTTGAAGAAATTATTCCTCAAACTTTGTTCCCTATGTCTATATACATTTCCCTATACAGATAATTCTCGCTAGCCCTATGGTGTAAACTAACTCTAGTGGGGCACTGATGTGAACCACGTGAACCATGTAAGCCAGAACATCACCCTGTCTAATAGTCAGGGTGATGTCCTGGCTTACATGATTCACTGAATTACAAGTGAACATGGTAGATAGTACATCACAGCCCCACTGTTCTATTGTATGTATTTTTGTATGCATGATAAGTCACATTAGGTGGAGGCAACAGGAATAAAATTAAGGTTGACTTCCACACTGTGTGCTCCTATCTTTAGCAACTTAAGAAAGTAGGGAGAGAGATTAGAGCAAGTTATCTCTGCTATCCCTTTTCCTAGACAGGCGACAGATCAACGCCCCACTAGGGTTAGTTTAGACCATAGGGCTAGTGATAATTATCTGTATAGAAACATTTATATAGACATAGGTAACAAAGTTTGAGTAATATTTTTTTTCAATACTACTGTAATTCTGTCTGTGCTGTGTTATAGATACATATGTAACCATTGAAATTAGCAGAGCATGAAGGGGCAAGCACCACGATCTAATTACCTGACACACAAATGTGATGCTCATTCATTAGTGGTTCTTCATCACTTTGACCCTCAATGGCACATTTGAAAGTGTCCCGCGTATAGGATAATCTGCAAAAACTACAGTGTTAATTGATATTTGATTAGAATGGAGGATTTAGAGGAATAACATATCTTGAATTAACTAACAAATGCATACTTTATGATTTGATAATTAAAATGGCATGTGATGAAGATATAAAAGTAGGACTTTTCCTATGTTTTATTGTACACAAGCCAATGGACTGGTTTTACTCATCCTTTCCCAAATGTACAGGTACCTTTACATTCTACTTGGAATAATATGCTCAGTAAATGATTATGTGTTTTACCTTAAAATTAGGCAATAATCCTAAACCTTGTACAGCATCCAGTTCACATTTTGGTGGGTTGTTCATGAAACTCATTCTGTGTAGGTGTGTGTGAAAGACATGCCATGTATGTGTTTATTTGGAGGACATTTTTGTGAGCTGAATGTAAATGCCTACTGGTCAAATTGGGCATGCATTGAATATAATTTAAATATTACAACCGGGCTATCATTCAACAGATGCAGTTTTTAGAGTTATAAATATGAATTCCCTAGATTCAAGAATAACACTGATTTCACATTAGGATGATATTTTTGTTTTATTTAGGTTTTGGAATGGAAGCCACACTTCTCCTGGTTGTAGGATACTCTCACAGTCGAGGGGTTGCCATTTCATTCTTGGTACTTGCTGTAGGTTTCAGTGGATTTGCCATATCAGGTAAGAATCTACTTTCGTAAACAAACACTTCATTTAGCACATCATCATACAACTTTTTTAGTTTCATATTATGACCTTTCCAAAATATGGGATTAAGCACCGCATGCTGCCTTTTATAAGAATATTTTAAGTCAATGAGGAGTTCCTTGACCAAATAGAGGACTTAGAAAGAAGGCAACCCTAAGATGACTTTCAATATCCTTATGTCTGGTAGAGAGGATTGTATTCCTTATAATGCATGGCCACATACAGTCATTCCCTCAAACTACTGTCCACTTGCTTATTCTAATGTAAAAAAAACATCCAGTAGTGGATACATAAAATCAGTGTAGCATGGGTTTTGATTAAAAGAATAGAAATATGCAGCAACTGATAAGTTGAAGAAAACCAGTTGAGGCAGTTTCATGAATTACACTTAAAAAGGTTTTGTCCTATAAAATAAGCAATACGGTAAAGATAGATCTTAGATCTTGCACCTATGTGTTCAACTCCAGCAGTGCACAAAATAAACACACTACCGTCAAAAGTTCCATATTAATTGCTGTCTGAAAAATGTCAAAGAACGCTATTTTACAAGAAAGGAGTTTGAAAGATTTTCAAGTATTTAATTAAGGGCTGCAGTGACACCTCTAATTAGGCACTGTGCTGGCATATGCAGAAGGCATTGTGCCATCACACCTGAAGTTTAATAACTAATTACAGATCTTTACTTTTTACTTCACTTTAATTTTTAAAATTTGTACCACGCAAAACAAGGACCTTAAGGCTTAAGGGCACCAGACAGACAAACACAACAAGAAACATAAACCCTAAGAGAGTGGCAGGGCCCTGGTAGAAGGCTGAAGGACAGGAACATTAATTAAATAGCCAGGTCTTCAGTTTCGTTTTAAAGTCTTCAGTAGATTTGATACTACTAAGATCAGGGGGGAGTCCATTCCATGCTCTAGGAGCTGCATGCAAAAAAGCAGTTTTGCTAGCCCTAATGGTATTACATTTTGGAACATTAAGCACATTAGTGTTATTGGACCTCAAGCACCTGCAGTGGCCCTTTTCTTTAGTCAGGTCCTGAAGATACGTCAGCATCTTACTCAGTCTGCATTTATGAACAGTTAAAGCAAGTCGATATAAAAGTCTAGATTTCACTGACAGCCAAAGCAAATTGCGGAGGTCCTCCGAAATATGATCTCTATGAGCAGTGTCCATGACCACTCGAACCGCACTATTCTGAACAACCTGCAATCTATTGCAGTCTCCTTTACTAATACCTGCCAAACGACTACAACAGTAGTCTATTTTTGCACCCACTATTGCTCTGGCAATGGTCTCAGCATTCTGTTGAGTAATGAAGGGGCACAAATGAGTCAGGAGTTTTATGTAGTAAGCAGATGAAGACACTAAAAAGTTAACATTATCTTTCATATTGAGGTGTTGGTCCAACACTACACCCAATGTTTTAACCTTTTTTGTGTGGTAATCCTGACCTCCTCTATGTTAAAACTATCTTAGACTGGACCCAATTTCTTTATCAAGTTCTGAGATCCCACGTCCATGAGCTCAGTTTTATGTTTATTTAAAGCAAGGATGTTCTGGACCATCCAGGTTTCTATGATGGAAAAGACCCTGTTAAGAAGACAGTTGTTCCTCTGATGGTTACTAGAGAATGGTATAAGACACTGCGTGTCATCAGCATAATTGGTAAATTCTATACCATTGAGCTCGAGATGTTTAAAAAACATAACAGCAACAATGTTATACACACAAGGTGAAAATCAGGCTCCTTCGTTATGCCAAATTCTAAGATTGTTGATGGGGATTCCGCTTCACCAGAGTAGACTCTACACTCCCTGTCCTTTAGAAATGAAGACAGCCACATTGCTGCCTTACTAGAAATGTTTGCCACCTCCTTCAACCTGGGGATCAGTATGGAATGATCCACCTGGTCGAAGGCGGCCAATAGGTCTAGGAGCATAAGAATAGATGGTAAGCCTCTATCCATACAATCTACCAATCTACACTTCAGTACCAAGACAGTGGTTTTTGTTCCAAAACTTTGCTGAAGCCTGATTGAAATGGATAAAGAATTGGAGAGGAATTGAGGTGAACCAATATCTGGGCTTAAGCCACTCATTCAAGAATCTTCAATACAAAAGAAGTGTTGGAAACTGGTCTAAAATTCAGTGGGTTGTCCTCAGAGAGAGCAGGTTTTTTGAGGATAGGTGTAATCCATGCCTTTTTTATGTCCATTGAAAATATACTCAGCAAAAGATGCACTAATAAACTTGCAGATAGTGTCTAATAGGATGGCAGAGCACGATTTAATAATAACTGCAGAACAAGGGTCAGCTTTGCAACAGCTGGTCTTAAGTTGTTCAATAATGATTGCCAGATCATCAACGGTTATCGGGGTGAAACTGAATTCAGGGACCAGGGAGTTAATGGCTGGGGGCTCTTGGTCTGTAACTCCAGAGTACCTTTCTTTTTTCCTAGCAATTTCTTATCTAATTTTGTTAAGTTTACCCTGTATTGCTTCCTGGATCAGAGAGCACCAGTCCTTAGTGATAATAGAGGTCTTCTGCCTAAGGGTGTTGCTCGTTCTCTTAACATTTTAAACAGTTTATTGGTTTCACATTGTGCGTTCTTAATTCTGTTATTAAGGCTATTTGTTCACTTTGGTAATAGCCTGTTTATAATCTTTGGCAGCCCTCTTATAGATAACGAATTGCGAGGGGGACACATTCTTTTTCCAGCTGTAAAAACATTTAAGCATGTTAGTTTTAAGTTTCCTAAATTCTTACAAGAACAAAGGGTTTCTGGGGACAGCCTTTTTTAATTTCATCTTAAGGGGGGGCTAAAGATTTAGTAACATTATCGAAGGAAGAAATCCTGGCTTTAGATAACTCTTAAGCAGAAACTAGGATATCGATCTTCCCGATAGAGGGTCTTTAGAACAGTAGTGTTGTAAGTTTCTTATTGTGGGTCAGTAGTGATGTCACAACTCGCCTGTAATGTGAACTTATTTGCAGAATGTTATACAAATATTTCACAATGATATGTATTATAAACTAATTCACAAACATAGCATTTGTTGTTAATAAAATAATAAATAAATAAAATGAGCACTAGAAAACATATTGAAAAAATGTTGCATCACAAACAAGATTTAAGAAAAGGTTTTTAGATCATCCATACTGAACTATGTTGATGTGTTCAGAAATGATGTTCTTCTCTATTCTCTGGCCTTACTCATCTGCCAGAGTATTTGCTATATTTCCATTGGTTTAGCTACATGTTATTAAATGTACAATATTCAAACAGATTAGCAAAAACAAAAGTCATCAAACTGTTCCATATGGAGCTCATTTTGGAAGTCACTGTGCAGTAAATAGAGGTGTTAAAACAGGCGTAACACATGCAGACGTGAAACCAATGATTTCCTTTGGAAACAGCCTGCTTTTTACACCAGCAAAAAGGAGGCTGTTTCCATAGAACACTGCTTTTCATGCTCTCAGCGTTTACAATTACAAATAACAACTCTCTGACATGCTGGCATGGTAAGCAGTGCTCACAATGAACATTAAATGCTATCCGACATGCCAGCATGTCTGGCAGTGTTTAATTGTAATTGTGACCACTCACTTGCCATGCAACCATGCCATGCAGCTTTTACGTCATTCACACTGTGGAGTGCAAATGTGAAAGGCAAAAGGCGTCAAAACGACTTGTATGCCGCCTTTTACCCTTTACATGTACACCCTGCATTGCAAATGATGGAAATTTGGCATGCAGGCACTTGGCTACACCCGAGTACAAACACACCAGGTACCCGCCGTCAAATTACATTTTCTTAAAAATTAGCTCCTATGTTTTTCCATCAAGTCCATGTAGTTGAATTAGTTATTTTCTATAATATTTCCAATTTTGATTAAGTTCACCTCAATAGTGCACTATGGAGCATCACCAATAATAAACAAGCATTGGCAAATCCAATTGTCATAGTGGTTGCAGCTGTTTAATGTATTTTACATTCATGGGAATGTATACAGTACATACTTGGGCCTTATATAGCCAGTTATTATTACATATGTCTGTATGTTAGAGGTTTAAGACACATAGGGCCTCATTACGACTCAGGCGGTAAGGGGTTTACGGCGGCGTAAACAGCGCCGACCCTTACCGCCTGAGTACGAGGTCCCTTAGCGCCATGGAGGTTTTAACACCTGCTTTTAGCAGGTGTTAAAATCCATGGCGCTAAGGGACCATGGAGTTAATTACGCCACCGTAATTTACGGTGGCGTAATTAACGCCTTCCCCACTCCCATTATGCCCTATGGGGCAAAAATGGGAATTGGGAAGGGTAAATGGGGATTGGGGACTTACCGCCCCGCCAACCTCGGAATGGGGCGGTAAGTCCGCCAACCACCATGGCGTAAACATAGTTTACGCCATGGTGGTAAAGGTACGACCCAGGCGGTAACTTACCGCCTGGGTCGTAATGAGGCCCATAGCATTAGTAATAGTCACAGTAATACAATTCTCTTCACAGCAGTGTAAATAGTATTTTTATTAAATCGATTGGCACTGCTAATGCTTGTTTATAAAGTCTGCCTTAACAAAATCTACACTTTGTTTTTCAGCTGTATTTTTCCAAACATAGGGACACAGAGCGAAAATAAATGCACTAAACACAGTTTGAGGAAACACAATTTGGATTGTTGATGTGTGCCATTTAAGATTGTGAGCGGTTGCCATGTGCTCCAGAACTGAACTGAGACATCTAGTTTCTAGCCTGATGGCCATCTGCTACAAATGTCTAGCTTACCATTAACATGGCAAACAGTGCCAAAACACAGGTGATTTCTGGAACAAAACTGAAAGAGTTTCATGGACAGAGTATGTGTGAGAGAGCTACAGTATGTGGGACAGTCAGAGTTAGCAAGTGCTTGCAGAGGTGAGAGTTAGGCCTCTGGTGGGAGTGTAAAGGATAATTTGCAAATGAGAGGAAGGGCGTCAGCATATGGGAGAGCTCGAGTAAAAGAGTGAGAAAGAGCTACGGTGCGAGAGTGAGAAAGAGCTAGAGTGCCACAGTGAGAAAGAGTGATGGTGCGAGACAGGGAGAAAGAGCAAGGGTGTGAGAGCGAGCGAGAGCCAGTGTAAGGATGCAGAAGATCAGAGTTCAAGAAAGCCATGGTGTGAGAGAAGGGGTGTATAAACAGTGGTGGACTTACCTATAGAGAACTCTGGAGATTTCCCACACCCTCGGCCTATTGTGTGTGATAATCTACTATATTTACAAATGTTCTCATAGGAAAAGGGTTGAACTTGCTGAACATGTGTAATATAGGGCCAATTTGAACATTATTTCCATTGCGTCTTTTGGTTCCAAGTCTGCCCCTGTGCATAAAAGAATGCAAAGGAGGCAGAGTGCGAGAGGGTGAGAGGGTACACGAGTGCGGGAAAGGGGACTGATTTGGTAAAGGATGAATGTATGTAGTTTGCTGGGAGGGTGAAAGTAAGTCTAGGGAGAGAACACCCTACAAATAAGGGTAAATCTAGAGATAAGAAGTTTTAGGTGAGAGAGATTTACAGAGACACAGAGCGGCAGAGATATAGAGAGAACAGCGAGATAGAAAAAACACTCACAGAAAGGGAGAAAAAAGGGAGAAAAAAGGGACAGTGAGAAGCAAAGAAGCAGGCAGGCAGAGAGAGAAATTGAGTGCGGGAGAGAAAAAGGGAGCGAGTGAGAGATGAAGAGGTAGATGCACCCTATTATGGGTACATGTTCAGTGCTATTGTATTCTGCCTTTGATTTGGGAGTTCAAAACTTTCTCAGATTGGCTGATCTGAGACCACGTCATATGCCACGGTTATTTTTTATTTTATTTCTGTTATTTGTATTTGTATTTTATTTATATAGCCCTTTACTCCAAAGTGCTTTACATGAGAACCAGTAACATACAGCAAGCATAAGATGACAATTGAATCACAACTTGAAAACAGTATAAAGAACAATTTACAATATTGCAGAGGTGAGGACGGAGGGGAGGAGGGAAGGGCAGAGGTGTGCAAGGGAGCAGTAGATGTTAGAGGAGGTAAGATCGGGGGAAAGAGGGAATGCAAGAATGTGAGAGGAAGAAGAGAAGAAAAAGTAAGACTAGAAGAGAGCAGGGGGAAGGGAGGAAGGAGGTAGATGGGATGGAGAGGGTAAGGAAGAACAGGAGTAAGAGGTGAGAGGAGAGGGGTAGGGAGAAGGAGAGGAAACGTGGGGTGTTAGGGAGGTGAGTGAAAGAGATAAGATTTTACAGAAGAGCGAAAGGAAGGGTAGGAGGGAGAAGAGCAGATGTGAAGGGGAAGGCGGTTCCAGTGGAAGGGAGCAAGCAGTTGAAGGAGCAGAAGCGGGAGGGGGTGCAGGGTGGTGGAGGAGGTGAGAGTAGGAAATGATTAGGAGAGCGGAGAGAACGAGTGTTAAGACGGATTTCTGAACTCTGTCCTGGAGGGGCAGAGGTTCAAAAGGCCAACCTAGTTTCTTGGAACAGGGTAACCTCTGGACAAGCGACCAATCAGGGTAGCGATCGCGGCGGTCAAGACTAGGTCTCAAGAGGGGTGAGGGTGACTGAAAGCCCGCAATGAGCACACAAAGCAAGGACACTTACAAATTACTCGAAACAGGTGTTATATTAAAAATATATACACATTTATTACAAGGCCTTTGTAACATTGACCCTAGCGAGAAATCACAATAAAACTCAAGTAAACCAACACATACCAAACCAATACAATATATATACAAATACAAACGAGTCTAATGAGTTAGACGCACGAAATGTGTAGACCACCTAGATGGGGAGGAAAACAGGCAGTGCAAATAATAAATAGACCCAGTCCGCCTTCAGAGGCACCTAAGTAAAAGGAAGTCCAAGCCCTACGAAGAGTGGAGCCTTGTGCTCAAAAGTACCTGCACACGCTGGTGACAACGGGCAAAAAGGGGAGTCTCTTCGAGGGAATCAGGCAGTTTAGTTCGGTGAACAAATGAAGATGAACAGAGCTCCGCGACTCAAGCGCAGCCTCCACTGGGGCAGAAGCACAGCGTGAGTACGGAAAGGCGTGCTGTTAGACACAGCGGGGAAAAGCTATGGGCTCCTGCAGAAGGGCGACCAGTTCCTAGCGATGCTACTCACCGGTCCCCAATGCAGGCAGACCCAGGCTTCACAGTGTCAGTTTCGGTGCTGGCAGGTTCAGATACGAGCAGGGGATGTCTCTGCGTCGTGTAGATTCCGCAGCAGCAGAGGTTGAGTTGAGGATGTCCCAAACGCAGTGAACCCGCACAGTTTGTTACCACAGCAGGGCAACGGAGCGGCCGTGTGTATTTCAGCCCAATGTACACTACTCACTTCAGACCTGGGAATGCCAAGTGTACGAATCGTGTGAGAGTGACAAGGACTCGTAATACAACACAACCGGACGTTGGTTACAGAGCAAGACTCCTGGGTAGGCTGGTCAGTCTGCTGGATGGCCCAGAGACACTTCCGAAGGCTTACGTGCAGGAGATGGTGAAGATGCCGAGAATAGTTGTTCCCACTATTCCAAGGGTCGAAGTACCAGTACAGGCCTTCTCGTTCGATCAGAGGTAGAAAGGGTTTCACAAAGCAACAGCAGTGCAGAGGAGCAGTCCTTCAGCGGGTCACCAGCGATTCCTCGGTTCAGCCTCGTGGTTGCAGGATACTTGACTCCTTGATTCGTGAGAACTCAGGAGATCGACATGGTAGTGGTGTTTCCAGCCCCCTCTTATCCACAGTTCCCTTTGCGCCAAAACGGAGGGGACCTAATGGGAGATCTGCTCACAAAACACTTACACCATACGTGGACCTATCACGGACCACGGTGGTCCCAGGCATTCACGACACACTAGACGCTCTGGGACCCAGGATGTGTATTGGGACCAGACATCCCAGCCCACATCCTGGAGCACACACAAGACCTGTAGAAGCCCGCGAAAGCATTTGTGTTTCGCGGGAAAGTACATGCCCAAGTAAGGAAGGCCCCGGGTTGGCTCGACCTGGGGAAGTTGAAGGCAGCAAGACGGTCAGCGGACAGGACAACGAGCCTCGTGGTCTGGCCATTTTGGGTGCCAGGCCACCATTTTGGGCTAAGCGCGAGAAACGTGCTTAAACGCCAAAAGGAGCTCAAAAACACAAAGAAACAATCGCTGCCACCAGTCCCGTCCGTGATTCACTTGCACCATTCGTTTTCAATCCAAAGAGAGTATCTAGGGCCCGTAGAAGACTAGAGACCCAAGGGAGCAGTAACTTAGCTTACAGTGCCCTCTTGTGCCATGTTGCGCGAAAGCTGCAACATGATAAAGAAACTACGGAAAACAACGTTTCCCGGTACTGACTGTCTTAAGGGCATGTCAGTTTCCCCGTAAGAATGGAGCGAAAGCCCAGAGGAGTGCGGCAGAAGGCTGCACTTCTCTGGAAAAGTCTAGATACTGGTGAAAACAACAGCAAAAAGTTTAGGGGTTGCCACATGGAAGGAAAATTACTCACAATTAAGAAATCTTTCCTAACAACGAGAAGGAGTATAGAAAGTAAGAAGGGAGGAGTGGTGGGGGGGGCAATACCGTGGAGGGATTTGAAAACAAGACTGAGGAACTTGAATTTGAGCTGGGAGTAAAAAGAGAGCCAACCTAGAGAGGTGAGAGAGGAGGAGATGGAATCAAGAGGTGAGAGAAGGCATAGGGAGCGGATGGCAGGGAGAGGTGAGAGGAGGGGAGACCAAAGAGAAGGGAGGAACAGTAGAAGAGTCTGGAGAAGATGAGAGAGGTAATTAAAAGTTTAGTAGCGTGAAAGGTAAGGAGGGGTCGAATTTTACAAATGTTGTAGAGTTGAAAGCGACAGGATTTGGCAGTAAGAGAAATGTATTGAGATAGAGAGAGGTGAGGGTCGATATGGAGACCAAGGTTATGGGCATGGGGAGAGAAGGAGAGCTGGGAGGAGGAAAAGAGAATAAAAGGGGGAGGGGAGGGAGGAGGAACAGTGTTAGCAGGGAAGAAAAGGAAGTGTGAGTTATATATGGTTATATATGGAAGTATGAGTTTTATATGGTTATAAAATGACCTTTAACACATCACAATATATCAACACAGACATTGATAAAAATGTTCACAGTACATTAAAAATCACAATTAAAATATACAAAATGTACAACATCATCCCAGTAACTAACAAATGAATTTCCTAAAAAATATTACATTCACACACAAAAAATAACAAGTTAGTCATTTGACCTAAAACAATGATAAACCAATAACCAATAAAATATCCAAAGTGCATTGATTTTCCAGGTTTTAACAAGTTTATAACAATCATCAATTCATAAAGAGTCAAAAGTGCAATATAACAGAGTATGCCACTGTTATAAACATGAAAAAATGAGTGTTACTTTGTAAGAGCCCTTTGCTTGTGCAGTCCATGCATATAGTCAAAATCATTGATCACGCTTTAGAAATCATGTAGACTTTAAATAAGAGAAGCAATTAAAATTGCAGGGTAAGGACCATAGATGTTTTGCTTCTTTTTCCACAAAAGTGCTATTTAAGGGTAAGTTACCCAAAAATAGATTTTTTTTTAATGCCGAATTTGGAACTACAAAATGAAAAGTAGTACAGCAAAATAGCAGAAATACCAAAGCAAAGAACACGAAAGCATGTTTTCTCTTACCATAGGGTCTGGGGTGCATCAGACTACTTAGAGTTTCATTGTGGTAGAAAGGTGCAGCAACGCATTTGGAAGATGGCATACACAGATGTGTGGGTGGTGTGATCAACTAATCTTCAATGTTGGACTGGGGGAAGAAATCTAAGATTTTAGCAAGATAATTTGGAAACGTTCGGGAGTGCAGAAGGATTGAAGGAAGAGTCCGAGAAAAACCGAAAGGGTCTTCCTTTGTTACATGCGAGTGATGTTATTTGTTCTCGATCATTGACAACTCTCTGTTATCCTTCAGTAAAAGTGATGACAAAAATGGCTTTGACGGTTTTTTTAATAAAAATACATTTGATAATAGTTTAGACAACGAACAATTAAGCAACAAGAGTAACATTATATAATTCTAAGCTCACATGCAATGTAGAATCAAAAATAGCGATTTGATTTTCAACTGACAAATATGTTATTAATGTAACGTCATGGATTTACATTATTGGAGTTAATTACACAAAATGAAGTGTACTCCTCTTCTGCCACTAATGTCTGTTTCTCAGTGTCTTTCAGGTATTGATTCTATATCAGACAACGGTTAATTAAAAGAAAGCAAATATATTATGGGTTTATTTTGAAATCCTAAACTAGGACGAATGTCTGTATTATGCAAAGACATTAACATTCAGATTGGATAGGGGTCTGCAACCTTTGGCTCTGCAGATGTTTTGAACTACAACTCCCTTCAGTCTTATCCAGCATAGTTAATGGTGAATGGTCATGGGAGTCATAGTCCTAAACATTTGGAGAGCCACAGGTAGCAGACCCCGGATTTAGGGGAAACTGAAGAATTCACGTGATAGGGTTTGCAATCCATATTCACTCTAATATGTTGTTCTTTCGCATATTTAAATGTCCTCTGCTTTTCATAACTATATATTACAATGCCATATATTTGGGTGCATTACAATGCACAGTGGGATCTCAGATAACATTAAATAAACTGTTGTTAGGTGTCTACCTTTCCGAGCAAATTTAAGCGGCTTGTTCAAAAGTGATTAGAAGAGCAGGGTCACAAGTGTTTGCAGAAGAAAAGCAAATCACCCTGTTCAGTAGTTTCAGTGTTTTACCCCATTCGCTATAAAGCACACTAACGAGGTGGAAAGAGTGATAGATGAAGAGAGTGAAAGGGAGAGAGAGATCAAAAACGAAAGGAGAAAGTGGGAAATGGGATTTATCTAGATACATTATCAGGCCGATTCATGGAAATACAGTCAAAAGTATCGCACGCGGCTGGCGCAGAGTGTTCCCGTGCGAATGTCTGCGCCAGCCGCGTGCGATAAAATCCATTTCAGTACACATCGTATTCATGGATTAATCCTCCAAAACAAGCCGTGGCGCAGAGCATCGCAGCGACCCTGCAGCAGCGCCAGTTATGCCCCCAAGAACGCCCTCGCGCAAGGAAAAGCCATCAAGATCGCAAAACCATCGCAAAGGGCTGCGCCAACCCTGTACCAGTGCGAGAAGTAGCACACGCAACCTGGGGGAGCGTGTGCATGTAAATCAGGGGTGCGCGAGAAGTTCCACACGCGATTGGCCTGGGCGCGTGTATTTCATGGGCTCGCGGGTGGTTTCACACGCGATCGGGCCTGGGGGAGCGTGTGCGTGTATTTCAGGGGTGCGCGAGAAGTTCCACACGCGATTGGGCTGCGTGCGTGTATTTCAGGGGTGCGCGGGAAGATCCACACGCGATTGGGCTGCGTGCGTGTATTTCAGGGGTGCGCAGGAAGTTCCACACGCGATTTGGCTGGGTGCATGTATAACAGGGGTGCGCGAGAAGTTTCACACGCGATGGGGCCTGGGGGAGCGGGGTGCGTGTATTTCAGGGGCCTGCGGGTGGTTTCACACGCGATTAGCCTGTGCGCGTGTATTTCAGGGGTGCGCGGGAAGATCCACACGCGATTGGGCTGCGTGCGTGTATTCCAGGGGTGCGCGGGAAGTTCTACACGCGATTGGCCTGGGCGCGTGTATTACAGGGGCTCGCGGGTAGTTTCACACGCGATTGGGCTGCGTGCGTGTATTTCAGGGCCTCGCGGGTGGATTCACACGCGATTGGGCTGCGTGCGTGTATTTCAGGGCCTCGCGGGTGGTTCCACACGCGATTGGGCTGCGTGCGTGTATTTCAGGTGTGCGCGGGAAGTTCCACACGCGATTTGGCTGGGTGCGTGTATAACAGGGGTGCGCGAGAAGTTTCACACGCGATGGGGAATGGGGGAGCGGGGTGCGTGTATTTCAGGGGCCTGCGGGTGGTTTCACACGCGTCTTGGCTGGGCGCGTGTACATCAGGGGTGCGCGAGAAGTCTCACACGCGTTTTGGCTGGGTGCGTGTATAACAGGGGTGCGGGAGAAGTTTCACACGCGATGGGGCCTGGGGGAGCGGGGTGCGTGTATTTCAGGGGCCTGCGGGTGGTTTCACACGCGATGGGACCTGGTGGAGCGGGGTGCGTGTATTTCAGGGGCCTGCGGGTGGTTTCACACGCTTTTTGGCTGGGCGCGTGTATTTCAGGGGTGCGCGAGAAGTTCCACACGCGATTGGCCTGGGCGCGTGTATTTCAGGGGTGCGCGGGAAGTTCCACACGCGATTGGCCTGGGCGCGTGTATTACAGGGGCTCGCGGGTGGTATCACACGCGATTGGGCTGCGTGCGTGTATTTCAGGGCCTCGCGGGTGGATTCACACGCGATTGGGCTGCGTGCGAGTATTTCAGGGCCTCGCGGGTGATTTCACACGCGATTGGGCTGCGTGCGTGTATTTCAGGGGTGCGCGGGAAGTTCCACACGCGATTTGGCTGGGTGCGTGTATAACAGGGATGCGCGAGAAGTTTCACACACGATGGGGCCTGGGGGAGCGGGGTGCGTGTATTTCAGGGGCCTGCGGGTGGTTTCACACGCGATTAGCCTGGGCGCGTGTATTTCAGGGGTGCGCGAGAAGTACCACACGCGATTGGCCTGTGCGCGTGTATTTCAGTGGTGCGCGGGAAGATCCACACGCGATTGGCTGCGTGCGTGTATTCCAGGGGTGCGCGGGAAGTTCCACACGCGATTGGCCTGGTCACGTGTATTACAGGGGCTCGCGGGTGGTTTCACACGCGATTGGGCTGCGTGTGTGTATTTCAGGGCCTCGCGGGTGGATTCACACGCGATTGGGCTGCGTGCGTGTATTTCAGGGCCTCGCAGGTGGTTTCACACGCGATTGGGCTGCGTGCGTGTATTTCAGGGGTGCGCGGGAAGTTCCACATGCGATTTGGCTGGGTGCGTGTATAACAGGGGTGCGCGAGAAGTTTCACACGCGATGGGGCCTGGGGGAGCGGGGTGCGTGTATTTCAGGGGCCTGCGGGTGGTTTCACACGCGTCTTGGCTGGGCGCGTGTACATCAGGGGTGCGCGAGAAGTCTCACACGCGTTTTGGCTGGGCGCGTGTATTTCAGGGGTGCGCGAGAAGTTCCACACGCGATTGGCCTTGGCGCGTGTATTTCAGGGGTGCGCGGGAAGTCCTACACGCTCGCTTACAACACGTATTCACGGAATCGAACGTGGCCAATCCGGAAGCACGTACGCGAGCAGGAAGCAGGCGTACGTTGACCCGCACAGCATAAAAGTGCGCGCAAACAACAAACAAGCTCAGACGCCAGGATGAATATACCGTTCCTAGCAGCAGTGGCCGTGGGGTATCGCAGGAGGAGGAGGATAGTCCGGGCCAGAATTTTCACACCCAGAACCAGCCTTTTCGGGATGCCTGATGACCAGGTGTATGGGAGGTACAGGTTTCCACCTCACATTATACTCGACCTGGTCAGTGAGTGGGAGGATGACCTCACATCACCCACCCTTTGCCCCCAAGCCCTCAGCCCCCTGGAGAAGGTCCTCAATGTACTGCACTTCTTGGCCACTGGATCATTTCAGCGGACACGTGCCATAGTGGGGGGGGTGTCACAGGCCACCCAGTCACGCTGCCTACACCAGGTCTTGGCCATCATCACTGCACGCCCATCAGTCCGCAGGCACATATACCTGCCCAGAACACCTGCGGAAAGGCAGGCTGTCGCACAGGAATACTACAGGGTGGCACAATTCACCAAAGTGCTAGGCGCCAGTGATTGCACCCATGTGGCTCTACGTCCCCCCAGGGCAACTGAGCACATCTATAGAAACCGCAAGCACTGGCATTCCATCAACGTCCAGGTAGTATGTGATGCCAAGGGAATCATCACCTCAGTATATGCAAACTATCCAGGCTCAACCCACGACAGCTTCATCTACAGAATGTCTACCCTAAACCGGGACATAGAGGCTGGGCGGCATGGCGATACATGGCTGCTCGGTGAGTATAAATACCACTGCGCGTGCATGCATGTCAGATACTGAGTAATGTCACAACCCCACTAATGATAACCATCACCACCTCCCCAGGGGACAGTGCCTACCCTCTCAGCACCCACATGATGACGCCAATTCGGAACCCCACCACGCCACCCCAGGTAAGATACAACACAGCCCACATTGTAACCCGGGGCATAGTGGAGCGCACATTCGGAGTGCTCAAGTCACGCTTTAGCTCCCTTGACCGTTCTGGCGGGCAGCTGTTATACGCTCCCCCAGTAGTGTGCAGGATCATAGTGGCAGCATGTGTCCTGCACAACGTTGCAACACGCCGGGGCCTGGCCGTGGACATGGTGGTGCCCCCACATCCCCAACCACATGCACGCCCGCTGCGCATGGGAGGGGAAAGGGCACGGGGGGAGGCAGCCCGCACGCAGCTGGTGGCTGATTACTTCACATAAAATCACACCCCTGTGGAGTGGGCACAGCCCTGGCACATACCAGCTGACAATCAATGATGACTCATTCTGACAAAGAAGATGATGCCTCAATGGAGAGTCACCTGTCACAACCATACCAGCCTGAGACTGTACAACTGGAAGTGTACCATTGTGCGCCACCCTACCTACACAAACACCACCAATGCTGTGTCATCAAAAGACACACTTCAATGATGCCAATATCACTACCACCATCAAAGATAGTACATGACAACAGTGCCATGTCACCCAACACCTCCCCCCCAGGCCCCCATCCATGTCCCCCTGCACCCCCACCCCCCAGCAGTGAGGGACACCTGCCAACAGGCCCACACTCATCTCCACCATGGCATGTCATGCAATGTGAGAGCAAACAAATTCATACCCCAAACATTACACAAGTGCCACAGAGTACAGTGTCCCAAATGTAAACTGCCCACACACAGTATGCCCACAGACATGTATAAATAACAACAAACATGACCAAATACTAAAGGATACGTTGACCTACAACCTGATGATGCCAGCACATCGACCACCTCTTACTGTACAGTGTTGGTGCCAGCCACATCTGCGAGTGCACTGCTAACAACATGAACTCCATCTCCAAAGTAGACGCGCTTGTGAAGACATGAGGACTGACCCTGCAAATTAGGAGGGAGACATGGAAGCACAAGCACACATCAATACACCATGCAGTGTACAATACTACTACAATATGCACTAGGAATGTATACACAGTATTGACTACAGACTGGCCACATAGCTCATGGGAGTCCAACGTCACTGTGTAATTCACTGTCACTTGGGCACACCCTTTGCAAGCCCATGGAAACGGGAAGCAGGAGGGGTGTGTGTCTCACAAACCCAAGCATCTAACCCAAACTCAGGACAAGCCTGCATGTGCCCAACGGAACACAGTGGAAGCCCATGGGAGCCACACAAGGCAACACACTGCACCTCAAAAATCAAAAAGCAAAAATCAAAAATGGCCATGTGGGGGCCAGGGGGGTGGGGGAGGCCACCCAGGAGGTTCGAGGACAGGATGCTCACCAACAGCCACCTGGGTGAATGTTGCGAAAATAAAACACCTCCATGGGCTCATGGCCTGCACGGCTACTAATTTGTGGGAGAATCACTGCTGGATTCGCTCTCCTCGACCTCTGCTGCTGCCACGGGAGGTGGTGGTGCTATGGGAGGCAGCCCACGCAAAGCCCTGGTGTGGTCCTCCATTGCAGCAAGCATGCGGGTGTTGAAGGCCTTGTTCTGGAGGGATATGGTGCGGAGATCCCAATGCAACACCCGACGTGTTGCCCGGACCTCCGCACGAGTTGCCTGCATCTCTGCCGAGAGCGTACGGGTGACGCGCTCCAGCAGCTGTTCTGTCCTGGTGACAGTGGAAGCCTCAAGGTCCAGTAGAGTCTGCCTGAGGTGCTGGACCTCCCCCCTCAGGGCTTCCCTCTGTCCCTGGGCATCTACAGAAATTGATTCCCTCAGATTGTCCAGGGCCGCCTGTCTGTCCCTGTTGGATGCCAACATGTCCTCCCTTACTGATTGGCAAATGGAGGCTGTTGCCTGCTCTAGTAGCTCCCTCTGCCTTTCTGGGGGGACAATGGAAGTGGCCACCCTGTCCATGGCTTGAGCAATCATTTCTGATGATGCTGCCTGTTGGTTGGCCATACCATATATGGATTGCTCCCATACGATATTGCCAGGTGGCGGACGGCCACCGCGTTGGCGGGCACCACACCTGTCTGGGGCAAGGCGAACTGCGCCTCGCTGTGTCGGCACTGCCTGAGGCTGCAGGACTGCATTTCCCCTCTGATCTGCTGGCCCAGGAACAGGATCAGATGTTGCGGAGTGTGGCCCTGCATCCGTAACCACCACAGGCGCACCTACCAACACTGACATCCCCATTGTGGGCTCTACCCCTGGTGCAGGTGGGTCAGACAGAACAGTATCCCTTCCATGAACACATACCTGCGAATCCACATGGGTCTCATCCGAATCAACACTTGAAAAGAGTTCTGGGGAGGTGCACCCATATACAGCTCTGGAGAGAATGCCCTGCAGCAAGAGTGGGTTCTCACCCACCAACACACCACGTCCCCCACTCGTGCTCGGACGTGTCAGAGATCCCTCCTGGGTGAGCACCATCTCCTCACCCTCAACAGCATCAAGTGCGTCATCCTCTGAAAAAACATGAAAGACAGAAAATGGAAACAGGCATTAGCACCATGGCACACAAATAGGCCAGACAAGCTACAGGAAATGTACTTGATAGACACATGTCCCACATGACTATGTCCCTCCCATGCATGCACTGTCACTGAGTTGGAAGGGGAGGTAAATGTCAGACACTGATGACACCAAGATGGAAGGGCAACACATCAGATGCATGCTGGCTAGCAGTGCCATCCCACAGTTGGCATGTACCATAGGCATGTCATATTTGTGAGAATAGGGCAGAGTGATGTGCAATAGAACTGGGGGTATTCCTACAATCAGCCAGAACGTGCACAGCGAAATATGGAACAATGTTGTTGCATGTTGCCACTTCAAGGTCAACTGGCGCAATATAGTGGCAATTGCGTGCTGTGGCCAGAAGGGACACTGCAATACCCAAATCCCGGGGGGCAAAATGCATTGGATGAAGCACATGGGTGACCCAAACCACTCAGGCACACACACCCTGACCTGGCACCCACCCTGGACCCCTCACACATGCAACATACACATGGATCACACACACATGCATGTGCACTCACAGGACAATGCCTCGTAATCTGGAAGTTATCCCACACCTTGGATCTGATCCTCTGTGACGTAGGTCCCAGCGACATTCTCATGTGGAGTGAGCTCAATGTCCTCTACTGGAGACCCACCTTCAGTCACCAGAGTTGCGGCATGACTTGAGGCCAGCTTACTCTTTGCCCTGCGCTTCAGGTCATTCCATCGCTTGTAGCACTCAGTAGCTGTGCGCCTCATAAACCCAAGGGAACTTATGCTGTCCACGACGGCCTGCCAGTGTGCCTGACAGCAAGCAGGTGTGATCCTAGACCCTGGAGTGCTCAACATTTTGGCGTCATAATCGGACACATACTACACAAGTTGATTCAGTTCGGCATCATTGAAGCTAGGCTTCCTCGGCGTGCCGGACTGTGTAGCCGTCTCTGGGGCATCAGCCTGTAGTGCACGTGCACTTTTCCTCTTGTGAGGTGGTGGGGACTGTGAGTGGCATATGCCGCTCTGGCCACTCGGGGCAGGAGCACCGGTGGACTGTGTCGTAGTGTGCAATGGCACACTGACCATCTGACTTCCTGCAGGCATTAGCTCGAGTGTGATAGTGGCAGGGGGAACCTCAGACTGACGGACTGGGACCAACACTGTCCTGGCTGGGAGAGTCAGAGCTGGGGTGGACGGAGCTGCAGCTGCCCCTGCAGCCTTCCCACCCCGCCTACTTGGGGCAGCAGATGACATGGCTGCCCCTGATACACGTGGCCTGGTGACACTGACTGGCACGGCCACCCGTGGCCTAGACTTGTGGACCTGGAAATCAGTCTCGGAGTCAGCCTGTGCCAGGTCAGGTGCCACAATGGACGGGTCCAACAAGGGCTGAGCATCGATGGTGTCAGCCACGTTTTCCTCAACCATGGGGTGGGGGGGCATGGGTCTCCCTGACTGGTCCTCCACACGTGGGGTGCTAGGGGTAGCCTGCAAATCCCGGCCACGTCCCCTACCGCGCCCACCACGCCCACCTCTTGAGGGTCAGCCACCTTTGCCTCCCTTACCTCTTGCTCGCCTCCCAGACATGGCACTGATGTAGCTGTGCGTATGGGAGTAGCAGGGAAGTATTGTCCTGGGCAATTGGGAGTCAAAGGGGTAGGGTACTAGATGGTATTCGTACCCTAGTGCACTTGCAAGGCTGAATGGAACCCCTGGGGAAAGATGACGGGTCACGCAAAGCACAGGCACCCCAATAACAGAAAATGACGTGCAAGCGACCCCTCGTAGACCACGTGCATGGAAACTAAAACACGCACTACGCTGTGGCACCCAGAAACACAATAATGAACGTATGCGTGTCACACGCAGCCTACAATGACCTCTGAAGGGGTACGCGACACACGGGGCAAGCACTGTTGGAAAATAGGTGCGCAACTCACCGTCTGCCTGGAAAAAGTGCGTGAAGGACACGCGCGTGTGCGCACACGCGTTGGCAACACCCCCGCCAAAAGAAGAATTGTACGCTGTCTGAGGTGACAGGACTACAGGAGAAGTGAACGCTGTCTGAGGGAACAGGTCCAGAGAAAAAGAGAAAAAACAAAAACTGACAGAGGTAACAGGGAGTACGAACTCGAAACGCTGTGAAGTAATTCGCGTGTGAACCGACAAAAAGTACAGATTTCACCCACTCGCTCTCCACGAAATGCACGTACAAGGAAATGACGTCCTACACGTACCTTTTAAACCGGACCACACGTCCAACGTCACTTCCGCGTATACGTGCTAAGGACCTATTACAAGTGCTGATACTAGGACGTGCAGTTCACGTCACAGACGCGTCTGCGCTGTAAGGGCCTTTGGTCCAATGGATTCGCTACCCAGCCAATACGCGTGTGAAACTTCTCGCGCACCCCTGGAATACACGCACCCAGCCAAAACGCGTGTGAAAACACCCGCGAGCCCCTGAAATACACGCACCCAGGCCAATCGCGTGTGGAACTGCTTGTCTGGCCTATTTGTATGCCATGGTGCTAATGCCTGTTTCCATTTTCTGTCTTTCATGTTTTTTCAGAGGATGACGCACTTGATGCTGTTGAGGGTGAGGAGATGGTGCTCACCCAGGAGGGATTTCTGACACGTCCGAGCACGAGTGGGGGACGTGGTATGTTGGTGGGTGAGAACCCACTCTTGCTGCAGGGCATTCTCTCCAGGGCTGTATATGGGTGCACCTCCCCAGAACTCTTTTCAAGTGTTGATTCAGATGAGACCCATGTGGATTCGCAGGTATGTGTTCATGGAAGGGATACTGTTCTGTCTGACCCACCTGCACCAGGGGTAGAGCCCACAATGGGGATGTCAGTGTTGGTAGGTGCGCCTGTGGTGGTTACGGATGCAGGGCCACACTCCGCAACATCTGATCCTGTTCCTGGGCCAGCAGATCAGAGGGGAAATGTAGTCCTGCAGCCTCAGGCAGTGCCGACACAGCAAGGCGCAGTTCGCCTTGCCCCAGAAAGGTGTGGTGCCCGCCAACGCGGTGGCCGTCCGCCACCTGGCAATACCGTATGGGAGCAATCCATATATGGTATGGCCAACCAACAGGCAGCATCATCAGAAATGATTGCTCAAGCCATGGACAGGGTGGCCACTTCCATTGTCCCCCCAGAAAGGCAGAGGGAGCTACTAGAGCAGGCAACAGCCTCCATTTGCCAATCAGTAAGGGAGGACATGTTGGCGTCCAACAGGGACAGACAGGCGGCCCTGGACAATCTGAGGGAATCAATTTCTCTAGATGCCCAGGGACAGAGGGAAGCCCTGAGGGGGGAGGTCCAGCACCTCAGGCAGACTCTACTGGACCTTGAGGCTTCCACTGTCACCAGGACAGAACAGCTGCTGGAGCGCGTCACCCGTACGCTCTCGGCAGAGATGCAGGCAACTCGTGCGGAGGTCCGGACAACACGTCGGGTGTTGCATGGGGATCTCCGCACCATATCCCTCCAGAACGAGGCCTTCAACACCCGCATGCTTGCTGCAATGGAGGACCACACCAGGGCTTTGCGTGGGCTGCCTCCCATAGCACCACCACCTCCTGTGGCAGCAGCAGAGGTCGAGGAGAGCGAATCCAGCAGTGATTCTCCCACAAATTAGTAGTCGTGTAGGCCATGAGCCCATGGAGGTGTTTTATTTTCGCAACATTCACCCAGGTGGCTGTTGGTGAGCATCCTGTCCTCGGACCTCCTGGGTGGCCTCCCCCACCCCCCCTGGCCCCCACATGGCCATTTTTGATTTTTGCTTTTTGATTTTTGAGGTGCAGTGTGTTGCCTTGTGTGGCTCCCGTGGGCTTCCACTGTGTTCCGTTGGGCACATGCAGGCTTGTCCTGAGTTTGGGTTAGATGCTTGGGTTTGTGAGACACACACCCCTCCTGCTTCCCGTTTCCATGGGCTTGCAAAGGGTGTGCCCAAGTGACAGTGAATTACACAGTGACGTTGGACTCCCATGAGCTATGTGGCCAGTCTGTAGTCAATACTGTGTATACATTCCTAGTGCATATTGTAGTAGTATTGTACACTGCATGGTGTATTGATGTGTGCTTGTGCTTCCATGTCTCCCTCCAAATTTGCAGGGTCAGTCCTCATGTCTTCACAAGCCCGTCTACTTTGGAGATGGAGTTCATGTTGTTAGCAGTGCACTCGCAGATGTGGCTGGCACCAACACTGTACAGTAAGAGGTGGTCGATGTGCTGGCATCATCAGGTTGTAGGTCAACGTATCCTTTAGTATTTGGTCATGTTTGTTGTTATTTATACATGTCTGTGGGCATACTGTGTGTGGGCCGTTTACATTTGGGACACTGTACTCTGTGGCACCTGTGTAATGTTTGGGGTATGAATTTGTTTGCTCTCACATTGCATGACATGCCATGGTGGAGATGAGTGTGGGCCTGTTGGCAGGTGTCCCTCACTGCTGGGGGGTGGGGGTGCAGGGGGGCATGGATGGGGGCCTGGGGGGGAGGTGTTGGGTGACATGGCACTGTTGTCATGTACTATCTTTGATGGTGGTAGTGATATTGGCATCATTGAAGTGTGTCTTTTGATGACACAGCATTGGTGGTGTTTGTGTAGGTAGGGTGGCACACAACGGTACACTTCCAGTTGTACAGTCTCAGGCTGGTATGGTTGTGACAGTAGACTCTCCATTGAGGCATCATCTTTGTCAGAATGAGTCATCATTGATTGTCAGCTGGTATGTGCCAGGGCTGTGCCCACTCCACAGGGGTGTGATTTTATGTGAAGTAATCAGCCACCAGCTGCGTGCGGGCTGCCTCCCCCCGTGCCCTTTCCCCTCCCATGCGCAGCGGGCGTGCATGTGGTTGGGGATGTGGGGGCACCACCATGTCCACGGCCAGGCCCCGCCGTGTTGCAACGTTGTGCAGGACACATGCTGCCACTATGATCCTGCACACTACTGGGGGAGCGTATAACAGCTGCCCGCCAGAACGGTCAAGGGAGCGAAAGCGTGACTTGAGCACTCCGAATGTGGGCTCCACTATGCCCCGGGTTGCAATGTCGGCTGTGTTGTATCTTACCTGGGGTGGCGTGGTGGGGTTCCGAATTGGCGTCATCATGTGGGTGCTGAGAGGGTAGGCACTGTCCCCTGGGGAGGTGGTGATGGGTATCATTAGTGGGGTTGTGACATTACTCAGTATCTGACATGCATGCACGCGCAGTGGCATTTATACTCACCGAGCAGCCATGTATCGCCATGCCGCCCAGCCTCTATGTCCCGGTTTAGGGTAGACATTCTGTAGATGAAGCTGTCGTTGGTTGAGCCTGGATAGTTTGCATATACTGAGGTGATGATTCCCTTGGCATCACATACTACCTGGACGTTGATGGAATGCCAGTGCTTGCGGTTTCTATAGATGTGCTCAGTTGCCCTGGGGGGACGTAGAGCCACATGGGCGCAATCAATGGCGCCTAGCACTTTGGGGAATTGTGCCACCCTGTAGTATTCCTGTGTGACAGCCTGCCTTTCTGCAGGTGTTCTGGGCAGGTATATGTGCCTGCGGACTGATGGGCGTGCAGTGATGATGGCCAAGACCTGATGTAGGCAGCGTGACTTGGTGGCCTGTGACCCCCCCCACTATGGCACTTGTCCGCTGAAATGATCCAGTGGCCAAGAAGTGCAGTACATTGAGGACCTTCTCCAGGGGGCTGAGGGCTTGGGAGCAAAGGGTGGGTGATGTGAGGTCATCCTCCCACTCACTGACCAGGTCGAGTATAATGTGAGGTGGAAACCTGTACCTCCCATACACCTGGTCATCAGGCATCCCGAAAAGGCTGGTTCTGGGTGTGAAAATTCTGGCCGGGACTATCCTCCTCCTCCTGCGATATCCCACGGCCACTGCTGCTAGGAACGGTATATTCATCCTGGCGTCTGAGCTTGTTTGTTGTTAGCGCGCACTTTTATGCTGTGCGGGTCAACGTACGCCTGCTTCCTGCTCGCGTACGTGCTTCCGGATTGGCCACGTTTGATTCCATGAATACGTGTTGTAGGCGAGCGTGTAGGACTTCCCGCGCACCCCTGAAATACACGCGCCCAGGCCAATCGCGTGTGGAACTTCTCGCGCACCCCTGAAATACACGCGCCCAGCCAAAACGCGTGTGAGACTTCTCGCACACCCCTGATGTACACGCGCCCAGCCAAGACGCGTGTGAAACCACCCGCAGGCCCCTGAAATACACGCACCACGCTCCCCCAGACCCCATCGCGTGTGAAACTTCTCACGCACCCCTGTTATACACGCACCCAGCCAAATCGCGTGTGGAACTTCCCGCGCACCCCTGAAATATACGCACGCAGCCCAATCGCGTGTGAAACCACCTGCGAGGCCCTGAAATACACGCACGCAGCCCAATTGCGTGTGAATCCACCCACGAGGCCCTGAAATACACGCACGCAGCCCAATCGCGTGTGAAACCACCCGCGAGCCCCTGTAATACACGCGCCCAGGCCAATCGCTTGTGGAACTTCCCGCGCACCCCTGGAATACACGCACGCAGCCCAATCGCGTGTGGATCTTCCCGCGCACCCCTGAAATACACGCGCACAGGCCAATCGCGTGTGGTACTTCTCGCGCACCCCTGAAATATACGCGCCCAGGCTAATCGCGTGTGAAACCACCCGCAGGCCCCTGAAATACACGCACCCCGCTCCCCCAGGCCCCATCGCGTGTGAAACTTCTCGCGCACCCCTGTTATACACGCACCCTGCCAAATCGCGTGTGGAACTTCCCGCGCACCCCTGAAATACACGCACGCTGCCCAATCGCATGTGAATCCACCCGCGAGGCCCTGAAATACACGCACGCAGCCCAATCACGTGTGAAACCACCCGCGAGCTCCTGTAATACACGCGCCCAGGCCAATCGCGTGTGGAACTTCCCGCGCACCCCTGAAATACACGCGCCCAGGCCAATCGCGTGTGGAACTTCTCGCGCACCCCTGAAATACACGCGCCCAGCCAAAACGCATGTGAAACCACCCGCAGGCCCCTGAAATACACGCACCCCGCTCCCCCAGGCCCCATCGCGTGTGAAACCACCCGCAGGCCCCTGAAATACACGCACCCCGCTCCCCCAGGCCCCATCGCGTGTGAAACTTCTCCCGCACCCCTGTTATACACGCACACGCTCCCCCAGATCGCGTGTGTTACTTCTTGCACTGGTACAGGGTTGGCGCAGCCCTTTGCGATGGTTTTGCGATCTTGATGGCTTTTCCTTGCGCGAGGGCGTTCTTGGGGGCGTAACTGGCGCTGCTGCAGGGTCGCTGCGATACTCTGCGCCACGGCTTGTTTTGGAGGATTAATCCATGAATACGATGTGTACTGAAATGGATTTTATCGCACGCGGCTGGCGCAGACATTCGCACGGGAACACTCTGCGCCAGCCGCGTGCGATACTTTTGACTGTATTTCCATGAATCGGCCTGTATGTCTTTACCAGAGCGATCCTTCATGAAAAACTCTTCATATGTGTATGCTCGGAATTACTTATCCAACATAACATGAAAGCCCTTCAAACTTGGCACAGCAGGTCTTCATAAAGAACCCACCTGCTTATAAAATGTATAGCTAATTCAAAACACGAATTGTCGAACATTTTCTCCAGTGAATGTTGATAAATCCTGCAATCTGAAGAAGTGCATTTCACTTTTCTGAAGATTTGAGAATTGGTTAACCGGCTTAGGAATTCCTGACCGTGTTACTTAACCAGGATTTAGGCCTACGTTGAAGTGATAATGGAACTGCAGCACTGTCTTTGCCATGCCTGTGACTACATCAAGTAGTGCAGGGAGCTGGGAGCTTGAGGTAGCTCTGCCAGCCCCCACTAGCTGGGGGCTGGTGGTTGCCTCTATTCCAGCCTACGTCTTGGGCTTGGGAACCCAAAAGGATTATTTCCTCTCAGCTGCAGTGTGCAGCTGAAAGGAGGGAATTCATGTTGTTGTTTGAAGGCAGTGAAGGGCAATGAGACAGAAGCCGCTGGTATGTAATGAGATAGTGAATCCCTCCCCAAGACACCAGCAGGTCTTCCATACACAAGGAGATCAAAAACCTTGGATAAGGGAATGGCTACGACCAGGAAACACTCCTATCATTGGCAAAATAGGACCTCAGGCAAAGCCACCCTGAAAGTACACTCATCATTAACTATTTGGATAGTCCTTCTTTCCTGTATTTAACATATCATCGGGAGGTGAGGAAACCTCTTCAGAAGAAATAAGCTGCTTTATAAACATGGCAGCACTATTTAAGTCACTCAAGCATTCCCTGACAAAGGCAGATTTCTGAACTTACCACTCCAAATACCACTGTAAAGAAGCAGACTCCTCCCTGAAATGAAGGTCTAAAGAGAAATTAAGCTTATGCCATCACATCGCAAAGACTCATCCTGGACACTTTCGGTCTTTTTTGCCTTTGAGGCCAAAATTTTCGAGATTAACTTCCTACTCTCAATGAAAAGGGGGTACTTAAATAACAAGGTGAGCCTAAAGTCAATTGTCAATTGTGACATAGATTGATTTCAGGATCCCATAAGCCTCAGAGGAAGAGCCCAGAGCTCGAAACACGTGTCAGGCTGATCTGCAATTAATTAAATATATGCAACTTACGCATGGACTCTCTTGATTTGTGCACAGTGTGAATGTAACCGTTGCACTTGTACCTTTCAATTGTGGCGAGCCTGGCAGGCGACCTACACTCTGCATTCACCTGCAGCCGAATCTAGATCTAATTAACTAGTACAAGCGCTGGGGTTTCCTTACATCTCCCTCTGCCACACACTTTTCAGTACTTAAATAACAAGCCTACAAATTGTCCTATGGCAGGGTGCTGATTTCCCCAAAGGAAAAAGGGATATAAGTCAAAGCTAAATTCTCAATTTTATCCTTAGGTCCAGCAAGCCACCTAAGCTCCAGACAGCTCGCTATCCGTCACATAAATGCTCAGCCCAAGAACACAAAAAATACCTCAAATGGGACTCAGACAATGAAGGTTTGTGTAACCGACCATACTGGGTCACAGAGAGGCAGACAACTGAGTGTTGCATCTTGTCATACAGAGACGTTCTCAAATGCATCCTCAGCTTTGTGGTAGGAGACAGCCAAGCAAAGATGGGTATGGTGTGTCATCAGACTTGGTTTGGCTGTCTAACACAAACATTCTGTCAGGTCATAAAGCAAAATAGCTACAAAGAAGCATACGTGTTCAATCCCTTCCGTCCTTGTCCACCTACTCATTAGTGTGCCTTCATGGATATCTCCTGTACATGCCTGTAAAATGCAGCAAAAGCTCAGCCAATCTGAATACATGCTTTGTTACTGGCTTGTCATGGCTGTAACTGGGCTGTGTGTCATCGCTGAGACAATTAACTCTAGATAACTACTGTGTTGTTCACAGGCCAACATCTACAAATCACGGACCCTGCCATGGGTAGGAATTACAGAGATACAAGTGGCACAACAGCAAGCATTGGAGAGGGCAAGCAAAAGTGTTTAAAGAAATAAAGGAAAAAAGAAGGGGTGTACTTAAAAGATAAGGGAAAGGAAGATGGCCACTGATGGCAATGGGATATCTTTCCAACAAATGTAAATCTAGAAAACCTTAACATTTCTCTTTTAAGAGAATGTGCTAGAGCTCAAGGGGCGTACGGGGCAGAATACAAAAGCATACTAATTTCTGTATGAATCATTTTTGTTTTTGCCTCCAGATCGTCTGAGTTCTCTTTTGATATCAGTGCTAATGCAGCAGAATACATTACACTGCATAATATTAGACGTCATCGATCTTGAAACACAAATTACTCCCATAAAATGTTATTACATTATAATTAAGTCCTATTGGCTTTCTATGATAGCCATTACATGTACAGACACCTAGTTAAATGCCTGAGCGAAGCAAAAACGTTTAACATGGTCTTCAGAAACTTTGGTTGCCAGTATAACAACTGTGGGCTATAATATTATTAGGACCTTCGATTAACAGACTGATGTAAATATGATCATTTATATTTCGAAGATTGTTCTCTAGACAAGCATCTAACTTTGAAAAAAGAACTGAAACGGGCTGCCATTGAATCCTGAAAGGGAACTCCGAAGTGAAGGAACTTCTCCTAATTTTCTCATCTTGGATAGCAGGAGGTTTGATGCCAGAGAGAATGTGGCAAACAAGGGTAGGGAGGAAGGAAAAACAAAGGTGTCTTCATTTAGGCCACACATTTCTCAGAATGCTGGGGAATAATGGCAATTAATGCCTACATGCGGAGACATCTGATTGGCTCAGATTCACTGCACATGTCCTCATGAATTACAAAATGGACATGCAATCTGTTTAAAGTTTGTCCTTTTTGAATTTTGAAGGTCAGTACTTTTTGTATTTCAACCTTAGATGTGAGACATTATTGGGACACTTGTGAAGAAGTTCCCCTAAAATGGTTCTTTAAACAGGCATTTATATAATAGAAGGAATAGGTTGTTCTATGCCAATAGCACATAGCCAGCAGAGGGAAGATTTGTATCTATATTGATAAAGGAAAAATTACTTGCTAATATTCATAAGATATGGACTTAACATAGTGAAGTTGCTGAACGCTAACACATGTCTTCTAGTGTCCTAAACTTCTCGAAGCTAAAAATGAGTAGCCTATTTCTGTCTCTACCTTTGAACACTCCCCGGGAACACTCCCTCCTTACGTTACTTTCTTTTTCTGTCTCTTTTACTTGCTTTTTGGATCGGAGTCTTTTTTCACTTTCTCTACTAATTTGCCAATATTTATCTTTTCATTAGCCGCCCTTCCTCATCTCCCTGCACATTCACTATCCCCAACCTCTTGTGTTTTTGAGCCTTTCCCCTCCATTATACATTGTTCACTATACTTATGATTTTCTCCTTTATCTTGCTGTTTTGCCTCTTTTCTACTTTTCAGTTTTCTCCCCTTTTTCCTTCTCTCAACACTTGCCCTCACTTCTGTTTAATAGGTTTTGTTATTCTCTCTATTCCTACTTTAAAACACCTCTAATGAGAACCCCTGTTTACCCTTATTTATCTATCAAGCCCTTTACCCATATCTGTGCCCCTTCCCCTCTCCATATAGCCCCATCAAGCTATCTCCTCGCTTCCCTCCTCCTTTCCCCAACCCCCTTTTTAAACATCTTTTGCAATATTGTTATCCTCTTATCCCATAAAGTGTCTGCGCTTTTCTGATCAATTCCACTTTCTTCTCTGCTTTTCCTTCCCCACTTTCCCCATCATCTCACAGATTCTCTGCTCTTCATGTTGCTCCAATTTCTCTCCCCTCAACCATCTTCTCTTTTATCTCTCAGCCCTCATTTCTCCCCCTCGCTCCATCTGCTTTGTGCTTTCGCTTGACTCGTTCCTCCCACCTGCCATAATTCCATGTCTTTCTCTACAGCTCCACCATTGTTGATATTGTTGATTCTAATGGGATATTTATCAGTGTGAATCCACTCTACTTAATCACCCAATGGTATTCAAATAAAGTGAGGATTTGACTTGTGTTTAATTTGCTTAAACAAGTTGAAATGGTCTACTAATATGTCATCCATGTACTTAGCAAGGCATGGGGTATAGGATAACAATTTCAATAATCTGGAATATAGAGCCTACAGGTGAATAGGTGAGGTACGTCATTTATCACTTTAAGACTATCCTTTAAAAAAACACCACTAGCTGCAGTCCACAATGTAATTCTAGGGCTCCAAAGTATGCACCTATGTAATAATATTTAGCTAACTTTTACGCAACCAGAACAAATGTGTGAATTGCTGTGCTAAATAAAGAAATATCAATTGCTTTTTTTGGGCATATGCAGCTATATAGGTGGATGTGTTCTCTTTTTACATGAAACTAGGAGAAATATTTGCTTGCATTGATGTGAGCACTTTGAGTTTTAGTCCAGCCTTACACGTTCCGTAAAACCACACAATTTCCCTGAAAAAATTAACATATATGCAGTAATCAATATTCCAAATGCATTTTATTTTCAATATTTGTAATGAATATAACATTTAGTGCAGACTTCTGATTTAGATCCATAAGCATGTCCCTGTAAATTAATTTAAATATACAGCTTATCGTATATATCTTAGAATGTTCTTCGTGCACTTCTGGTAAAACAGAAATATTTCAGAAAAATATGAATTATATGTTATGTTTCTAATACAGTATATTTTATTTCCTAAATTGAAGGATTCAATGTCAACCACTTGGATATTGCACCAAGATATGCCAGCATCCTCATGGGGATTTCAAATGGAGTGGGAACATTATCTGGGATGGTGTGCCCAATAATTGTTGGAGCAATGACAAAAAACAAGGTATGACTTATGGGTCTTGCATGATGATTGATTGTCCAATCCTGGGTGGTAAATCTCATTACAAAGAACAGGTTTCTATGTTGGGATCATCTAGACAATGACTGCTCTCTCGGATGATACCACCTGTTTGACAAAGTGCGAAAAAGAGGCCACAAATCCCCTTATGGCAGTTTCTTTCTACATAAGGGCTAGGTCGCTCCTTTTCCACTCTGGGCTTTGCTAGGTTGTGAGGGAAGGCGTGGCACAGAGACTGCCCACACAAGGGGGTGTAATGAGGGCTGACAACGCATTTGAGCAGTTGTTTGTGGAGTTGCAAAGAGTATTATATGTGTGTTTAATTTGTTTACGAAGAAATTGTTTTGTTCTTTCTCTAAGTCTTTGCTCACTGTATGTTACTGGTTTGCGTTAGATTCCTCTTACAACAAAGGAAAAAAAAACTTCTTGTACCTTTCCCCTTTTGTGTGCCATTTATTTTACTCAAAAAGGAATAAAACATGTATTGACATTGAATCAAAATCTGGTTCTACGGTCACACAAACTCAAATTAGAAAACGTAACTCAAATTAGAAAACGTAATACCTCCAGTTTCAAGGAAAGTTAGTACTACTCTGAATTTCTTTCAGTCCTTTACCTATGCAGATACGTTCTGATTGTAATACAGAACATTCCAGGACACATGGGGCCTGATTCAGAGGTCCATGTAAAAATCGAAATCTATTGTTCCAAGCCGGAACACCACCTTTCTTACATGAACCATATTCTGACAGGGAATGAATGTGGTGCCGGAACATGAATGCCTTAGCTTCTGCATGAATCTGATTCACGGCTTGACAGTAGCCCTAAACACCGTGAGGAATGCAATGCTTCTCCTCCCAGCAGCTCTGCTTTAGTATGACAAAAAAAGGAGTACAAATACCAGACCTCTGAGGTGCCGTCAAACTACACTGCACACTTTTTCCCTTTAAAAACAATGCATTTCTTAGACTGCAGCACCAATTTTCTAGTTTAAGCAAAGTTTAAGAAAACGTTCTTAATCTATAAAAGTGGCAGTCTATCAAGAAATGTTTGCAATGACACTGAAGCCCATGTTTCCCCCACACGGTGCGATTTTAGCAGCTTTTGCTCAGGAACGTAATTTCACCAAAATGCCAGGGGTAGCGGAAGTGACCTCACACGACCTTGACTTCTGATGACATCACAGGAAATCATTTAATTTGACCCTTCCCCGAAATGATATCAGGGTAAGCGATGGAACACGACCTTAAAACAGGAAGTGGCATCACATAGCATTGTTCCTAAGTACACTACGAAAAATATGGTTATGATATCACCATAATGTGATATACATTTCTTACAAGACTTGATCCCCATATGTATCATTAAGATCAGTGTGTATAGGCCCATATTACCAAATGACTGTGAATGCAAGCAGACGTCCATGGCCAAATGATAATGATGTGTTATTATATAGCATTTCTGCTTAAGCACTTTATATAGATAAAATATACTTACAATATCATCCAACTTGTGTTGGTACTCATTTATCGACCTCAGAAGGATGAAAGGCTGAGTTGAGGTGTTTAAGAACAGACTAAATCAGTGACTCACACCCTGACGTGCGCTTGAAATCAAGCTTTAATGAGTCTAGCAATTATTGTATATAATTCCAGAAAGACACATTATTTGGTATTCCTATTCTTTCTTATTTAGAGTCATTGCTGAAAGTGTTAGACTTGTCGAACCAACCCCTGTTCTTTTTTTTTTTTTTTAAGTAGCCTGAACAAGAAAGCCAGCCACTCCAGATGCAGGAGCTTCTGTTTAAAAACTGAATGTTTAAAAACATTTTTTTTAAAAGACACTTTTTTTTTTGCGGTAGCAAAGGAGACCATGGCGCTAGCAAGAGAGTCCTCAGGGGTCGCAATTTCGACCCCTGGAGACCCCTAAATGACATCACTGCTTTTGTTGCTGGAAAACACAGCATCTCCCCTCCAATATTTCCACCCACATCAGAATGAGGGGGCTGTAAACTGGGGAGAGAATATCGTATTTCCACACATGTTTTATCAGAAGCTCAGAATCAGCCCCCTAGCTGTTTTGTATTATAGACAGCTGGCAGTAAACCCCTATGTACAGCCCTGGGCGTCATTTATACTCATGAACACCTTCAACGCCATAATTAATCCAACTATCCTAATGATCCAGAGAATGATCAAATCCACTTTTTCCAGAAAGAACACCTAAGCCATGATCTGTTGTGTTAACCCAGCTCCAAGCCGATATCTGGAAAAACAATTACCTTCTTCTGCCTGGATAGAGATACTAAACCAGTTTTGACAGCACTGAAGAAATGACGGATTTTGAGGGTAAGCGAGATAGTATGGCTCTTGACAGCCTTTTACACTGCTAATCATTCCATACTAATCTCATGGGTGATAATATTGAAGTCCCTGCCCTTCCTGACAGTGGGTCATACCTCCCTCTTTTGTGATCTGCTTTATCACCAGAACATTTTAATATTTATTTATGCCCACTCTCTGATTAAACTTGCTCCATTGGCTTTCCAATTTATTATTATAAAGATGACAACCACATATTGAAAGCGGTATTGTCCCTTTCAACCTGAGGCTGTGGAGTATTATGTTGAGAGAACTATCATCAATCAAAATCAAAGCGCATAGCCATCATCTCTTTTTGGCACGCTGTTTTACGGTTCCTCTTCTTCAATTGACATTTTAGAGATTGTCATTAGTTATGAACTCCTGTGGGGTTACAAACTGCCAAGTAATCAAAGCCCTACTTTTTCATCTGAAAATGTTAGATAACGTTTCCCCTATCTTAAACAATCTTATCAAATCCAAGCAACTCTGGCCCATGGACCAAGCCCACTTAGTTTACGCCAATCCCATTTATATGAGAATTTAAAAACATCTCTTTTTCTTGACTTCAAAGGAACTACAATGCTTTTTCACTTCCCCTTTCTCAAACTGTGAGATGATAAACTACCTTGATTCATCTGTACAAAAGTGCATTCATTTTTAGGCTCTCACATTGCCCATTTTGCTTTTTACAAGACTGTGCCTCATTCCTTAGATATTCTTTCAAAAGTATGCCCCATCCATTTCTCTACGACAGACACTTTTCACCCCAATGGTTCTAAATAAGTACTCAGCAGTGGGGCATTTTGCATCTGAGCTCTGACTTTATAACACAGTGGGCCAGATTTTCAGAAAGTTTTGCGCGGCGCATAAGCCAATTGCACCAAAAAAAGGATCTATGTGTCATGCAAAACTATTTCCACTGATTTACAGATCGGCCTCTATGTAAAGTTCCCAGCTCTGTGAGCCCTGTCTGAATGCCCTGCGCGAGGCGAGAGGGAATGGCCAGTGCAAAGACCAAGAAAGGGTTGGAATATTCAAACGTCCTTATTAAATTAGAGAAATAAGGGATAACATGGGCTTGGGGAGGGAGGCACCGTGCACATGTACAAACACGCTTGTGAAGTGCAAGCAGACTCTAATTTACAGATTCACTCATGCATCTCCGCTAATCAAAAAGGATATAGATTCTACAGCCACCCGTGGCCAGGTGCAAGATGAGACTGCGTCATTCAATCCCAGGTTTAAAAACCGCCATGCAATCGTAGAGAAACGTTGCCACCATGCCCGTTTCTGCATTGTTCGTATACCTGCTGCTTCATGTAAGGAGGAGGAGAAGGAGGAGGGCCAGAATCTACCATACACGCACAATGATATCTGGCATGCCTGATGAGGAAGTATATGACATATAAACAACCGTCCCCCATGTCATCCTTGAATTTGTCCGGAAGTGGAGAATGACCTGGTGTCCCCAACCATGTGCTTACAGCCAATGCCACCCTTGGGGAAAGTTTTAACTGCCCGTCACTTCCTGAGGACTGGCATATTCTAACAAACCACAGCCATTGTTTTGGGTATTTCACAGCCTACACAATAACGCTGCCTCAATCAGGTCCCAAGCGCCATAATAGCACATGTTCACAGCCACATAGACATGCCATGCAATGTGCAAGCAAGGCAAAGAGTGGCCTAATAATTCTATGCAGTTACACAGTTCCCATGGTTATGTCGGGGGGAAATTCTGCCGGGGTCGGCCGGGCCGTCCGCAGACCTCCGGGCAGGGAGGCCCCAACTCCTCTCGTATATCCCAAAAGAGATAGAGTATGAGACACACACAAGAAGCAAGGTGACTCTGCTGTTTATTAAACACAAACGGCAGGGATGGGTCAAGGATCATATGCGTCTGACCTGACACACACACAATCGTGGGGCTCGCAGGCCCTTTTTACTGTAGTATGACGCGCTACTTGCGTCACTTCGAAAGTTAACAAAAAACCTATCACCACTCTTAATTGGTTGCTCGAGTGGTAGAGTTAGTATAGCATACTTATAGAGAATAATATGAGTGGACAAGGGTTAGTCAGGTGATATATCTGGGATGTCCCTACAATTAGATACATGAGAATTGTTACATGAAGACTCCTAATGATTGGTTAATATTAATGGTGTCAGTGATAAGAGCCCCATGTTCTGATTGGTGCGCCCGTGAGCTTCCCAGCCTGGGACCATCGCTGTTCCCAGCTCTCGGTGTACCTGCAATTTGCAACAATGTTTCACTATGGGTACATGCAGACAATGTGAAGACTTATTCATGAGCTGGACGGCCGACTACTCCCACTGTCGCAGATGTCCATTGATCCTTTCAAGTGTATCTGCCAGTGTCTTGTAACGAGGGATCCAGACGCCTCCTTCCTCCTGGGCTTGGCATCTTGTCAGGTTCGGCTTGGTCACGTGAGGTGGGACCGTGTTTGAGGCAGAATTCTGCACAATTAATATTGTTTTTCCACTGTGTGCCTGGTTTAATTTGCAGGTGCGACTTTAATGTTGGTGCATGGCGTGCGAGGTTGCAACATCGTGCCCTTGATGGTCTGCTTTTGGAATGTGGGTTTGCAACATTACGACCTTGGCTGTCTGCTTTCGCCAAGCTCATTCTGCAGGATCAGCAACCTGACTCTTGTTCTGTTAATGTCCACGGGAGCTCTTGCTTGCGGCCTACTTAGGCCTGGTGTATAGGTGGAACCGTTTGGTGCACAGGCGCTTTAGGTTATAGTCTCATATTGTCTTATGACCAGTATCGTGTCTTCGTTATAATTCTCATTTTGGCACCTAGGTTTAGACGAAGCGTAAGCAAGCTCTTTAGATGAGTTCATGGTGCGTCTTGCGTTTCTGCCTTTTGAGAGCCTATGTGGAAAATAATAAAGATGCACGTCCGTGAGTATGTCTGTTGCCTACGTCATAGCACTGAGTATATGCTTCGTGCAAATTGGTGCGGGAGTGTCCAGTGTGTATATTGGCACAGGTGTGCTATCCGTTAGCTAGGTCGTCATGGCATCTCTAACGACTTATAGGTTTTAGTCTAGTTGATCCATGCCGCAGGCATCGGCATGGGCAGGGCGGGCTGCTGGGCAGGCAGATGGACACATCCGTATGTTCCTGTACCAGGGTATTTGGTCGTCTGGTAGATGGGCAAACTCTTCTCGTGGCGGGTGCTTGGGCCGTGAACCTTTAGGCCAGGCGCGAGAGGGGGAAGATGGGAGCCTGTTTTTCCATTTTCCCACTTCATTCCCCCCTCTGGTCGACTTGTCGACCACAAACATATCCTTTTCGTTATCTCCTCTTACTCTCCATATTTTAGTTATTCCTCCTAAATGATCATAATGGTTAACATGATCTTCAAATGACCAATACATATATTCACAGGTTCCTCCAGGAGTACAGTATACCCATTTCCCTATGTAACTCCTGGGGTTTCTTGGGTTCTCGACCTTCACTGATGGTGGGTCCAGGTTGTTGGTAATGATCTGGTTGCACAATTTCTCTCTCTCTTGTATGATTATGCCTGTGTGTTGGCCGTCATCTGCTGGCATCAGTGGGTGCATAACGACCATTTCAAGCAACTCGTCAGTGGTACGTGCCTTCAAGGCTTTCCAAAATCTTATTATGATCAGTGTAGCTCCAGCAAAAATAATACAACCAACTATAATTTTCAGTCCATCTGACAGCCAAGATGGCATCCATGACCATAATAGCGAAAACCAGCTCTCATCCTTTTTCACACCTTTACTTTCATCCACCATTTTGGAGTGCAACTGGGCCAATTGTGAAACTGCTTCTGTCAGTGTACCGTTGCCAGCATTGTTGGCAGGAATGAATGTGCAGCATGATTGTCCTATCTTTGCGCAAACTCCTCCTTCCATGGCAGTGAGGAGGTCCAATACATATCTGTTCTGCAGTGCTACCATCCTTATTTCTCGCAGCTCCTCTTTTATCGCGTTGAATCCATTTACTGTAGAATTGATGGTCATCATAAGTTCCCATCTAGTTATCTGGAGCCATTTTGCGTTTGCGTAAGCCTGTAGTCCCGGATGGATTATTGAGGAGAAGAACATTGCTGCTCTGCTGAATAGTCTGTGTTCTGGCGGGATTGAAGTGAGTGCCGTTTCCGACCTTCCCCATAGGTAATTTCCTGTCAGAGGTTCTCCTTGTCTTTTCCGTCTATTTAGGACAGTATCATTGCCGCTGGTCCTGTTTCCTGGCTCCTCCTGAGGTGGTACAGATCTCTTATCTCTCTTGTCCCCTTCATCCATTTTGGGAAAGTTCGCCACATTCACATGCTTCTGGGGTACCACTAGTGATGGTACATTGACGTGCACCATCGTGCATACACCATTCCACAGAGGGGGCAGTGTGTGATATGCCTTTTCTCCACAGGCCCAGTAATGGTCCATTATCACTGCTGTTCCTGCTCCCCCCTCAGGTAACTCCATCACGCTTCCACAATTGGTGTTGTATCCTAGGTCCACCTCTCCTTTATGTTGGTAGCACACTTTAGGCGCAGTCAGCGGCAGTATTGTTATCGGGTCTTCATCCGTTTCTATCCATGTGAGCATAGGCACATATTTGATCCAAGTCGTCCAACATCTGTGGTTGTGTGCATCGATAGTTGAAATAGTTTCTTTTGTTACCATGTTGCTGCCAACCACTCCTATCTCCCATTTGTTGTCCAAGTACACTTTCCCCGTTATCGTCACCAGTGGCCTCTCCCAGCATCCTAGTTTACCAGGAACTTCAGTGGCGTACCAATCACATGATAAATACTGCAGTGTTACTTTCTTTGTTTCTCCTTTTGCAGGACCACTTGTTATGTATCTGAATGCTTCAGCATGTAAACTGCTCTTGTGGTAACTCAAATAAGTCTTGAGGAAGTTGTTTTCGTATGGGTATGAGTCTCGTGTTTTCCACGTCATATGCACCACTGTCCCTTGAAATCTTCCTTTCGTTTGGAACAGTGCCAAGTATATTATGCATCGTGCTGTTTTTTCGTCTATTTCTGTGGCAACAAATGTCCGAGAAGCGCTCATGGCGTATGGTATTAATGAGCAAACGTAGCAGCTGTCTTCTGTTGTCTGCTTACCAATGCGGGTCATGTGTTGATACCATATGTTGTTTGAGACGTGTGCTGAATCTTGTATGTAATTGTCAATACCTTTATTATCTCAGTATGTGCTGCGTTGAACTCTATTTTGCTTGTGCGCAATTTTACTAATATCACCTGACGTAACACCTGTTGCAGCAGGGGATGGGGGTGTGTTAGGTTTGGGTACAGCAATAATATTGATAGCACAGCTGTACTGACATACAGAGGCAGCTACGAACCCGGTGATTACCAAAATCCCTATTACTTTTATTACATATGCTAATTTCATCGGCATTTTGCTCTTACCTTGCTGCAGTCCGGCAGCGTGTTCTTGCAACGTTAGAGTTGCCCGCCTGAAAATTCTCAATATGCTGGTTATTAAATGTTAGTTGTTGTTTTTTAAGCTCTCCCTATCAAATAATCATTCAGTGCCCAGGCGAAGAGCTGTTCCCACGCTAATCTAAGCGATCTATCTCTTAGGGCAGGCAAGTATGGGTGGAGGTGGGGCATCGAGTATTCTATGGCCAAAAGGAACGCTGTGTAGTAGACACGTACCCTTTTCCTTTTCAGGTACGTTGGCCTTTTTATTCCATATACAAATTGGTGTGACAATTCTTCTGGGTAATTATCGTCTGAGGGTACCATCTACTCCTGGGCAGTGAATTTGTTAGTTATCTACTTTCTTAGCAGTACAATAATACGCGAGAGAAAATAAAAGAGAGCATTCACGTGTTTACATGTGTATTTGTGTAAGGCAATGTCCTTCAGTTCAGTTACTACTGTAATGGGGACAGGGGTCAGTGGATGATGGGCAGGGGGTTTTTGGGCTCAACTGGTGGGCGTGGCTTTTACTCTTTGAGCGTGTGATCATGGGGTGGGCTGTATGGGGATCACCCCTTTCTTCTTCATTTATTGTCTCTGGGGAGTCTGGGGAGTGACAAGGTATGGGAATACTTGGGCCGCTGGCTGTGGTAGAACTTTCTTCTTCCGTTGTCGATGTTGTTGCTGTTCTCTCAGTGGACCTATCGGTGGCGCTGGGGCGGGTCTGTTGTTTGTAGATCTTTACGTCGTGTAGGTGGTTCCAGGCACGCTTGTCCTGTAGCTTTACTGCTCTTGTTGATACCTCCTCCTCTACCAGATGGGGACCAGTAAAGCGTGGGCTATTCCATTTCCTATTGAAGTTGCGAAGTAGTACGTGGTCACCTTTAGCAATTTTACACAGTCCTTCCTTTTCCAGTTCTTTATCCGCGTCTTCTTGTTGGCTTCTATTAGACCCGCCCCGTGTGCGCTCGAGCTGTTGAGACACAAACACTACACTAGTAATCAAAGAAGACACATATTGGTACATTTCATCACCCAGAACACTAGCTGTGCTTTCGTGGTCGGTAAATGCTCTTGACGTTGGCGTTAGGGGAAGGCGCATTTGAAGTCCGGTAACCACCTCATGGGGAGTGAGGTGGTGGTCGGACCCTGGCGTATTCCTTAGCTCAAATAAAGCTAATGGAAGACAATATAACCAACTCCTCTTTGTTGTTTGTTGTATCTTTGCAATTGCCTCCTTTAATAGGCCATTCAGGCGTTCACATATGCCGTTGGCCTGTGGGTGGTATGCACATGCAAATTTATGTTGAATGTTCAGCAGTGATGTAATGTGCTGAAACATCTCGTTTGCGAAATGTGGGCCATTGTCTGACCTTAACACCTCGCACACTCCCCACCTGGGGAAGACCTCCCTCACTAGGAATTGGGCTGCTCTAAATGCATCTGGGTGTGAACAGGGCCCTTCCTCAATCCACCTAGAAAATGGGCATACTACTACAATCATATACCTATTTCCTTGACATATATTGATCATATCAACATAGTCAATATGGAGATGCCGGAAAGGTCCCTCTGGCCGGGGTATAGTACCTCTTATCACCTTTAGAGTGTGGCAGGCCGTAAACTGTTGACATGTGAGACAATTACTGATAAAATTTGACACATGCAAATTTAACTCGGGGCAGAACCAGTCTTCCCTAATTCGTGCTGCAATTACTTCCTTGCCTGTGTGGGCTGGATGATGTAGTTGGTTCAGGGCGGTGTTCAAAAGTGCCAATGGCATTACAACCTTTCCAGTGCCACCCTGGCGCCATAGTGCGTCGGTTGGTGACATTGTACACCCTCTTTTTAGCCATATTTCTTTTTCGGCCATTGGTGCAGCCGCTTGTAACTCCATAATATGTGTGGCTGGGAGATGGGTGTACCCTTCTCTTATCAACATCTCCTTAGCCATTCCCCTCCCTCTCCCTCTCTGTGACTCTAGGGGGTTCCATATCTCACCAAAGTATGCAGCATACTTCACATGTGTGTCCGCTGCTGCCTTTCCCTTCGAGACGTGGTCTTCACCATTGGTGTGTGTGGTGCATTTCACTAAAGCTAATTCTTGGGGGTCATTAATTACTTCAATTAGTTCAACCAATAAGAGGGCATGTTGCACTGGAGTACCATCAGCTCTCCTAAACCCTCTTCTTCTCCATTTCGACAGCCCTGAGTGGACAGTGGATGTAACATATGCGCTGTCGGAATATATGGTCACCCGTTTGTCAAAGCTTTCCTTCAACGCCAAGATCAGTGCGACCAGTTCAGCTGCTTGAGCGGAGTAATGCTGTGGTAATTGTACACATTTCATTGCCACACACACCAGTACCTCCATAATTCTTACCACTGCAGCCCCAGTTCTCCTCACACCATCCCTCTGATCGATAGTTGATGACCCATCAATAAACAACAGCTCACCCCCCTCTAGTGCGTTTTCCTCAACTTTTCTAGTACATGAGTACATTTCAGTTATTTGTGTACAGTCATGGGCATAATCTCCCTCCTCAATTACTTCTGCTAGGAACCTTGCAGGGTTGACCGTGCTGCATCTAACAATTGATAGTTCGGCTCTGGATAAAATGATCTCATAACCTGATGCTCTTTGCGTGGTTAGGGTGGATTTAGGTTTATTTAATATCGCAAAAAGTGCATGTTCCACAAATAGTGTAGTCGGGCATCCCATGGTGATTGCTGATGCTTTTTCCACCGCAAAAGCAGCTGCCGCGAGACTTTGTTCGCAGGGGAAGTGGCCTAACATTACAGGATCTAAGTGGCCACTGTAAAATGCTACTGGTTTGTAGCCCATGCTTGTTTTCTGAGCCAACACTGCTTTCATTACTGCTGAGTCGCAATGTGAAAATATAAAAAATTGCCGCTCATAGTCTGGGGATGCCAGTACTGGAGCAGTTGATATCGCATCTTTTAATTCATCAAAAGCTTCTTTCATTTCCATCGTCCACCCCAGTTTTTTCTCCCCTTTATTAGCTTCCTGTAACGCCTCAAGCAGAGGTCCTATGTACGAACTGTAATCTAATACCCAAGCTCTACAGTAGTTGCAGAGCCCCAGGAACTGCTGCAGTTCCCTTACAGTTTGTGGCATTGGAGTGGTCGATATAGCTTGTGCTCTTTGTGGTGCGATCTTTCTTCCATGTTGGGATATAAGCTGACCAATGTAAAGTACCTGTTCTTGACAGTACTGTATTTTCTCCATGTCTACCTTGTAACCTTTGTCAGCCAATATTGTCAACATCTTTAATGAGTCCTCTCTGCATGTTTTTTTTCGTTTTTACTGCAAATTATTATATCATCCACATACTGCAACACCGTGCTTTCTACTTCAATGTTACCCAAATCCATCTGTATTACTCTATTGAAAATTGAAGGTGATTCACAATACCCTTGTGGCAATCTGGTGTGCTTCCACTTAGTGTTTCTGTAAGTGAAGCTCGTCAGATCTTGTGAGTCTGGGTGTAATGGTATTGAGAAAAAAGCATTTTTAAGGTCGATCACTGTAAATCGTGATGCTTCTGCTGGAATGCCACACAAGATTGTGGCCGGGTTTGCAGCTACGGGATATTCCGCTTCTACTATGTTGTTCAAGGGCCTGAGATCCTGTATAAAGCGCCAAGATCCCCCTTTAGCCTTGCGCACTGGGTACACAGCCGTATTACATGGTGATTCTGAGGGGACCAATATACCATTATTTATAAGGGCCGTTATGGTTTCATATATGCCCTCATCTGCCTCTTTTGATAGTGGGTACTGTTTTACTCTGGGGAGTATTGCACCTTTTTTCAATTTTATTTTTACGCCCCCTATACTTTTTATGCAGCCCACGTCATAGGGGCCAGTAGTCCACAATGATTTGGGTACTTTTGACATATCGTCCTTAAAGAAAGGGACCGGGGTGCATGCGGGTGCCTCAAGTGCCATTGCAATTTTCTGTGCTACTTGTTTGTAGGCCACTCTTAGCCATATTTCCACACTCATCATAAACACCATTTCACCTTCCTCCTTTTCATCTGAAAACAGCTCCTCATCTGACACTTGGGTGAGCCTACATCCTTCTGCTAATGCTATCACTGCCCTCCATGCTCTTCCTTCTCTGTCTTGGGCATGTACAGCAATATAATCAGCTGTTGCAATAATGCTTTCAATATCCATTGAAACCACCTTCCCTTCTGGTTCATTAACAGGTGTTTCTGGTCTGAACAGAAAGGCTGCTGGCCTTCTCCATATTTTCCCTTCTATCCCTGGCATCCATGCAATTGCCATGTCCATTCCATACTGGAAGAGCTCACCATCTACTGGCTCTGCCCTAATCGCTGTCTGTCCACAGTATGCTTGCATAATCTGTCGTGCCGTGAGCATGTTAATCCCCGGAGTAGAGCAAATTATGCCGTCCTCGGTGAAGGAGATCGTCATATTCAACCTATTCATTATATCTCTCCCCAGTATATTTACTGGTGAGGCACTATAATATAAAAGTGGAACTGACAGATCGTAATCTCCAATAGATAAGGCAATGTTATCAGTAAAGGGAACCAACCCTCTAGCACCAGAGAATCCTTGGGTGTTCATGGTCTCGCCTGACATCTTAAATTTACCTTCCTTTATGCAAGACCGGGTCGCCCCGGTGTCAACAAGGAATGTCACCTATCGTTACCTCTATGCGTGGTTCCTCCGCACTATTAGGTGTTACTGACAGGATGGGACACACCAAGGCCGTCTGTGGGATGTCCTATTGGGGGTACAACGACTGGCCATTTCTGGTATAAGGGTTATGTCCCAAAACCGTCACCCTACCCAGTTGTGTTTGTGGTGTTTGGGGTTGTTGTGTCATCGCTACCTGTTGTTGTGGCAGTGTTTGGGGCTGTTGTTGTGTTAATTGTTGTTGTTGTTCATTTCCTTGTTGCAACATTTGCTGTTGTGGTATGCCCTGCTGTACCTGTGATGGCCTTGATTGTCCCTGATCACTCCATGATGGTGTTCCTGGTCTAACTCTACACGTGCGTGACATGTGCCCCAATAGTCCACAGCTCCAACACACCGGTGGTTCCCTATTCTGCCATGGAAAGCTCCCTGTGTTGTCCTGGTATACTGGTTGCCCTGTGGGGTAGGAATTTCTAAATCCTCCCACCTGCGGTTGGGTGCCATATCCGTACCCTCTCCCTCTCACAATTTCTCCTCTCCCCCTGTTATAATTATAATACCCAGCTGCTGACATTGGGTATCCTCCTCCCATGTTGGGCGTGTATGGTTGGAGTTGCGGCACCTGTTGTGTTGTAGTCTGTGAAGATAGTATTTGGGAGGAATCTTGTGCAGCCACTACTTGTGTGGGGCTTAGGGTCGTTGTTGTAGGTGTAGTTATTAATGCCCCTTCCATTGTGTATTTAGTAAGCTTTTTCTGTACTAATTTAGCCTCTTCCGTTTTCCTGTCCTCTTCCTTTTGTTTCATTTTTCCTTGCCATGTCCTACAATGATGCACTATAGTCAGTTGTATTTCGGGCCATGGTTTTGCTTCCATTCCCACTGCTTTCTTTAGTTGTTTCTGAACTCCTTCTGGGAGCCCTTGTACCAGTATATGGTAAAATATTGCTGGTGTTTTATCCCATTGTTCTCTAGTTTCCATGCGCCACTTCTCTTGGATTTCCTGGATATAATCAACAGGATCTTCGTTCTCATGCATCTTGCGGGATGTAATAGCTCCTATATCTGATGTGTCTGGGTACTGTACCCTTAGTGCCTGCCATAGTGCATGTCTGCAGTTTGCGAACAGGGCCCCATCGTGCGATGTATTTGTTATTGTTACCCCATGAATTCCCGCTCTCTTCCAGATGTCATCCGCTCTATCCCCTAATATTGATATTAAAAGGCCCTTTACATCTCCTACTGCCAGCTTCTGTCCTGCGGTGTGTTTTTCCATTTCATATATCCATTTACCCGCACCTCCACTTAATGATGGGAGCCTACATTTGATATTTTCTTTATCGGTATGCTTCCAAGGAACATACTGTGGTCTAACCCCACCTCTCTCCAACAGTGGCATTAAATTATGTTTTGTTTCACCCTTTGTGTTCCATAATATTGAGTCCTCACACCCTTCCTCCTCTTCTCTTTCTTCCACATTTTCACTTTCGTTTGTATTTCCCCTGCTCATACCTCTTTCTTCTCCATCTTTTCCCCTTCTTTCATCTTCCTCTGTATTTAATGTGGGCATGTGTACACCTCTTTCCTGCCTGCGACTAGGGAGGTCTCTAAGCCGCCATGTATAGGGTGTCAGTTTGTCTGTGAACGGAGCTAGTTTTATTTTGCGTAACGAACGTGAGGTGGTTGAACATGTAGGGTGCGATAGGGGAGGGTGTGATGGGGATGGGGATGTTGCGGCCTCATGTGCCTGTCTTTCCTCTATTCCTTTCTTTCCCTCCTCACTTCTCTCCATCTCATCCTTTCTCCTACTGATCCATGGTGAGTCTAGGTTGGTCCGGGTGATGTATAGTTTATCTAAGCTTTCCCTTTCACTGTTTCTTCCTTCATTTTTCGCTCCCTCTTCCTCACTACAAAAGCTAGTCATAAACGGCACCCCCCACTCGGTCTTTTTCCCCTTGATCGTTACTGTATGTAAATCTATTAGGTCCAGTTCTCCTCTTTCTCCTTTATCAACCGCTCCCCTTTGTGCTGATGTTGTTGCTACTTCTGTGTCATCATATACATCCCTCCATGCTCCACTCTCCTTTCTCCTATCTCCTCTTTCTCCTTCATACCTTTCCTCCATCTCCTTACTATTTTCCTCCCTTTTCCTTTTCAATTCCTCCATCACTTCACTTCTCATCTGTTCTAATATTCTTTCATCCTCTTTCTTCCTTTCCCATTTCGCCCTTTCTTTTTCTACTATACTCTCCATCACCCTCCCTTCTTCGTATTTCTTAATTGATTCTGATAGTAACCTCCTCCTCCATATTGCCATTTCTTTTTCTTTTTCTTTTTCTTCTTCTTCCCTTTTCTTTTCATGCAGTACTACTCTTGATACCCTTTCTGCTGCTACTTTTACCCTGTCAGCTTCTCTCCTTTGCTCCTCAGTTTGTTCCCTTATTTTTTCCAATTCGTTCTTACCTTCTTTCCTTTTCCTCACTCTCTCTCTCTCCTCCCTCTCAAGCTGCTTGATCAATTCATTCTGTTCATCCCTTAATTTTGCTAATCGTTCCTCCAAAACCTCTTCTTTTTGTCTTAACAGCTCTTCCCCCCTCAATTCACTCTCTCTGGCATTATCCTCGTCTGTTTTCTTTACTACCTCCTTCTCTTCTCCTGTTAATGAACCTCGTAATTTTAATAATATCTGTGCAGCTACCCATTCATCATTTCCGATTGCCACAGTCTGGTCTTCTCCAGTCCTCCCCTCCCCTGCTGGTATTTTCCTGTGAGCCACATATGGTGGAGGGCTGTATACCGGGTTCGAGTATCCCTCAGCCGCCCTTAACTGTCCTCTTTCTATTTCTCCTAATTCTCTTAAAGGGTACAACCCCCCTCCCTCTGTTTTTTCTCCCATTGCTATGGGTATATCATTGCTCGGTTCCTTTTTTATTTCATCTGCTTTATTATTCTTTTCTTCTCCCTTACCTCTGTTTCCCGTGTTCTTTGGGTCCTCATTCCCCTGTGTCCCATCCTCTCCTTCCTCCTTAATCTCTGTTTCTTCTGGTATTTCCCCCATGGTGAATATTCCATTTGGTCCTGGTCGGGACCCCTGGAACATCCTCCATAAGTTAAACACCTCCACGTGGTTTGCCAAGTTCTTCCCTTTATATGTATTGTGCAGATGGTTTAATAGTGAATGCTGGGCATATGATTCAAAGCTACCGTTAGGCGGCCACGGTGTTAGCATTTTGTTATCCGTTCCCTGGGTCCATTCTATGCTATACTTAATCAGTTTCCTATGGGGTGGCAGTGTTGTGCCACCCCATAGGAAACTGATTAAGTTTAAAGGGTACAACCCCCCTCCCTCTGTTTTTTCTCCCGTTGCTATGGGTATATCATTGCTCGGTTCCTTTTTTATTTCATCTGCTTTATTATTCTTTTCTTCTCCCTTACCTCTGTTTCCCGTGTTCTTTGGGTCCTCATTCCCCTGTGTCCCATCCTCTCCTTCCTCCTTAATCTCTGTTTCTTCTGGTATTTCCCCCATGGTGAATATTCCATTTGGTCCTGGTCGGGACCCCTGGAACATCCTCCATAAGTTAAACACCTCCACGTGGTTTGCCAAGTTCTTCCCTTTATATGTATTGTGCAGATGGTTTAATAGTGAATGCTGGGCATATGGATCAAAGCTACCGTTAGGCGGCCACGGTGTTAGCATTTTGTTATCCGTTCCCTGGGTCCATTCTATGCTATACTTAATCAGTTTCCTATGGGGTGGCAGTGTTGTGCATATGTATTGTAGTGGCGTGGTGAGGGTGTTCCCCCACCCTCCCGATCCTGTTCCGTATGACATAGTAGCGCTCCACTTGCTACCCTCCTCTAATCTGGTATCAGTTTATCCCACTAGTAGTTTACAATATACAGCCTTATATCGTTACCTGGCCCCGTAAGTTTGGGGGCTTGCGATAGTCCGCTTAAGGAAAATTATAAAAATATAGTATGTTACATCTGTAGATTTTCCTCTACCTTTTTTCCTTTATACAACACCCTTACGGCCCCCTGCGGCCAAGGCGTACGTAGCCACCTGCGGCTGCATACCCTTTATTGCGTTCTTATACAGTCGTCCTGTTTTCACGTGCTCCTCCCCCTTCTACACCTGCCGTGGCCGGCGTTCTCCGTGCGCAGCCACGTTCCCCGTTTCGCCTTTCCTTGATCAACTCGTTTACTCCGTTTCCACTCCCTTACCACAGTTCTCTTCCCCACCACTCTCAAAACGAAGATGCCTCGTGCTTGTGATATCCTTTGAAAACCCTACTGGTGACGTCACCGATCTCGTAGAGCTACTGGTAAGTTCTTCATATATTCTTTAAATCCAAAATACACCTGCAATCTACCCCCGTTAACCCCACAGCTGTCCTCCTGTCACTCCTGGAACAAGGTAATCAAATCAACAATATAATCGGACTGCGCACGCTGCGTCGCCTCGCGTGTGATACGCCCCTCGACAGGAGGGCTTAACCAGCCAATTATCTTCCGTATTGGGCAACTAACTAGCTACCGCCTACAGGGAAACGTCATCTACCTATCGAGTGTCTTGCTCGAACAATAGGGATCCTCATCTACTCATTGACCAATAAATGCCAAATCGTAGGAAATCACACACACACACACCCTTACACGTAGTCGCGACCTAGGCCAATCGGTGTCTACGAGCGGCCGCACGTGATGTTTTCGTGCTCCGCCCCCTTCTCTCGCGTGACGTAGTCAACTGCTCTTGCGCTTGTTCAACTACCATTCATTCTATTTCTAACACTAAATTCTCAAACCTTCGCCGTTCACCTGTGCAACACCTCCCACCTCCCGTATTTAATTCCTCCCCCCTCCCTCACAATTTCACATTGTTTGTTGTGCGTGGCATGCTCACCAGGTTCTCTTGATGCGGGGCCGCTCGACTGCCTGCACCCCTCCAAGCGGCTCGCCACCTCCCCTCGTCTGGACCACGTCTGGACACTCGCCAACCGCGGGCGGGATACTTCTCAACCGGCTCCCGAGGGCCAATATCCGGATTGCACTGTCCGGTCTTCTCGCAGTTCCGCGATGGTCCTGTAGTCCTAAGAAGGGGGCGACGGCAGAGGGGGCCGCGCCGCCGGGCCTCCTCGCAACTGGAGTGTTCGGAAAAAATAAAAATGCCGATCTTAAACAGATCTCAGCAGTGCCTCCAACTTGTTGGGGGGAAATTCTGCCGGGGTCGGCCGGGCCGTCCGCAGACCTCCGGGCAGGGAGGCCCCAACTCCTCCCGTATATCCCAAAAGAGATAGAGTATGAGACACGCACAAGAAGCAAGGTGACTCTGCTGTTTATTAAACACAAACGGCAGGGATGGGTCAAGGATCATACGCGTCTGACCTGACACACACACAATCGTGGGGCTCGCAGGCCCTTTTTACTGTAGTATGACGCACTACTTGCGTCACTTCGAAAGTTAACAAAAAACCTATTGCCACTCTTAATTGGTTTCTCGAGTGGTAGAGTTAGTATAGCATACGTATAGAGAATAATATGAGTGGACAAGGGTTAGTCAGGTGATATATCTGGGATGTCCCTACAATTAGATACATGAGAATTGTTACATGAATACTCCTAATGATTGGTTACTATTAATGGCGTCAGTGATAAGAGCCCCATGTTCTGATTGGTGTGCCCGTGAGCTTCCCAGCCTGGGACCATCGCTGTTCCCAGCTCTCGGTGTACCTGCAATTTGCAACAATGTTTCACTATGGGTACATGCAGACAATGTGAAGACTTATTCATGAGCTGGACGGCCGACTACTCCCACTGTCGCAGATGTCCATTGATCCTTTCAAGTGTATCTGCCAGTGTCTTGTAACAAGGGATCCAGACGCCTCCTTCCTCCTGGGCTTGGCATCTTGTCAGGTTCGGCTTGGTCACGTGAGGTGGGACCGTGTTTGAGGCAGAATTCTGCACAATTAATATTGTTTTTCCACTGTGTGCCTGGTTTAATTTGCAGGTGCGACTTTAATGTTGGTGCACGGCGTGCGAGGTTGCAACATCGTGCCCTTGATGGTCTGCTTTTGGAATGTGGGTTTGCAACATTACGACCTTGGCTGTCTGCTTTCGCCAAGCTCATTCTGCAGGATCAGCAACCTGACTCTTGTTCTGTTAATGTCCACGGGAGCTCTTGCTTGCGGCCTACTTAGGCCTGGTGTATAGGTGGAACCGTTTGGTGCACAGGCGCTTTAGGTTATAGTCTCATATTGTCTTATGACCAGTATCGTGTCTTTGTTATAATTCTCATTATGGCACCTAGGTTTAGACGAAGCGTAAGCAAGCTCTTTAGATGAGTTCATGGTGCGTCTTGCGTTTCTGCATTTTGAGAGCCTATGTGGAAAATAATAAAGATGCACGTCCGTGAGTATGTCTGTTGCCTACGTCATAGCACTGAGTATATGCTTCGTGCAAATTGGTGCAGGAGTGTCCAGTGTGTATATTGGCACAGGTGTGCTATCCGTTAGCTAGGTCGTCATGGCATCTCTAACGACTTATAGGTTTTAGTCTAGTTGATCCATGCCGCAGGCATCGGCATGGGCAGGGCGGGCTGCTGGGCAGGCAGATGGACACATCCGTATGTTCCTGTACCAGGGTATTTGGTCGTCTGGTAGATGGGCAAACTCTTCTCGTGGCGGGTGCTTGGGCCGTGAACCTTTAGGCCAGGCGCGAGAGGGGGAAGATGGGAGCCTGTTTTTCCATTTTCCCACTTCAGTTACTTAGGCAATTGATTGCACACATGTTGCAGTACAACCCCCATGAGCCACACAACATATATATAGAAACCGAAAAAACTGGCATTCGCTGAATGAGCAAGCCATCTGTGATGCAAAGGCTAACATCATAGGTGTGAATGCAAACTACCCTGGATGCACCCACAGCAGCTACATATTACGCCATTCCCCCATCCACTAGGCAATGGTATGAGAAACGTTCAGCAACAAGTGGCTCATTGGTGAGTATCAGCCAGCGCACACACAAAAACACAATGATTGGGGGCCAAATCCAATACAAACCACCATACAATCACATACCATAACAAAATATGTTTGTCATCATTTACAAGGAACAGTGCATACCCGCTATCACCATTCCTGATGACGCCTATCTGAAATCCCACCACACCAGTGAAGGCCTGCTACAATGCAGCCCACATTGCCACCAGAGGTATAATCAAGCACACATTTGGAGAGCTGAAATCACAGTCCTGCTGCATGGACCATTCAGGTGGATTACTATTGTATGCACCAGCTGTGTCATGTAAAATAATATTGGCATGTTGCATCTGGCATAATATAGCCACACTTCATGCCATATCAATAGAGGTGCATGAGGGGTTGTGGCCGCAGCCACAGGCAGTACCCATACCATTAGCAGGCCAAAGGATGAGGGGCCAGCACATACACACTCACCTTGGCCAGACATACTTCACATGAATAACATCCAGTGTGAAAGTCACACCATAACCACATCCTTGATGGCCTTTAGTGTTGAAACATGGCAAATAAAGTTGGCCCATAAACAACTACCTGAGAATGGCAGACCCCGGTATACTTGTTGTGTGTGCCTCACACTTGAAAAAACATACATATCCACATCCTACGGAGAAAAAACTGAAAACATGGGCATTGTCCTTCATATTACACATTGCATTCCCAAAGTCATTCACACAAGCATACAAATACAGACAAGAAGGTCACTTGGCTACATGGATCAACTAAAAAGGTAACATGGACATGACCCATCAAACAATGTCAAAGAGCATGGCACATCATCCCATATTTAGTCATATCCATTACCAGTTATTGACGCATGAACCCTCAATAAATACATTGTAAATGACTGATTGTATCCCTGATAATAAGCATGTACCATTTATATGCCACTAAAAGCCGACCCCATCCCCTGGTGGAGGGGCCATAGGGTTCTGCGGGCCAGGAGGTGCCTGTGCAGTGGGAGAACGGGTGGCAGCAGCCACCCAAGACTGCTTTGTGCCAGCATGAATGCCACTCCAGAACAACAATGCATGTGCAGCTGGTAGCCTGATGTGGGTAGGTCAGCTCCCCATCACACTGTGTGGGCTGTGGCTTCATCAGCAGGGTCACGTGACCACAGGTGCCTCCACGGTACCATCTTAGGGGCTGATCATAGGGCACCCGTGGCCTGGGGCCACAGTGCTGGGGGGGGGGGGGTAATCCCCTATCAAGGAAGTGGGCTGCAGGGCCAGGGAACATTGCTATAGTAGGCGTTCTTCATCGCATCGGACAGTGAATTAGCACACAGGGTGGACTTCGCCCTGCACCCATCCATTAAAATACAGCATAACTCACACATCATGAACATGACTCTCCATGCATGTCTCCTTCCAGCCCTTGTTACATCCATGTGATAAGTGATAGTGTACCTCAGGGAGGACATCTGAAGTCGGCGATGCTCCCTTGAGGCCTCCAACTGCTCATGCAGGAGTACACCCAAGTCTGTCATCTCCTTCCTGTGCTGTTCCCTTGAGGCTTTCATCTCCTTATGCAGGCAGTGCCTCAAGGCAGGGACCTCACCACGCAACAGTTGGAACTCCATGCACATTGTGGTATTGGATGTTATGATCTTGTCTGCCAGACAAACATGTCCCTCCCGATCTCCTGCATGACCTAGCCCTGTTGCACGAATTCTTGTATCACCTCCTCACCTCCTCATCCCAGTCATAGCGGGAGGCAGGCATATGTCCCCCATGTGTGTGTGGCCAACAGTAATGTGATGAGACAGTGCATCCCTGTCTGAGTGTGTGCACGAGCATGGGCTTCGGGTCCACATGCATCCTGCACCCAGTACACACGTCTGCTGCCCCCAGGATGGGTGTGGGCAACATTGCAGGCACAGTGCCATCGGAAGTGGAATGGCTCACCACTGGCAGAGGCACGGTCACCTGTCCCCCCATCTGGCTCAGTTTCCTCTTAGATCTCAAGGAGAAATATGTGGTTGAGACGGCTGAGTAGTGGTTGTTCCACCATCTTCCTCAATATGGCTTTGACATCTGCATCACCAACCTCCTCTGATGATACCTGTGCAGGCATGCTAAGGATGGTCTGCAAGAGCAGCAGGTTCTCACCACACACAGCAGCTAGGCCACTGCTGGTGCCTGGTCGTGCAGTCCCTGATGACTCCTCTGTCACATGCTCCCACTCTGCTGCAGAATCACGCACAAAAAGACAGACAGCAAAAGTCAGGGCTCTATCCTGATATATATGTATGCCTCACATAAAATGCATACAGAACAATCGCCTACGCACACATCAGACTCCAAAACAGGCCATAAAGTCCTGTTCCACATCCAAGACAATCATAGCAGGAGCACCATGGCACCCCAGAGAACCCGAATCAGACAGACATGATTCCAATGTAAAACTGATGAGTGAGGAAAGGGGTATCCATGCAACTTGGACATGTCATGTAAGTCATCATATATTCTAGTGATGCAAGTGAAATATCCCATTCAAGCAGACATCCTCAGTTTGCCATCAAATACCTAGCAGTCATGTCATTGCCAGCAGAAACGGATGCACATGCTATAATGTGCATGTATGTGTTGACGCCAGTATTCACAACTGTGACCAGCATCATGTAGATACATTGACAGAGCAAGCTACAAATGGATGCTGCATCTGCAGAGTCAAACAGCAGACATATAGCAGGTGTGGTATGTGTTGGCAATGCAAAATGTTCTAATCAATGGGACATGAAAGTAGGTAAATGATGCAGATAGGAGGCTGGATCTCAATGCAATAACAACAACAGATAACTGCTACTATTGGTTGATCATTTCAATTGTGCAGTCACAAGAATAAACATAAACCCACATCAATGGACATATATACAAAAAGCACATTAACAATGCTTCAAGCCTACATACCTATATGTATTGTTTTTCTCTAAACATCTCTGGGTGCTCTATCCCCACCAACATTATCCAGATGCCATTAAATACATTTTGTGAAGAATAATGCAGTAAGAAGTGACTGTTATATTTGCTACAATGTTGGAACTATGTGACCTCTCACCCTGAAGTGTTTGTTAATTCACATTCACTCTGGCCATTTTGTTCAGCTTGGTGGGTACCCAGTGGTCAGTATTGATGACACATTGTGTCATGTTCCACCTTGCAGTGACCAGCCAGCTATTCCACTGGGATCCCTGCCAGGGGCAGGGACCCATGTGGCCCACAGCTTGCTCTCACTTCAGCGCCACTCTGGCCTCAGGGCAATTCAGTGATGCCTGCACTGGGGAACCCAAGCCAGGTGTGGGGTGGTTGGCTTACTGCCTTCCTGTTGCACACATACCGGTCCAGGGGGGCATCTCCCAGCTGCACCACACAACTGCTATCAGAGGTGGATATTTCTCATCCACCATTGTGCCCCCACAGAATGTGTGCTGATGGAGAGAGCCAAGAGACAAATGTATGAGTGAACCATGTGCCCTATTTTCTTATTCCAGCGGGATGCATGGGGTTGGGTTGTGCAGAGTAGGGGTACACCTTGTGTGTGCTAGTCCTTTGAGGTGGATGCGTGGGTGTGGGGTTATGTGTGTGGTGTGGTGATTGTTGGTTGTACAGTGAGTAGGATTAGTACGTATAGGTGCACTTTTTATGTGGGGTGCTCAGATTGGTGGGCGCAGAGGGTGTGGGGAGTTTGGGTGTATGTACACTTGCATGGGGCTCAGATTTGTGGGTGTACAGGGTGTGGGAGATTGTGTGTAGGTGAATTTGCATGGGGGCTCAGATTGGCAGTTGTACAGGGAGTAGGAATAGTGGGTGTAGGTGCATTTGCATGTGGGGGCTCAGATTGGTGGGTGTGCAGGGTGTGGGGAGATTGGGTGTAGGCACACTTACATGGGGGCTCAGATTGGGAGTTTTACAGGGAGTAGGATTAGTGGTGTAGGTGCACTTTGCATGTGGGGAGCTCAGTTTGGTGGTTTTACAGGGAGTAGGAAAAGTGGGTGTTGTTACACACTGCATTTGGTGGGGGGGCGCATGTTTGTGCCACTCCTGGGACTGTTAATGGTTGGTATGAGTGCAAGTAATGGTGATTACTTGGGAGTCCTCACCATGCAATGTGTAGCTTTTTCATCGCATCTGATGTCACAGGTCACATTCTGCCCAATACGTTCTTGGTTTGCAATAGGGGCATGTTGTGGGCGTGTCAGGTGCAATTCTGTTTTCTTTGTACTGTAGGGCCCCATAGCACTTTCTTCGGTAAATCACCACCTCGCATGATGCATTTACGCCATGCAATCCTAGCGCACGCGCATGCATTTTTGCACACACTGCACGTTTTTCTGTAAATCAGGCCTAGTGTCTATCTTAAACAATAACACCCAAACATAATCTGTAGTTCCCTAGCCAAGTAAATAGCTTCCTATTTACTCTATACCTAGGCATGCTTTAGTAACGACATAGCAGGGAGCATCAGTGCCAATGTTTGGCATGTGCTGAACTTTAGACATTTTTTTCACCGGAAATAACAGATAGTGACATTTTGGAAAAATATAGACCGCGTAAAGGCAGTCTGGAATCTATATGGCCCCATACTTTTGGTGTGGACTTGATGTACGTTATCCATGCTTTCAGCTAATACTGGATTAAATGAAGAGTGCCACATTTCTTAGTAAACACTATTAGGAGGGTTTTCAATGAGAAAAGTAACAAACATTATGCTTATCAATTCTGTTAAAACCAGGATTGTACTGTAATCTTTAATTTGGGAAACTGCCTTTTACTGACTCACTTTGGATATATGGAGCCCGATTTTGCAAATAACGTTGTTTCCTGTGTCTCACACAAACTTTTATGGAAGTTGCCGCTCAATAACACATATATTACAGAATGAGATTTGCATTCATGGGCCAATGGTTCCTATTATTTCACACCGCACGAGCAGTATAGCTTTTACTGCAGGACACATTTGGTAGAGAGGTGTGTGTGCTAATCCAATAACTGCTTCCTGGCTTTATCTAATATGTGACTGCAATTACTAATGTTCCTGGGAACACTCATCAGGCTGAACAGCTTGTATATCAATAGCACAGCATCATTTGCATGCTATATTTTAAAGTCATTATAAACAGCCATATATTAAAGTACACATAATTATAATTTCCTTTACAAGTAAGTGCAGTCTTTTCTGGAAGCCCTGCCCTCGAATACCTCTTCGTAACATGAGCAAGTATGCACCTGACAATGCACAATGCCTTTCTTATACCCAAAAGCTAATAGGCAAATATTGGCATTTTGCATAAACTTGATGACCTTTGATGCACAAACTCTGTAATCTAAAGTACAGTTGTATAATAATCAGGATGTTATCATAATAGGTTGCACATTGGCCGTTTGAAATATTTTAGACATTTTGATGGCACAAACGTGTTTTTTTTAATCAAGTTGTTTTACTGTGGTATCACCTCATGTTAGCAAATGCTGTCTTCAGTTGGCATTGAATTAGACCAAGGGCCTCATTACGACCCAGGCGGTAAGTTACCGCCTGGGTCGTACCTTTACCACCATGGCGTAAACTACGTTTACGCCATGGTGGTTGGCGGACTTACCGCCCCATTCCGAGGTTGGCGGGGCGGTAAGTCCCCAATCCCCATTTACCCTTCCCCATTCCCATTTTTGCCCCATAGGGCATAATGGGAGTGGGAAGGCGTTAATTACGCCACCGTAAATTACGGTGGCGTAATTAACAACAAGGTCCCTTAGCGCCATGGATTTTAACACCTGCTAAAAGCAGGTGTTAAATCCTCCATGGCGCTAAGGGACCTCGGAATCAGGCGGTAAGGGTCGGCGCTGTTTACGCCGCCGTAAACCCCTTACCGCCTGGGTCCTAATGAGGCCCCAAGACAGACTCTTACTAACTTTAATTTAGACATGCTGCCTCCTGCCTGATATAAGCAGTCTCAGTTATAATAGATGTTGATTACTAGCAAATCTTTCATTGATTCATTGAAAGCAACATTGTTTACTAATATAAACGTATAGAGCAAGGGAAGGATCATTATTGCGGGATAATGACCCACCACCAAGTTATGGCTGAGGCAAAACTGAGGGCTGCAACTTGGGGAAGGGCCATTATCCCAAGCAATAATGACCCCTGTCGAGGTCTGTAAGGCTATTAGCACATAACAGTAATAGCAATACATGGTTTGAAGCTCAGATGTTGAAGTGCAACACGTTTGTTTAATAATGAGAAAGTCAAATGGCAAACTGAGGTAGTAAATTAAATGCGGTTTTATTTTGCAGTATTTAGATAAGACGCTTTTCTTCATTCCTTAAGCAATTCAGTTGGAAACTGGAGCAGGTTTAACATGATCATGCATTAGGGGTTGTGTAAAAGTAAACCATGTCTTTATAAGAAAGCAAAAGCATTTTCCCATGTTTTAGATTTATCTTTTGTGTACTAAATAGGATGTTGTGAAAAAATGGTTCTCTTCAAGAGGAAGTGTCTTATTGAAAGACATCTTGCCTGCAAATCACATTATTTCCCTTTCTGCTTTTGAGCCAGAATGTTCAGAATGCAGTTAATAGCAGTAGTTATGGACTGCACTCTGAACATTATGTTTAGATGACAGGATGTCAATAATGATGTCGATTTGCTGATTAAAGAGATGTATTCTGAAAGATGTGTTCGACAGTCGTTCCACATTAGGGACAGTGCTTTTCTGTGCACCACACAGTACTGCTGTTCTATTTATAACAATCAGCTAAAGGAATCATGCAATGCACTGCTTGGGTTTCATGGGTGATGATATAATCTCTACAAACTTGTACATACTATATCTGCCTTCCAGAAGAGCACTAAATCGACAATCCATACACATTGGTTGCTCATTTACTGCAAGTGCCATTTTTCATATTTCTATGTCATTTCTTCTTGCAGACTCGTGAAGAGTGGCAGTACGTCTTCCTGATTGCGGCATTAGTTCATTATGGAGGTGTGCTTTTCTATGGGATATTTGCTTCTGGTGAAAAGCAGCCGTGGGCTGATCCAGAACAAACGAGTGATGAAAAATGTGGCTTCATTCATGAAGATGAACTTGCTGAGGAAACAGGAGACATTACTCAAAGCTACATAAATCATGGCACTGCAAAGACTTACGGTGCTACTACCGAGGCCAATGTAGGATGGCCTAATGGATGGGAGAAAAGAGAAGAATTTGTACAAGAAGAAGCACAAGAGCCATACAGCTATAGGGAAAGAGAGGACTATTCATAACAGAACTAAATAATATAAATACAAATATATTTTGTAGTGTTTGTGATTTTACGCATTGTGGCCGTTTGCACAAAAATGTGGTGTAAACATTAAACACATTAAAACGCAGACTTTATTGTAAAAAAAAAAAAGAAACACAATGTTACCATTGAAGTCAGTCTGTATAATTTGTGAAACATTCCCTTGGCAATTCAAGTACATCATTTCTGAAATCATTAGAATGTTTTTCTTTCCTGGTCCAACCCGAAAATGGAAATGGTTAGTTACAGTTTGCACAAACAACTAACACAACCAAAGCACAACAAGCAAAAATGTCACATCACGGTGTGACTAGCCGGCAATTGATGATGCACTAACACATTTCTGAAAGCTTTGAAAAATTGACTGTGTTCAATCTACATTTTTATTTAATAAAGAACTCAAAGTACGTTGAAATGGCATCAGTTTGGAATTTTCTAGCGGGATCAAGATATCTGTCTAAGCACTATAAAAACTATGTTTTTATTACAACTACATTGTTGGAGAAATGTTTGTTATATGTAACCACAAGACTTGAGAGGGCATTTATATAAAATGACACTGGGTAAATATGTTGCTTTTTTATGACATCTATAGTCATTAAACGATCTATGCACTAAATTGTGCGTGTGACAAAGCAAATTTGCAGAAATTGCAAAAGGATGCAAAATAGGATTAAACACCCTTCTTTGCTCATGATTCACTTACCTTGTTCAAGAGATTATTTAGGGTAACCTTTCAAACATAGAAACATAGGACAGACACCAGTGCAGCATTCGTAAAACTGTATTTGGAAGGTTGTTTTTGGTGTGGTGCAAACAGTTCAGATATAATCTGAAACTAATTTTGACTTTAATATTTTTTATTGCACCTTCCAAAATGAAAAACTAAATTCAATTGGTGTTTGAGAAACGTTTGTAAAGACAACATGTATATATTATTTTGTATTCATGGTATTTTTTAATGTTTAACTCTTTGTATATTTTACATCAATACTGACAATGTGGAATCAAAGACAACTATATTAGGAACAAAGGAAGCTAATACTGATATGACCGCAATGCCCTTCTCCTCAAATCACTGTCCGGAATTAATTTATGTCTTATTTTTCCAATGTAGCTTTCAATAAAACAAATCTTTATATGCTCTGATACACGGCACATGTATCATTTTACCAACAAATTAATTCTGCAATTGCACTGTAAACTGTATATTTTTAGTTTTTACAAACCAGTTTAAAATCAAAAAGCGTACACAAGCATTAGCATTTTTCTACATTGTAGGTAGTATCTAATGATACTGTAAATTAATAGTTCACATTAGATGAAATAGAAAATTAATATAACTATCTGCAGCAGTGATCACCAGACAAAATGCCAAATGAGTAACTGAGATGCTCAGAATAAACAAATGGTGACAAACAAGCTGTGTGATTAAGGACCCTCATCAATTTCTATGTTGCATATTGTATCAGTTCTTGACATAACTTAATATTACTCAATTAAAATTGCAACATTGGTGTATCAAGCAATAAGTTCATACATTATCACTCAATACATTAACTTCATTTTCGCTTATTGTATATGTTTTAGATTGCTGGGACAAAACAATGTTGTCAACAGTGTCCATTTCATCTTAATGTGAAAAGAAAATCTCTGGTAAAGATGCATATCGCATCAAAACAATCTGATTATTATTAATGTATGTAAGTGGTTTCTTCAGGATTTCGGATATGTTCTTTGTACTGTCCTAGGCAACGATTGTCCTGCCTCTGCAATACACATCTTAAGAAATAAAGAACAAACGTAAATTATACTTGACTTTAAGGAAAACCACTCAATTATATTTTGCTTTGTGCCTCAAAGTGATGTAAAATGTGTTCATAGCTCTTGCTGTGTTTATTGAAAAGGTGTGGACTGTGTCACTCTGTTTCTGCAAAAAGTGTTAATAAAATGCTCTATCCTTTTATAAAAACACAGTAGTTTATTTGATCAATTTGTTATATTGATGGACATGAAAATGCCTATTTTATTTCCATAAAATAAAAGATGGTGGCAAAGAAACGCCCTGAAACTGACATCAGACATCAATACAAACTAAACATATATTTCATAAATGTTGCTCATCCTCCTCACTTCTTTGTGTATAATTTTCCAGACATTTAAATCAAGTATCTAAGCATTCTATTGTGACAAAGCCCATATTTTCCTGTTCAGTTAGTATGCTGAATTGCATGAATTGAATGTACATTTTTACAAAATGAAATAATGGAAAATATGATGAAATTCTTCCCGTTACATATTTCACCTTTCCCGAGAAAGTACACCAGCATATTTTCTAGCTAAAATACTTTTTTTGTTTTGGATTCATGTTCCCATTTCTCATTACAAACTTACTACACAACATATATTTGGATGTAACAGGCTCCATGTATATACGTTGGACATCATAGAACTCAAAGACTTTGTTTCTTCCAAAATGAGGGTAATATCACCATTTTATTATATAAGCACTAACAAAAAGTGACTTAATCTGCCTACCTTTCTCAGATTTAAGAAAATATGAGTGTAACGTGTCATTATACAAGACAGTTATAGTGCATACAATTATGACACAAATTTAAACTGTTTTCTCCTTCAGAGGCTTAGGGCCTGATTTACAAACAGATTTCAATGGGACTTTCCCATTTTAAAACATTTTTGTAAATCATTGGGGCTCAGTCAGAAAACGTTTTATGCAATACAAAAAAGAGTTAAACTATAACTGAAACACTGTCCATTGCTGTTTCTGCTACACGTGAATCTGTATGTTGCCCATCACATCTTAGATTCTAGATTGCTGCTTAATTGTATTCTTAAACTTATTGCACCTTTTATAATATTTTTTTATATGAAATGCTAGTTTTACTCCTGTTTGTTCACACAGCCTTTATAATTTGATTGCACTTGCACTTTACCATTCTGCTGCTATAGGAACCCAGTCCTCTTTCTTGCTCGACTGCCAAATGCAGTCTCGTACATAAAACAAGCTATGACGTGATCCCGCTCCAGTTGAACTATAACTGAAACACTGTCCATTGCTTTTACTGCTACACGTTAAACTGTGCATGTTGCCAATCCTCTTTTAGACCTTAGATTTTAGATTGCTGCTTAGTTGTATTCTTATCCTGATTGCACCTCTTATACTACAGCTCTGGAAACTTCCCAGACATGGACTTCCCTCTTCACCTTCAGTAAACATATTTAAACTGGAGCCAATAATTGATGAGGTTACCTGGAAAACTCTTCTGAGTCTGCAATCGGCCTCTTCCCTATATGCGGTTCCTCTCCACATCGTGAAAGCTCTCCCTCAAAGGGCTATTGGAATGTTAACCAATGCACTGCAGCACTCCTTTTCAATGGACATAGTTCTGACTGTTCTTAAAAACACAGTAGTCCTGTAGTCCTGCCCCTCTTGAAAAGAAATACTCCAACCTTAGAGTGCCTGCTAATTACAGGCCCATCTCTTTGCTCCCAGTAATGATGAAGTTCATGGAGGCGGTGATTATCCCCACAGCTCTCTAAATTCCTGGAAGAAAATGACTGCTTGCACCCTCTTCAATCTGGGTTTCACCCCAAGATGGCAACAGAGTCTGTAATGATATCGTTGGTAGAGGATCTTGTGCTGCTTCAGGAGCGGCGAGACACTGGAGTACGTATTCTCCTGGATCTCTCCACAGCTTTTAATATGGTTGACCATGAAATCTTATTGACCAAGATGGGATTATGGGACCTCTCTTAGCATGGTCCAGATCATTCCTGGAAGGCCGTTCTCAAACCGTCTCTTTTCAAGCATGTTTTTCTTCTCCTGTGTAACTATCTTGCGGAGTCCTGCAGGGGTCAGCTTTGTTTCCTCTTCTCTTCAATCTGTATGTCCGACTGTTGGCTGACCTCATTGCAGAATGTGGAGTCCTGTTTTATTCTTATGCTGATGATACTCAGCTGGTATTTCAGATGTACTCCTCCCAAGCAGCGCCCCCTAAAAAACTGTGAAACTGCTTGGAGAAAGTAGGCAGTGGATGTTGGCCAATTGGTTAAAACTAAACCCCCCCTCCCTTCAGCACTGGCTAGAAGTGCCCGGCAACTAACTAAAGATAGGCTCACACCCTACCTGTTAGTACTCCAGTGAGCCAGAAATTATTGCCATTGTGTTCAAAACAGTCATCTCTCAGACAGTTGACACCATTGCCCCACGCACTTTGAAAAAAGTGAAGCGCTCCAAGCATTCTAATGTCTGGTTCTCCAAAGAAC